>NC_044016.1:24630537-24939218 GCF_900496995.4 Aquila chrysaetos chrysaetos | reverse complement strand
AGGGCAGCAATGCTTGGTATTCTAGGAGGGTGCTGGGGAAAGGTGCCCTGTTCCTGTAAAGAGATCCTTCTGCAGGGACTGCTGGTAGCTGTTTCAGAGCTTAGGTCCAATAACTGTCTCAGTGTCCTGTTGTGCCCTTCCTGATTGCATCACGTGTTCAGATTTAGCGTTACTTTTCCCAGCTCCTACCTCTAATGGCTCTAAGAATCACAGCCATTGGCTACGTCTGCTGGTCCCAAAGATCTTCTCGTGTGCAGTCAGACAATTCTGTAGGCGAGAAGCAGGTTGCGTCAATTCAGTGACAGAATCCGCAGCTGGTTGTGCTGGATGCAGAGTAGCTTTGGTTCTCCTGACCCTGCTGGGAGGAGTTGTTCCTGGCAAGGTTCAGCTCTTTCTCTTTGAAAAGACAGTTCCAGCAGCTAGAGCTGAGGCTCATTTATAGATGTTGGTTGTTGATACTGCACAGGCATTCCTTGTCCACTTTATCCTCCCAGGAAAACTGCTTTACTGATTAACACCCTCCTCCCCCTTTTTTTTCCCAGTCTGCTAAAGATTTCATTTTCTTCCTCTAATTTAGATAGTCAGCATGTTTGTTTTTAAAAGTCTTATATTCTCAAAATGCTTGAAGGACAATTGCTGTGAAAAATAGCTCCAGCTCCAAATCTCTGACTCAGCTGCTTCAGTAGTGTTGTAGTCTGAAGAGAACAAAGAAGAATTTTCCTCTACAGTGCCCACGTAAGTTGCCAAGATATCAGCATCTCTCGCTATACAATGTCCTTTATCCCACCTGTGCTCCTTGACCTTGATTATTCGTTTTCACTTCTGGAATGGCTTTCATTTCCAGGTGTAAACCAAAGCAGCCTGACAACACAGGGCATCCATGTGATCCACGTGCATAACACTAAGATGAATTTGAGTAATTGATATATACTACTGCCAACTTGATGGACAGTTGCATACTCACAGGTGTGTAATCACGTTGTTTTTCATCTAATTTTGGCAAATGGGACAATCACCACATAGAGGAATCAGCACTTTAAAGAGTCTTCTCACAGGATTAATGGAGAGCTAGCTTTTGCAATGACTCTCAGTCTGTCACACTGCAAAATTGAAGGGGCAGAGTACAGATGTACTTCTTGTTCAGGTTTGAAATTATCCTGAATCTCTTCTTTGGAGCCCTTGTATACTTTATTCTGTCATCTAGATTATTAGAATTATTTTATTACTCTTTTTCTTTGTAAAGTAACTGGAATGATTCATAGCAGAAACTTCTTTCAGCGAACATGTTTATATTTGTAAAGGGATGATAAAATTAAAAACATACTGCTAAATGCTAAGAATGAGACTGTTGAATGCATAATTCTGTGCTTTGACTTCAGAGATTTACACTTTTTCTAAAATAAGTTTATGCAGTGTCCTGTTGATTTCTGAATCATTAAAACCACTATTGATTTATTAATAAAACCAGCCTAGATTATTGTATCCACCTCATAGCTGTACTTGTCAAAGTGATTCTCTTAAATGGCACAAACCATTATTTTGATTAAGCTTCTTTTCCTCTTAAAATCAATTTCCTTAGATGTGGAAGAATCTTGGATGTTCACTATGATATTTGCACAAAATTTATTAAATGAAAATACTAGCCTTTCTAATACAAAGTCCAAACCTGAAAAGTATCATTACACAAATGGTCTAGTAAAGTGAAACGAATCAATGTTTAATACCAGTTCTGGATCTGGTCTTAAGGTTCCAACTTAGTGGAAACTGAACCTAAGCAATGGATTTGTTAGGTCCATATCCCAGGAAAGCATTTAATTTGCATAAACTGAATCAAGAGGAATAAGGACAGTGCTCACATTTTAGAGGACACTGAAAATTTTACAGAACTGGAACTTGCATCTTAAAGCCCTAAATCTTGGAGCTATTTATAAGAATGCCTCCAGCTCATAAATATGTTTGTGCAAAGTACTTTGTTAGGAGAGAGATTTAGTAGGTTAAAGGAGAACTGAAGGTTGGGAAGAAGTAGGACAATTCCTGAAGGTGAAGAAACAATTTTTCTTGGGTGAATGTGGAGAAGAATGAGATAGTATCAATTTTAAACTTTGGAGACATTTGGACCTAATTCAAACCCACTGAAGTCAGTGGCAATATTGGTGATTTCAATGAAAACTGGAACAGGATTTCATACTGTTAGCAAAGATGAGGTTTAGGCTTACCTGTAGCTCACAGAGTACAAAAATATTTGCAAAGAACTTTAGGGCTGCTTCCCCCTCCCCCTCCCTTTCTTTTTTTCCTGGTTTCAGTAAGCAACTGTCACTTCTTAAGAGGAAAAGTGACAAGAACAAACCTCCTGAAGTGCAGGGTACTTTCTCAGAACTTGTGCTTTTGATGAAGACCATGTATTGTGCAATCCTCATTGTAGTTCATCAGCTGCGTGAGCAGCTTTACACCATGGTGGTTTTATGTTAGGTCAATTTCCTTACTTCCCTTTCATTATTTTTATGGTAGGCCTGTTATAAATAGATTGCAATGATTTACTTTTCTCTTCTCAGATGTTTCCTGCTTTTCATCATACACATTTTCTATCCTGTATTTTTTAAGTGCCCTCCCCCCCCTTCTGTTCAGGGTTTTCCTTTGCTTGCTGCTACTGCTCCTTTCTTCCTCTCCCTGAGAAATGTCACTAGGGTGCTCTAGATGTGATAAAAGTTTGAAACTCTGCCAATTCTTACAGCTTTTGGTCACAGTTAAACATTATGAATATGCATAAATGTAAGGGATGCTAAAGCAGTCAGATATAGTAAGGACAAATTAATCTGGCAAAAATAAGATGCAGAGCCTTTGTGAAGTACCTTGTGCAAGTATAAAATGCTGTTGATGCTCCTCTTAAGCTGTTGCAACTTAAAGACATCACGTAGGACTTAAGGAAAAGAGTTTGAAGATGGGAGGAATGGTTGTAGCCCTTCTGAAGAAGGGCATCCCTCTTTCAAACAGGTTAGGCTTTTGTTTGTCATTTGAATTTATTTGTGAAAATGAATGAGGAGTAGGAGTGCTTGCTGTGAGCGCTGGGAAGGCTGCGCATGCCTGGCCCTGGGCTCCAAGTCCTCCAGTGAACCGGTGGGCTGCGGTGGGCTGAGACAGGTTTCTCACCTTCGTGCTGGCAGAGACAGCTTTAGCCCTCTGCAGTTGATTTAATGGGAACTGGAAATACAAGCCACAGCAGCTGCAGCCATGGGTCAGCATGTTAACTTAGGTGATTGTTGCTTCAATTTTATGTTAATATGCTGGGCTGTGCTTTGCAGTGAGTGTGTGTTGTTGCCTGTTCTGCAGCTTCTGCTGCAGCACAAAGAACAGATAACAGGGTGGGACAAACAGGTGGCTGCAGCCACCTCTCTCAGCTGCTGCTGAGTGTGATGGTGCTTAGAAGTGAGTGGCCTTAGGAGCTTCACAGGTTTTTTTACTGTTTCTTAAAGGTCCTCATTGTCTCTTGTAATCTGGCAGTTGGGGCCCTTCATTTGTTTAGATGTCTATTTTACCTCACTGTGGAAGCATTACGAGTTTTAAAGCACATGTCCAGTAGAGTCAAGATATAATATGTTAGAGTGTGATGTAAAACCATGTTAGTTGAAGTGCATGCAGCTCTGTGTGGACCCTCTCATTCAGAAGCAAAGTACCCATACAGGAATCTAATGAGCTTTAGCTAATGTGCTTTCACTTTGCAGCAGTCTTTAATTAGTCTTTCCATTCCCTGTGTCCTTTAATCAGTGCAGACTTCAGGTTTTATGCATCCTACTCACCATCTAGTGCCTACTGTATGTCACCAGAAAGCTCAAGAAAGAGTTCAGATCTGCACCTTTCCAACCCTCCCCCCAGCAGAGAAAAATATTACTGTCTTACAATGCTATGGTTTGCTTTAAAATACAATTAGGTTCTCCTGGTGGCATTATAGTATGCTCTTTATATACAGCTCTGGAGGTTGATTTAACTTCAGTTATTAATCTCAGCAGCTGTTTATGGCATTGTATAGTACAGCACTAAGAAATAAAGATTATCCCTTAAATAAATATAGAGATATGCAGGCAGTGGAGTGTAGTATTCTCATAACAGCCTAACCACAGGTATGCTATACTGCTGCGTAATAGACCCTACACTTAGAATAAAGTTTAAACTCTATTTTCTCTGCCACTATTTTGTAGGATTTTTTTTTTTTTTACTTGCCAGAAAAGTTAAGGTGGCCAGAGTTTTTCCTGATGGCTCAGAAATCTGGATATAAAATTAAGATGACCAAACTAGACCCTGCTTAAAACTGTTTTCTGTTACTGTATTAACAGCCTTTATGTTGGGGGCTGATGCTAATATTTGTGAGATAATAATAAGCACTTCTGTGGTCATAAGTTTGTGACAATTTCTGTCCCATGTGTGAGTGTAAAGTCTGTGAAGCTTCACCTTCAGAAGAAGCTTCACTTTATCTCATGTGGAGTTCCCACGGTCCAGCAGTACCTGAGTTTCTGCACTAAGCTGGTGTCTTGTGGCAGGACACTTTTCCTCTACGTGGCTATGTCTTTCCAATAAGCCTGGAGGAGCAGAATGTTTTTTGAGTCCTCTGTGTATCTGTCATATTTTGTTGAAATTTGGTAACCATTAAAAAAATAAATGGGGTTGGCAACATATAGTGTTATTGTATCAGTGGGAATTATATCAGTATTGTATCTGCAGGAAACTACGTGTTAGAGTACAGATCACTGTATTTTACGAACTGGCTAAGTGCTGAAGGACATATGTTAAATAATGTTGAAGTAGTTACAAATATCATTGTTTTTCAATGCAGTTGCTGTTTCTAAGCATTTTCCATATCAGTTTGTAAAATGTTCTCAGTTTATAAGCGAACATCCGCTGTATGTTCTGGGCACTACGCTCCACAGCCACCCTGTGATGTGGGTGTTGCATTGGCTCCTTTCGTTTTCACTCCTTGCAGAATGAACCCCAGCTGTGCACGCAGGGGTACCTGGAGCAAACCTTTTTGTTCATAGCACCTTTGTGCAGGGGTGGCTGGGGCTTGTATAGGGCACACAGTTCTGGGGGGGGGATTTGCAAGAAAGAAGACTATTGTCTTTTTTTCCTTTTCAGTGAGAAGAGGCTCATGAGTGGCTTGTCAGTGAGATGTGGAGTGGAAAGCAGTAAAACCCTATACGTAGTCGCTAAATTGCACAGCTATGACTGAATACATCTAGGAAGGATGTCTATTGGGTTGGAAGGTGCTATTTCTAGAGTCTGTTTTGTGCATACTTATTTTGATTAGCTTTGAACCCATTCAGACAGCTTGGGTTTGACTGCCTCAGACATTGCTGCTATGTTAATAATATTTCACTTAGGAGAGAGAGAACTAAAAGGCAGCACAGAGAGAACAAAGAGAAAAGCAAATGAAGAGCTATTGTGTAATGGGTGAAGGAATTTAGAGAAAAAAATACAAGAAATATACAATTTATAGCCTGCTTGTATCAGACTAGCTTTTAGGGATTTTTTTTCTATCCCTAAAATAAAGCAGAAGTGTTGTTTAAACTAGACAAACGTATTTAAACTTAGAGTAAACCTTAACCAGTCCACCTAAATGGAGAAGAAGAGAAAGAATGAATGAGGTTACAAGTACAACCCTCAAAGAAAGAGTATTCAAAGTGCCTGGCCTTGAAGATGTTTATATAGAATTTATTATAATATATTGGTGGTTGGGCAAGTTGAGTGAAAGAAAATAAGAAATCCTAGCATAAATACATTATCTAGTCCTAAGATTAAATGAGAGAGTAACCACATTTGAAAAACAAAGAAAGTCTGGTTAAATTTCCTTTGTATTAGTTTTCCTTTCAGCATGAATGAAATGTCTTAGCTTTTAAATCAGCTATTATTGTGCAGTAGTGATGAATAGCAAATAGCAGGCTTATGTTTTAAAAAGGCACTTGTCATGATTTTGGGATTTACAGACCATGACCTCGTCTTCCTTTAGCACATAGTAAATTGCTTGAAACTATAAGGAAAAGAATATAATAGAAGACTTGAATACTGTCATGAATAAAAAGTTGTTAAAAGACAGAGGTATCAGAAAGAGCCTGAAGTTCAGAAATATTGTGTTAGCTGCTAAATTCACTCTAAGATCTCCCATACTTGCTGGGCTCCGGCAAGCAAGGCGATGTCCCTCTCTGCTGTCTTGCCAGGACAAAAATGCCATTTTGAGTATGGAAGGTTTCATCATAGGCATAATGTAAATTAAATAAGTGATTTCTTAACTTGGTCTCCCGAGATAGGCCAGTGGAAAGGGAAGAGGTTCTTTTTAGGACTTTTGGTGGAGAAAGTTCTGTCTAGTCTGACTTTGGCTGAGAGATGTTAAAATACTGTTTCTTGCTGATTTAGGCTCTCACAGTCTTGTTTTTCAGCAGCTGTTGGAGGCTGTGCATGGCTATCCCATGATCTATGTCATTACTTGATCTATCTCAGAGTCATATGACTGTAGGAATATAGAATAATGGACTGGAAAAAATGGAACAAAATCCAGATTCTTATTACAGTCATGTATCCCTTCCACCATCAGATACAATGATTTCTTCCTGCACTGTAGTGGCAGATGATTCTTTTTGTATTGATTATGAACAGCTCTCCATGTGTGTCTTTACAGGGATAGAAATCCTTTTTTCCCTAACCTGCAGCCAAATCACACTAACCCTTTCTTCAGCCTAGTGTGGGACACCAGGACTTTTCTGCTTTAAGTCTGTGGTCTGTCAGACATACAAAAGGCCCTGGATGCCATCTCTGCTGAGGTGCTCCTCTGCTCACTAGCTCCTGAGCATGCCTCTGTGTGTATTATGCTGAGGAGTCCTGTGTCAGTCTGGTCTAAGGGTGTTTCATACAGATCAAAAAATCTACAAGCAAAAGGAGAAAACGCCAGCTCACGGTTTTCAAATTCTGAAGGGGAGGCATTCATTTTGAAAATTTCTGGCTAGATTGGATAGCCTGTTCCTGTCCCTTTTGAAGACTGGATCTTGTATAAGAAAACAACAAGATTTATTGCTAATATTTTTCAGTCCCCATTTCAAATCTCAGTGCTCCATTCCCTGGATTTATTCCAGATGCTTCCATCCTTATATAAGCCCAAGGCACTCTGTCTTTCATCTGAATGCTTGTTGGATTTTAATCTTTCTTTTCTGCCTGCCTCGATACCTAATAACTTGACTCATGCACGTTGAACTACAGCATGCCACTGCCCATCAATCAGGCAAGTCATCAGAGGCAGCACCAGTGTCTAATCCAGAGCCAGAACACCCCACATATGAACTTGACAATCACATTTCCCCAGCTTTGTAATCCTCACCCTGTGTGGGCTGGAGCACTGGACATGGTGTGATTAGGTGGGGGGGGGTGTCTCTTTTGGGAACTCAAGAGACAATGCTACTGACCACAGCAAGCATATCTACCTGGATACCTTACTGACTTTGATAACTGCAAAACAAGATTAAGGACCTGAGATGAAGTTACAGGAAAGCCAAAGACTACAGTGAACACTGGGATAGTTTTCTGTTCATAGGGCAGTCTTAGTTTTAAGCTACTACACAGGTCTAATCCCTAATTACTTCTGGGACTCACTACATGAAGATCTGGGATACCATTTTGTATGAAGCTAGGCCATTTCTGCTGGTGAAGAGGAATAAGACAAAGTTTATGACTGGCCAGCTGGGGAGGAGGACCATGGGGCCTTACAGTGGCCAGCACCTCTCAATAGTAGTTATTTGAGGATTGCTTGTGAAGTAATGAATGTTTCTTATTCTAGAGCGCTTCCTTCACTGCTAAACCTCTTGCGTTTGCAGTATACCTCTTCCTAGGTCAGAGACGTTGCAAAGGGAAGGGCAGTCATTGCTCCTGTGAGAACGTCATCATCATGACAGAATATTTAGCAATGCAATGAATTGTATATGCATCCCTAGCTCTGCTTATAGGCTACCTTGTACGCAGCCCATGCTGAACATGAAACAAATCAGTTTCAAGTATGGCTGTGTTTGCCATGGGAAGGATTGTTGTGAGACTCAGATGTGGACTTTTGCTCATTGCAGCTTGCAAAACTATCCAGGAAATGCTAAGATACATTTCTGGTGTCTTTGACGTGTTGAAATATGAAGCACCTCTCCATAGTGCAAAGATAGTCCAATGTTTATTTCTGAAGTGGTGGTTCACATCACAAAAAGAAAGATTATTCTTATCAAGGAGCTGCCCGCAAATATCTTTATGATGGAACATTGCCCACATCCTGCAGTGAATATGACCTGCGACAGGCAATGCAGTGCTGGATACCAAACGGCTTGCCCATGGTGCCTGCTGTGGCTAATTTGATGGAAATGTAGTCATATGCTTATACCAGATCTGCATTACATTTGTGTTTGTTTTTTTTTTTACCTTCCAGTAGGGACACAGCCCAAGAAAGGAACTGAGGAACTGAAATTACAGCCTGGAGAACAGAAGTGGTCTTTTGGTTAGTCAATGGAAAGTTGGGTGTTTAAATGCAGAGAGTGGCAATGTTGAATCCCTGCTACTGCAGATCCAGAGATGCACTTGATTTTTCTTTTTGTGATACACTCTCAAAAGCTTTTGCTTTTCCTCTGTAGATGATTATTTTGACTGTCTGTCCCCTCCTACCCTTTGTCTTGGCTGCCTCTCTCTGTCACTGTAGTAATAACTGGCTATTGCAAATGTGGCACCAGGGTTTTCTGCTGAACAGCACTGTATCTTTAAAATTCTGAGAGAGAAGGTATTTACTACTGGGGATTGTTTGTACATGAATGGTATTTCTTGCATGCACTTCAAGCTGTATACTTGGTCATTGAAATTATTTTACATTGCTTCTGTTCTCTCTCTGGGAAAACCGTAACAGATTGTCTTGCAAATGTGTCCTCATGTTAGCATGCGGATTTATGTGCAAGCATAGACACTGGCAATAATACAAGCCTCTCCCAAATGTTACTGTGAATAAAACTTTATCCATCAGCATGCTCACAAGCAACAAACATGGATCATGAGCATCACTGAACTAAATAGCTTGCTTTTGTCCAAATATTCTCAGAGAGTTTCCTCAAAGTTTTTGAGCCACCATTTGCAACCCACAGCTGTCCACAAGGAATTAGATTCAGAGTTTACTTGCCCATTGTTCCATAATTACAGGATTACCTGATGTTTTTGGAAGCATGTCTCATCTAGAGAGCATAGCTGCTCAATATGAAGTTTTCTAAGTATATAGTTATCGTGGTTTAACCCCAGCCAGCAACTAAGCACCACACAGCTGCTCCCCCCCCTCCCCCCCCGCCAGTGGGATGGGGGAGAAAATCGGGAAAAGAAGTAAAACTCATGGGTTGAGATAAGAACGGTGTAATAGAACAGAAAAGAAGAAACTAATAATGATAGTGATAACACTAATAAAATGACAATAGTAATAATAGAAGGATTGGAATATACAAATGACGCACAGTGCAATTGCTCACCACCCGCTGATCGATGCCCAGTTAGATACCTCCGCCCCCACTTCCCCCAGTTTATATACTAGACGTGACGTCCCGTGGTATGGAATACCCCGTTGGCCAGTTTGGGTCAGCTGTCCTTGCTGTGTCCTGTCCCAGCTTCTTGTGTCCCTCCAGCTTTCTCGCTGGCTGGGCGTCAGAAACTGAAAAATCCTTGACTTTAGACTAAATATTACTTAGCAACAACTGAAAACATCAGTGTGTTATCAACATTCTTCTCATACTGAACTCAAAACACAGCACTGTACCAGCTACTAGGAAGACAATTAACTCTGTCCCAACTGAAACCAGGACAATAGTTGAATAACTTTTTAGCCTGCAAGTAGAAGAAAATCACAGATGAGAGACTGCTGTTCTACCTACCTACCTCTGCTTGAATTGGTTACTGGAATCTGCTGTGATTCCTATCTTGCCAAATAATGAGAAGTGGAGAAAGTTGAAAACTGACTGATGCTACCTACAAATTGTTAGTGTCATTTCTTCCATATGCCCACAAGCATTATTTCTGAGTCTAACCAATGTTAATTTATATTTACTGCCTCTTCATCAAGCTGGAAAAAAAGAAAGGAAAAGGTGGATGAAAAATGTTTTAGTGACAGGCAGCAAAGTCATTACTTCTGCTGCAATGTGGGATGCACAAAGAAGCAGTCATCTTTCTGTTTCTTACTTTTTTCATAGGCTGTTCTATTGTTTGGCATTACTGATAAAAATGACACAGAAAACTTTGGAGGCTTTCCCACTTAGGGGCTTTTCCCCCCGGGTCTGTAATACACTTTTGCTGGTAGAGCTCAAAGCCCTTTGGAAAGGGTGTCAGTATCACTAACTTCATGGCACAGGGAAAGCACAGAGGCACAGCCCTACCACTCCTTTAGAGTTCCGCTTGTTCAATGGAACAAAAAGCAGAATCTTGCAAAGGAAGATCAGTCTCTGACTGATCCCATGAAACAGAAGAAGGGATTAAGTGGCATAACTGATAGAGGAATAGGAAGATCCTGGTAGACCTGCCGTAGAAGTGCTCATTGGTTTATGTGTGGGAGTGGGCTAGCAGAGGGCTCCACTTAACTGCACTTGTCCCCTCATGCTTACTTTCTGCATGTGCCGACAGAAAGAGATACGGTTCTCTCCTCCCTCGCTCGCTCGCTCCACCTGTTCTTTCAGTAAGTGATGATGGAAGAGAGCACCAAAATCCCTGCTAGCTGTCTCTGGGTGGTGCAAATCTAGGTGCTGAGGTGCCAACAGACACTTGTCCTGTCAGCACTCCTAGGCAGTGTGGTAGACAGGTACTTTTTGGCCTCTTTCTTCTAACTCGGTGTACATTGTACATTTTTCCACCAGGTAAAGCAATGCAGAGTTTATTCTCCTCTGCATCGTGTCAACTTTATGGAGCCTGAGACAGGCTTGATTTAAGACAAATGAGTTTGTAATACACAGCATAGCCAGAGTCTTCCTTCCTAGAAACCAAAGAAAATTTGTCATAGATGCTGTAATAGCTGGCAAACAAGTATCCTTTGATGAATGATACTGATTTTCACAAAGATCCTCAAAGTTCGTATCTGTGTTGTGCTCTGTTGCAAAGCCATAGTGCTGGGCTTTCTGGTTAGCAACTTGTCACTACTCCAAGCCTTTTTAAGATGAAGAATTCCCTTTGAAAAAATGTCTTGTATGCAAAATGATTTGAAAAACTCCTCGATATCACTGCTTAAGCCATCTATAAACAGCACACTGAAAGTTTCCAGAATTAATAAATGGTAATTAGCTTCTACTAGTATCTTAGACATACAATTTCTTATAGGTTATAAGCACACTGGATCCAATTTTGCATTCAATATTAATAATCAATTATTGAAACATCATTGAAACATCTATTAATCATTTTAAGCTTCGTTAACTATTTATCAATGTGCTGCTGCTGCAAATTCTGGCTTTAGATTCTACCATTGCAGTACTGTTGATGACTACTATAAGGTACAATTTTAAAGGCTAGCAGGCATGTATTAGGAAAATGATGCATTGGTGATTAGATTCCCATGGCTTGCTGATGACGTATTGTTGGGCCAAGTTCATCCAACTGCCTGGAAAAGAAATCTGAATGTTTGGTGTATTTAAGTGCACTCTAATTCACACTTGTTCAGGGGTTAATCTCATATACTGATACTTATCTAAACAAATTCACTAGAGGAACCCCAAGAATTAATAAATTCACATCTTTTAACAGAGACTAACAAATACTATAATTACATTCCAAGATATAAGATTAATTTCCTCCCCTCTACTACTTCTGCCACTTCTATGGCAATTTTCCCCTTTAGAAGTTGTGCAACTGAAGCTCTTTGGTATACAATGATAATTATAGCCAAGGTATTTGGGACATGTTTTTATCTTTTTTGTTTGTTTGTTTGTTTGTTTTCCCCTCCTTTTTATCCTCTTCTTTTCTCTAATATTTTTAAAAATGCATCTTAGCTATATAGCGATTGAACATTTTCTTTCAACCAGTTTTCTTTAATTTACTTTTCTAATAAAGAGAGAAAAGTTACAATAAAGCTACTTCTCTGTACTCCTCCAGAACTTTATCTGCATGTGCACTGGATGTTAATGCTCTGCAATTACTTAGTATGACATAGGACCAGTCCTGCAAACCTTATTTACCATGGTTGATGCACTGCTTTGACAACTTTATTTCCTCAATGATGACTTCATGCATGAAGAAGCGAGACTAGGGCTATAACATACTTGGCTTGCCATTGTTTTTGAAAGGAGCTGAGAGATTTAGGAGCATGTAACTCCTTTTCAAAAGGCTAATGTACTTACATACCTTTGAAACTCCTCAGTGATGGTTAGACATTTGCATGCCTGTCACTTTTAAAGTGAGAACTGGTCTTACAGGTCACATGCCTGCTTTTGAAACTTTTAGCTTGTATCAATCATAAAAATATTCACAAAGGAAGATTTTAACTTAAAAAAAAGACAACTGTTGAGTGAAAAGTCTAGACAGGGTAACTGGTTCAAAGCCTTGTTTCTGGTAGAAGGCTGGATGAGCTCCTTAATTAAGAGAATTAAGAGAAGATTTTGGCTTCAGCCTTGAAAGGATGAATTTTCTTGGCATATAAAAATTATTTTTCTGCATTGATGTTGACACTTTTATGCAAACTGTATTTTGTGAATAACAGTTGATTTTGAGATGTTATAGGTATGGAGTAGGCCAAGACATTTTCCTTCTGATTTTTGTGCCAGGTAAAGACTGCTAACAGTAATGCAGCAGAAGCGAAATCTGGTACCAAAGTGCATAGCAATTCTTTTTTTCTTGATTTAAGCCTAAAGGGCCATGCACTTAACATTTACAAAGAGGGATTTTTTTTTTTACTTATCTCTTCTGTTTCATAAGACAGTGGAACAAATGTCATATAAGGCATAATTCCTGTGAAATAAGCAGAATGAGTTTATAGAAATGAAGTTATTTCCCTACAACTATAAAATTAACAGAGAAGAATGTACATTATATTAAGTTCATAGGCATTTCACAGTGCCACAGAAAGTGGATCTTTAGGCTGTCATGTGGAATGGGAATGGAAAGAACATCCCCCAACCCATGAGAAGGGACAAAGGTTCAGTTACTATAGTGCTCAATGTACTGTTACGAGAATGTGCTTAGGGCATCCTGGGAACACTAATGACCTCCAGGATATTACTGTGATATTATGGTAACTAATGTGAACTTAGAATAGGAAACAAGGTAGAAGTAAAGGTTAGTTTTTCTCAGTGGAGACCTGCCACTACTGGAGACACATGAGGTTCTGTGCTGTATGGTGTATTTTTAAATAACATGGAAAAGGGATGAAGATAAAGTTGTCTGATGACATTCAGATAGTCAGGGTAATAAAAATGAAAACTGACAGCAAAGATGTGCAGAAATGTCTCACAATATTGACTGTAGAATGACTGATGAAGTTTAGTGTGAGTATATAAAATGATGCATCTGTGGAAAAATAATCTGAACTTCAAATATGCAGTGATAATTTCTGAGGCCACCTATCAAAGAGATCTCATAATAGTTATGGTTCTATGAAAAGTGTCAAATTGTGGTTTCAACAGCAGGCAAAAGTACAAACTGAATGTGAGGAAATACAAGGAAAGAACTAAGAGAATAGAGAAGAAAGAATTATGCCATTTTCTAAATCTGTGGAGCACCCACACCTAGAGTTCTGTGAACTAGAGCTGCAAAAATATACAGAGAACGTGATCAAAGGTATGGAATTACTTCTGTATAGGAAAGGAACACATAGACTAAAGCTCATTGAGACTGGTGAGGAAGAAGATAAAGATCTGTAATTATGAGTAGCACAGACAAGATGGATAGGGGTAGATATTCACTGTTTCTCATCAAAAAAACCCCATTGAGATATTAAGTTAATTGGGTACTAGTTCAAAACAATAGCGATAGAAAGGTGATTTTTCACTAAACATATGACTAAACTGTGGAATACATTATTGCAAGAGACTGTTGATACCAAATCTTTGAATAGCTTCAAAAACTGATCGGACAAATTCATGGATGAGAAATCCTTTACGGGCAATCAAATGCAGTGGTACCACCTCTGGCTGAAAAGCTACTGAGCTGTAGATTGCCAGAGGCTGGGAGAGCATGGTGAGGCAGCAGCACTATTCTAACATTCTTCCCTAACCATCCACTTTTAACCACTGTCAGAAGCAAGATGCTGGTGTAGGTGGTCTCTCTGATGATGTGGGTCCAGTCTTCTTAACGTGTGCTGGTCTGATACTGAGACACCTGCATTTCAGTTCAGGGTAGCAACATGGGCATGATGCCGTGGAGCAGAGTGATGACAGACCTGTTTCTGTAGCTCTGATTTGTTTCTGTGGTAGGTTTCACAGCCAAACAACTAAAATGATTAAGGAGCAAGAGGGAAAATTTGGGGTGATGAGGTCAGATTAATGACTATGTGATGTGCCAGTGTACAAGTATGAAGGAACTTGATAAGAGTCTGTGGACTGTAGTCTTTGGTGATGTGTGGTACCATAATTCAGAAGTTATGGGAATGACAGTGACGTATGGGAGTTGAAGATATAGTCCCACAAATACGGTGTAAACACCAGTACAGAGAAGGCAATTTTAGTTATGTTAAGGAGTATCAGTAGAAATAACAAGATCCGATGGGAAAAATAACACACAATCAAGAAATTAAAAGACCATTAGGTAATGCACAGGGGGATTAAGACAAGGTTTCAGAGGCAGCTTATAATTCTCGTATTTGTTGACTTTTGAATATTTATCTTTGTGAACTTAATATGCTTTTAATGTAGAGTTTTGTTTCCTGAGTTTTAAAAAGAGCAAAACTGATATCTTGCCAGTTGTTTCAGAGACAGGACTGAGGGCAGAAACCTGCAGGGACCTCATGGGGCTGACCAGGAGGGAAAAGCTGGACCTGCAAACCAGAATGTGAAACATGGGTGGGTAAGGCTGAGCAGCATGAGGAGGCAGAGCTTTCTGGTTGTGGCCTACTGACTCAAGAAAAAGCTGCATTTTAATGGCTGGTTCTGCTTGACTGGACTTGAGCCGTTTCCAGCCATTTTCCATACCTGAAAAAAACTTTTGTGTATTCTCAGGTGAGTCCCATACAGGGCTGGCAGCACCCCTGGATATTAGCAGTCAAAGCTGGGGACTTGACCCCTCTCAGTGAGCACAATGACTGGCAAGAGGGCAATGGCTATTGCTTCAAAAATGGAAGGTGCTCATTAGAGTTTAAAATGGTTTAACTCACTACTAAAAGCAGTTTTGTGCTGGTACGTCAGGCAACCTTAATGATCAGCAGTATCACCATCTCTAGTTATGATAATGTTCTTGACTATTTCTTGATCTTGTCCCTTCCATGTTATCTCCATGATGCTTTTTAGGCAGTAGTGTCGTGTCTCAAGACACCTGATGGAAGCCTTATCATTGCTAATGTTAGTGACTGGATGGGACAACACATTGTAGAGAACAGTCCAACACTGTAAGGGTAATAGTTTAATAGCTCTTTTCCATGTCTACTTCCAGGTTTCTGTGAGTCTCTCACTTTCTACTAAACTTTTGGTAACTTTCTTAGGCAAAACGTTTGCCACATCAGCTAGTTAAGTTGAAACAGAAAATGTAAACACGACTTGAGGAAGGAATTTTTGTCAAGAATTAAGCTCAGAGATCATATCATCATTAAAACTGCATGAAAGATTCTTTCTCCCTCTCCTGGCAATGCACATTCATTTCAAAGACTGTAGTTCCTTTCTGCTTAGCTTTCACGTTTTTGGTGAATAAGCAGAATTTGGCAATTGGACTTTTTTGAAAATAAAAGGACTGAAGAACCCCATGAAAGAAAAGAAAAGTAGGATTAAAATGTATTTGAAACTATAGACATGAAGCTCTGGAAAAGCTAGCATTAAAATTTTCTGAAATGGTTGACACTGTTTGTCTGAAAACATGTATGTATTGTCATATTTACCAAGTGTGCAGGGATCATCAATCAGGGCAGCACAGCAAGTTGTAATGCACATGGAAAAGGCCTTTTTTTGCTCTGTTTTTTAGTGGCAAGATTTGCTTCCAGGCCTCCCAGTTCTCTGAGCTTGGTGGTAGAGTGCATGGGAATGAGTATTACCTGCGGGGGTGCTGGCAGGGCCCATCCTTGGCAAATGGACTGGCAAGCAGCACCTGTAGGATAACAATATGTTGATGCATGTAAGAATACTGCTGAAATAGCCTGATTTTGTACTTTGTTTATTTTTAAAAATCACTTGGCCTTCTCAGCTGGTCATTTACACACTGCTGAAATATTTTGCAAATGTTTCATAAATTGGGGAGTGAGAGGAGGGTAAAAAAATCAGTTTGTTACTTTTTGCAAGGGTTATATAATTTTTTGGTATTTTGCCAATTATGTGTTATTTGTGACTTTAACGTAACTGAAATGGTTTGCAAACCTTAGCATGGATAAAAATCTTGTAATAAGCCACACTGGAAAAGCATTGCTTATTCTTTGCTGTTGATAATTTTTCATTTATTATTCCTTGCACCTTCACTGGAAATATTTCAGCTTTTTTTCTAGAAAGATATTCTCATTAGGTACTCTGAAATTTATTAGCTAACCATTGTGTAGCACTTTACACTTAAATTAAAAGTGCTTGACACTACTGCAATCTACATATTCATATATGGGATGAAACATTCACTTTTTTTTGTCACTCTACAGGGAGAGTGGCCAATGAATGTACAATGGATTGAAAAAGTAAACAACCAGGGTTTAAAGACTTGGGATGAGGTGAAATTTGAATATTTAAAATATGTACAAAGAAAGACTTGAAAGCACCTACAGAGTGTACATACAGCTGGGTTTATAAACAACTAAAATGGCAAAAGACAAAAGTATTAAAAATGCAGAAATTCTAACAAAAGCCACTGTTAAATTTAAAATATTTGATAGGAGTAAAGGTAAGTTTTACAATTGCCGAATGATGGATAAACAGCAGGGTCAGACTTCAATTCAAAGTAAAATGGAGCCATTCATAACAAAGTATGTGCCTATCATTCTCCAGCAAATTTTTGTTGGCAATGGTCTGACTTCTTACTGCTTGATAGTTTGTTGCCTAGTTTAAGCTTATTGCTTAGGTTACCTCTAAACTCATTGAGTGATAGATTTTTCTCAGAGAGTGATTATCCCCTGTCATGATGAATCTCTATGAAGAAATTGTCAGGGAGGTTTGCACTTAGCCAAGCATTACACTGTTTGCTTAATTAAAAGAATAAAGACTGAAAGGGTAAGTTCCCCCCCCCCCTTTTTTTTTTAACAGAGCTGTAGCTACTTTATAACGTTTCCTCTGGGTAAGGATGGAATTGCTAAGATATGCTGGTTCAAGATTATTTTTTCTTTATCAAAGCACAAGCAATTTTTCATTGTGGTGACTTCCTCTGCCCTTGAATAGCTGGCAGGCAGGTGACTTGGGCATAACAGCATTTGACTTACAGAAGATGGAAGACTGACTACTGTGCCCTTGCCAAATTCTGCTTAGTTAATTGACTCAGTATCAAAATATTTGCCTGCTTTCTTGGATAAAGAAAAAGGGGAAAAAAAAAAAAAAGGTCAGGATAAATGAATAAACTGGGAAATAGCCCCTCAGTTTTTTCAGTCTAAGCAGAGTGCACAAGGAAGTAAATTTAAGTCTTAAATGATTTTTTTTTTTTTTACCAGACAGCACATATCAAGATCAGCTATTGATTACAGCTTGCCTTTTTGTGCTCTGATGCTTTTTATTGACTTTTCTTCAGTGCCCTGTGATGCAGTACCAAAGTGATTGGATCAGTATATTTTCCCTTCGGGATTACAGAAGAAATCTTGGATGCCTTACAGATGTGTGTATTAGGCCTCCAAATATTCAGTGTTCACATTAAATGAACAAGAAATACATCATTCTTAAAAGGCAAAGAAGAAAGCCACTCTGATGAAAATGCTTTTTTGTTCTGTTGAGATATCCGCAGATCTGTGCAGAGAGGTAGGAAGGTCTGTTTAAAGCAGGCTATTCCTTGGAAAATAAATATGGCAGGACATCTGAATGCCTGTGGGTTTTCTGCTGGTATGTGCAATGCTTTGGTCATGAGGTGTGCTAATGTTACCTTTATTTTTCCTTTGTTCCCTTAATTTGGTAGAGAAATATCACTGGCCCTGATCCTCATTTATATTTGGGCTGTTACACCTCCTGACAGAGGAGAGGGTTGTACTTTCATGTCCTTGTATGTTCCCAGGTCGGGGGTGATTTCTCCAAGGACAGCAGCTAAGAACTTCTGAGCACCTGAAGTTGCGTGCTAAGAAGTTGGATTTACACAGGACATTACAGATAGCTTTCCTGTGTTACTGTTTCCCATCAAAGCAAAGAACTGTTCCTGTAGGTAATCAAAGTTACAGACATTTCACAGCCAGTGGTATAGCTTTTGTTTTATTAGTAGCTGGGGGCACATTTATGCAATGTCATGTTTTGTAATGAAAGAGGTGGGAGGAGGTGTAGGGCTGCAGGACACAAACTGGAGCCTTTGGAGCGCTGCTGAGGATGTAACGTTTCTGGGTCAATAACCACTCCAGTCTCCTTCAGTGTAAACTAATACTTGCCTCCTTTAGTCTTACCTAAGTCACTTATAAATCTTCTTCCATTTTAGTATGTCAGCACTCCTCAGTTCTTAATACTTTTTCTTCACAGAGTTTCTGTGTGATAGGTAAGCACTAGTGTTTAGCTAAGGGGTGGGGGCAATCTAGCAAACTGTTGAAGCATTTGCTGCCGATGTGTGGGAAGGTAAAAAGTAACTCAGATGAGAACAGCACCACTTTAAGCACAGTCTTTTCCTTCTTTTCCTGATCCAAGTACCTTTTAATCAGTCTTTTGTCTTTTCTTCCTGATTGTAGATCAGGGCCAAAGAAGAACATAGGTAATGAAATGCCTCTTCAAATGTCCCTCCAGGGCCCCATGGTTCACATGGTCTGTCTCTTCCTTATGGGCACCAATCTGTATTATTAAATATTTGGATTTACGTATTTACTACCCAAAGGCTTAAGATGCTTTGTCATATGTACAGCACACATGCCTCAGTCCCTGGCTGAGGTGGACTACTTTGCATGAGTGATCAGGGGAGGAATCCTATTTATTTGAGCAGGGAATTAAGTTGTAAAGGAAAAGAGGCGAAAACAGGCATGTGGCAGTTTCCTACTGTTTTAAGGTCAGATGTATCTTGGGAAACTTGTTCTGATTACTGATGTAATCAAAATGTGGTGGGAGATCCTGTTATGCTGCCCCAGTGTTAAGAGAAGAGATTTTGGATTCCTGGAGTATTTACAGAAAACAATTCAGCCTACTTCTTTTAGCAGACAAGTTGAAAAAGCATCTTTGCAAAGTGTCTTACATGCCACATGGAGGGAAAAAAAACCCCCAAGAACAACAGCTGAAAGCTTAAGAACAGTCCTGTTGTAGTATTGCCTCTAGTCCCGTTTAATACTGTCACAGCAAAGCAGCCTGCATTCCCCAGTAATGCGGGTGCAGCAGGAGGGCAGCTGTGTAGCGTTGGAGGCAGCTTTCTAGTGCTCCTTGGCGGACAGGGTGACCCTTCGCAAAAACGTGAGACCGTAATTGCCCCTGTGCTATCCGGCCCAATGAGAATAGAAAATCAGCACAAGCTGAATGAGCAGTGTAAAATAGCATTATTTCTTTCCTTTTCAGAGTGCTCCAAGCAGTGCACATTGGATCACTGCCTTGAAGTAATTCAGCCCTTCACCCAGTAAAACCCCTAAGTGTGCATTTAACTGTAAGCAAGCAAATAATCCCACTGGAGTCACTTAAGGGCCCTGTGCTTAAATGCTTTGCTGGAGCAGGACCTGAGCTTGTAGCTGGTTGGTTGGAAAGGCCTGTGGAGGCCTCACATACAGGACTAACGTGAGCAACAGTAGTCCGTGGTGCTTAGGCTCAACAGCTCAAAGGACACGGTAATCCTTGCAGCATTTCTTAATTTTAAGTATTTTAATCAAATTGCTATTGTTAAGGAACTAATGCAAAAATCACTGATGCAGAGATACAGGGCATAGCATGAAGTTATTATTAAAATTTTGTCTCCTACCTGTTTATTTCCATAGCAAAGATACTTGCGGTAGTGGCCATTGCACAATGAATTCCCTTCAGTGCTGTGCAAGTTCCCATATGTCTCTCGGCAACTGATTTTCCTGATAGCGAAAGGTGAAGAACCAGAGAGTGCCTACTAACCACTTGATAGGCAGCACAGCAGATTCGGGCTCTGGTACCAGCAACGCTCACCCCACAAGTTTTAAGGGTGGAACTGGCAGCCTATTAATTTGAGCAGACTGCAGTCGGGTGCTACATCTGCCCTCTGCTATGAGAGCAACCTGTTCCTGTCTGCCACTCAAACTGACACAAGCTGTTTCCCAAGCAATTAATTCATTATAAAGTAATGAGTTTGTCTAGTTAAAGAGATATATGGTACTCTAAGGAAGGAGGAGGAAATTCCTAACAACAACATCAAAAAAAGATGACTTAAGCTCTAGAAGATACAGTGGGGATATATTTCTTCTATTTTCACACCTGGATAAGCAAAAAAATACATTGTTCCATAATAATTAAAAACTAGGTGTAGATGATCTTTATAGATTATCTTTATAGATTACTATTTATAGAGCACTGTTCTTTTGAAGCAGATTTCAGTGTATATTCTACTAATGCAATTAAAATGAATATGGATTAGAATATTGACTTGTTTTTAATATGAGATGTTTTCCCAAGGTTCTAAATTTATTTTTTTTTTAAAGGGATAGGTTTATTTTTCAAATATTCCTGGGAAGACTTATTTTTAACTTAGGATCTTTCAGATGCAATGTTTTGGCTTTCTGGTGTTACCCTTTTTGTTTTACTCTTTACTTTTACTTTCCTCTGCTACTTTTCCTCCTTTTAAGAAAGAAAAAATTTAAAAAATGAATCTAAAATCTATAAAAATGGACTTGTCAAAAATCAGAAAAAAAACTTTAGAAAAGCAGCAAATCCTTTTAAAACACTGTTCCAAACAAAAATATTTCAACCAACTCTAGTTACAGTTTTGAATAAAAGCACTCTGCAAGCCATATCGGAAAGAGAAGGCCTCAGCAAAGAAGGTTGTCTTAAGAATGAAAAAAGATCAAAAGACCTATTCAGGCACTAGGAGCTCCCTTGTGGGAGCTGTGTTAGGCTTAGCAAATGGGCAAGGACATATACAACGCCTGTTCTTTGAGGGAAGAAGGGGAAGAGAGGAATTATATGGACTTGCTTACTGCAGTGAGGAGCTGTAAAAATCAGCTGGTTGAAACCCCAGCTCCTGTAAACTGAGGTTACAGTTGAAGGTGCTAATTCACTCCAGCTGTGAATCTGTCCCAAGGAGGGATAATTTCAGTGTGGACCTTCATAGGAAGGTATAGGAAATATCTGATTGTGGGAGTGCAGTCAGTGTGTGAATAGGAGTATTTTCAAAGTTTGCCACTGGCCAAGATGAAACGGTTGAAGATAACTGGAGTGGCTAAGCCCCTGGAGCAGATTTTTAGGGCATGACCATTGGATAGCCTTTTAGTAAACCCCTGGTGTTTTGCTGACCCGTAATGTGCTTCCTTCTGTTTACTTACAGGTCAGTTGCTGGGCCTGCTCCTCCCCTTTCTATCTGTGTTATATTTAATCAGCCTGAGTGTAGTTCACCTCTCCAACTGTATTGATTCTTAGAGCAGATTTCATCAGAACCTAAAAAAGGAAGCATAGACTGCTCTCCTCTTATTCTTTGACTGATGCTTTCTTTTACCTTACATGACAAAGTGATAGATGTACTTAGTTAACTTTCTGCAAAATCATTAATGCCACCCTTACTGGTTGGCTACCCCAGTATTGGTTAAATAGCTGTCATGTGTTTGTTACCTGAGACACTCCAATAGTGTATAATCGGACCATTAATTTTCTTCTGGGGTTGATCCTACAGAACTGGTATGAAATGCATAGCTAAGGGTGGAAAGAACTAACATCCATTCTAGCAATCAGATTTTTCCTGGTTTAGCCTCAGATTAAAGCTGCAAATTGACAAAAGTTCACTTGGAAAAGCTGAAGTGTTCAAAAGAGATTCTTCTGATGTTTTTTCCCCTCGTGATTAGAGTCTACAACAAAACCATGCATAACTACCTCCTTCCTCCCCAATCTCCCTGACCCCTCAAAGGGCCTGAGGTCACTAGACCTGCTATATAAGTGACCGCTCACCAAAAGGAGATTATCTGGTCTGATCCCTGATGTGCCCACTGACTTTCACCTTCACTCTTCCAATCCCCATTCAATTCTGTCATTTGACAAGTGCTCTTGTTAATGCTTAGCCAAAGCTTATCATCCCCAGAAGGGGAGCCAATCTCAGTCTTGAAACTTGGCATTCTAGAGGATCCACCACCAGTCTCCACAGACATATCATCATCGTGGTTAAGAATATGTCTTCTTATTTATCTGACTTTTGTCTTGTTAAATTACAAAGGCTTTTAGTACTCTGTGTTTTTCCCTGTGAAGATCTTTATATAGTAGTCAAGACATTTCTTAATTGTCTTTTTGATAAACTAAACAGTTAGGGTTCTTTAAGATTCTCTTTGTAAGTTATTTTCTACAACCCTAAAAATGTATTGGTGGATCTTTTTCTGTACCTTACCTCATTTTGTCAACATCATTTTAGAAGTATGGAAAACAAAATGTTACCCAGCTTTACAAAAAGCCCACAAAATATGTGGGCAAAGGTAAAAATCTGCTCTCTATTTCCCTTTAATCCTCCACCTGTTTATATACTTAAGACCGTAGACTGGTTTCATCGTAGTGGGAGCTCATTTACTCTGATTCCTAAAATTCTTTCCAGTCTTGTGGAGATAGAATAGAGCCATCTATTTTGTGTCTTAGTATGTAGAAATTCTGTGTTCAAATGTATTCCATCTTTTCAGTGGGGTTCAGCTATCCGGATCCAATATGTTTTCATTTATTTTATCTAATTTTGTTATTATCTTGCAGTTGTTTATTGCCTATCAGTCTATCTCCTCCTGCCTACTTTCAAAGGAAGAGTTTCTCAACACTTCCTGCACCAAACAGCACTCAATCTACTGCTAATCTGTTGAATATCCAGCAAAAATTCCCCATTTCATGAGGATTCCTCACTGGCAACTACTTCTTGAATGATGCCAGTTACAGAATTATAAATCTATGCAATATGTATGTCATTGATACTGATCAGTAAAAAAAGTCAGAAGTGTCATGCGTGGTTTCAGTTGCCTGGCATCTGTATGATGTCCCCAAGTTTGAAGAATAGAGAATGTTTGAAAATTTGGACAACCTTCCTGGCTGTACTGTAACCCTAGTGCCTGTGAAAGATGTTACACAAGAAGCTCTACTCTGCAATCCGAAGGTTTGACTGAAGCTTAAAACAACAAAATGAGCTTTTAAGTTAATTAGCTCAGCAAGCAGTAATAGGTCTATAGCAGCACAGACTATGAAACCTGTCCAGGACCCTGAAAAATACCTCTGGGGCTAATATATGATGAACACTGTGTTGCTTGAGGTTAAACTAACTGAGGATAAGTGTTTTAGCCTACAATTGGATATGTTCATGGGTTCCAGTCAGAGCTTTAGACTGTAGCATACACTGGGTCAATACAAGAATTACTTTTTTAGCGTTACGTTTAATCTAAAAAACTCTCAAGGTATGTCAAATCCTTTCTGTCGCTGTCATGAGCAAACAACCAAAAAAATCACAAACAAATCCAACTTCATTCAGATGCTTCATTACTCATGTAAGCAACTCAGCTGGAGAAAACACATAACGACATGTTTAACTTATGTGGATGCCCATTGGCAAGTCAAAGGTGTCATGCTACTTGGTATTATCTTGTGGCTCTGCCTCAACATCCTGTTGTATATATGAAGACATTTAAGCACAGATTAGCAGCCTGTTTAACAGGGCCCATTGTGGGCAGCAGAAGAGCCTGGCTGACCGAACAGCTTGGTCATTTCGAGACAGTCAGTTTCTGTTCTCAGACCTGCTGGTGTAAATTCTTTGTGTTCCTGTTGATGAACATTATACTGGAATTTCTCAGATAGGTTCTGGTTCATCACATCTGGTGCACAGTTTGAGATCACATAAACATTAACCAGGTGGTGGGAAAGAATTTTTCATACTTTTCAAATCGCATTTTAACTTTTTAACTTTTGTTTTGTTGTAAAAGGTGTCTGAAAGTTTACGTGAGAAGTGTTTTTGTACCAAAAAATGCCCTTCTCTCTTTCCCCTCTTCCCAAATATTTGGCTGCTAGGTTTTCAGTTTCTGTGGCTTTGGTAGATGTCTTCATCCTGACTCCTAGCCCCTTACCCAGAAAAATTAAGATACTGATTTAAATAAGCAGATTCAAAGCAAATTTTTTGTTTTCTTTTGTACCTAACAAGTGTGCACAAATACGGAGCCTGATCCTGAACCTTTTTCTGAAATGACCAGCACATTTAGGTCCCACACTTGTGAATAAAGGCTGCACATATATCTTAGGGAGTAGAGATCCTGTTTTCATATTTGAGTAGTACAGGGCTGACACTTTTGTACAGGATAGATACAAGCCTTATTTCTTATGCTACTATAAACTTCTTGCCTACAGTGTTGTATAGGAATTTATAAAGTCAGGCCAATTCCTGTGGGTGAAAAATAGAGATTCAACACTTATCATTGGACATTAACATTTGAAAATTTGAGCTATACTTTACACTGTATCCCACACAGTCATTTTGCTTTTCTCTCTGTATCTTGTTTTTTTCCTCCTCTTTTTCTGTGCCTTTCTGTTGCTGTCTTCTGCCTTTCAGTGCATTTCTACTGCAGCACCTGTTCAGCCCTGGCAGCTCCTGAATGCCAGTACTTCGAAGGAACTGAATCCCCTTAATTTTACTTCACCAGCTCTCTCATAGAGGCTGACAGCTGACAAACACAGTGAGGGGAAAGAGCAGCATGAACATTAGTATGAATGCGAGCACGCCGTAGTTCGCCGATAACAATACTGCCTTTGCTTTGTTAAAAAAGTTATTTGTAAACGTAAAGTATAGGAGTCCCTCACATAACAGATGAAGTAAATTGGTATACTGCCTCATGAACAAGCTTTTCTTACTTTGCCTCTTGGTTTTTCTTTCCATTCCCCAAACAATGTTTGAATTCAGCCATTTATATCATGTGTAGTACAATATATGTAAAAGAAGAAGTAAAGGATCTCCAAGACCTGTGTGATGCTACAAGTGTAACCACAATAGTTCCCCAATTTACACCATTCTTTTCCATGGTACTTGGGTTTTTATACCATTATCACTTCTGTAGTATCATCTTCCATACAGGTTTCTCAGTGGAGTGTCTCCTGCCAGCACTAGTTAGTGTCTTTCAAATGAGTTTTTATTGCTCATCTCTGTCTTGTCTTTCCACCTGTCTATATGGATGCCCCCTGGCAAGTCAAAGATATCATGCTACTTGGTATTATCTTGTGGCTCAGTGTCGTGGTTTAACCCCAGCCAGCAACTAAGCATCACACAGCTGCTCACTCACTCCCCTCCCACACAGTGGGATGGGGGAGAGATTGGAAAAAAAAAGTAAAACTCATGGGTTGAGATAAGAACAGTTTAATAGAAAGAAAGGAAGAAACTAATAATGATAACAATAATAAAATGACAATAATAGAAGAATTGGCATATACAAGTGATGCACAGTGCAATTGCTCACCACCCACCTACCAATGCCCAGTTAGTCCCTGTGTGGCGATTCTCCCCAGCCCCACTCCCCCCAGTTTATATACTGGGCATGACATCACATGGTGTGGAATACCCCTTTGGCCACTTTGGGTCAGCTGTCCTGGCTGTGTCCCCTCCCAGCTTCTTGTGCCCCTCCAGCCTTCTTGCTGTCTGGGCATCAGAAGCTGAAAAATCCTTGACTTTAGACTAAAGATTACTTGGCAACAACTGAAAACATTAGTGTGTTATCAACATTCTTCTCATACTGAACTTGAAACACAGCACTGTACCAGCTACTAGGAAGACAAGTCTATCCCAGCCAAAACCAGGACACTCTGCGGAGCTCTATTATGTGCTTTCCCCTTCTAATGTCAGCAAGGAGATCAGCTTTTAATGGTGAGCACCTGGCTCCCATTTCAAGTGTCTGCTACAGTCTTTGTCCCCTTTTCTTGCCAGTCTCTCCAGCACACTTCCCTTTCTAACATGTTTAGATTTCTGGTTTGGGACTTTGATAAAGGTCCCTTTAAAACGTATTTTGCTTGTTGTAGAATGAAATAAGGAGATCACATTGTGTCAGTGCTGTGTACTTCACATGGCTATTCCATCTACAGATTCAGTTGCTGGTGTTGGCAGTCTTAATAAGAATTCTGAATGATCTGGGCTACTCAGCTGCTGGACCTGGGAGATCAGAGCAGATGTTGACCTTGGAACGTGGCTCAGGTCTTTTAACTAGAAGAAGCAGTAGCTGCATTTGCTGGGAGCACTCCAATATGTTGTCCATGCTACCTTTATGATAGATGGTAAGGATTTATTTATCCATAGAGAGTTAGTGATCTCATTTTTTCTTAATCCAAATGAAAAAGGAATTTATTGCTTTCTGTAGCAAAAGCTACTATTGCATCCATCACGCGAAACATCAAGCAAAAATATTTGTATTCCAGTTATTGAAAAGAGCAGAGAGCTATTACGTGAATCCTCTTGAGCTGCTCGTTTAGCTCATCTCTGCCTATTCAGGGATTTAGTTGGAAAGTACGTGAGAATGTTTCACTAAATTTTGTTCCTTTGTTGTTAAAAAAAAAATCAAAATATGCAAAAAATCAAAAGATGCAAGACAAGGTCACTCCTCATCTTATTGTATGATTTGTTCTCATTGGTAAAATTAATATAAATATGTTAGTGTAGAATATGCAGTTATGCCCAAGAAAGGAGTATGTTAGAGTCTGTGCTCAAAACCTGAGAGCAAAACATTCAGAAAAAATCTGAACAGATATTTTTTCATTGTTGTTTGGGTTTGTCTACAGATTGTAAATTGCAGTATCAGGATATGCCCTGGGGTTTTTTTCCCCCAAAAGAGTGTTTCTGTGCAGTCGTTAGATGCATGTATTTTTTTGATACATGAAGTGGAATCTCCAGTAGCCTTCCATTATGGAGATTATAGAAGCCTTATCTATGTGTTTTACTTGGCTTTGAGCATCACTGCTCTTGAAAAAATATATTTCAGTGGACAGGGCTACATCTTGAAACGTTTCAGGTGCTTTTATCTTAAGCACTCATGGTAATTATTGCTTTGTATTATTATCTTACTATCTGGCTATTTATCATTTCATACGCAAGTTGTTTTTGTGCCCAGGTCTGATGCTGAAACAGAACTAGAGGAAAGTACAAAGAACTTTGCTTCAAAAGAAATCCTATTTCTTAATCATATATATGTAGGATCCTTCTGGAACTTAATACAATATTTTCTACTGATGTCAAATTTTCAGTGATCTATGTACATTATACAATTTCTTTTGGACATGGAAGCATATATTTCTCATTTTAAGAAAAAAAATACTTCCCCCCCCCCCAGGTACCAGAAAACCATTTTTAACTTTAATTTTTGATAGTATCTAGAGGCTGAAATCAGAATTGAGCTTTTGTGTGCTATGATACATAGCCATATTATAAAATGATGGATTCTGCTTCAAAGAATTAACAGTACTGAGGGGAAGATGGGAATCTCAGTTAATCTCAGATGTAGGGAGAAGTGCTATTTTAAAGGTTTCTGAACCATTTCAGCTTTTAATGTCCCAGTATTACCTGTCTTATCAGTGATAAATGGTTAGCTTTTCATACTTTTGCAAAAGGACTTACAGACCTTGCCTTATTCATTTGTGTTTTCAGAATGATGGATTATAATATGAGTCCTTCAATGTTTGGTGCTAGAACAAACACTGAATCAAACCTTTCTTTTTAATAGAGAGAGATATGCTGAAGCTAAGCGCAAAAGAACTACATAAACCATTGGTAGGAAACTTATTCACTGTTTAATACTTTGGAGTTATGATTCTTATGCAGCAGAATCTCACTAACCTCAGAGGGACAGAATTACTTATGGGAATATGTTTACTTTGCTTGTATGTGTGTGTTTGTGGAAAAAAGAATTATCTTCTAAAAATATATAGAGATTTCATACATGTGCCCCCCAAAACAGCAGTATTCTGGGCATTCTTGGTTGTGAACATTAGGCATAAACCAAAATTGCTGACATTACTTTAAAATATAAACTTTTCCTGAATGGTATGAAAACTGAAAAAAAACCTGGCATGATAAATAAAGTGTATTTTAAATCATTAGATTACATTGTGGAAAGTATTTATAATTGCCTTCTAAGGTGCTGCCAGCTTTGTGCTAATTGGACAATCTTACTTCTCCATTAAATAGACAGATGGATGACACACTTCATAAAACACCAGTTCTTATTGGCAGTAGTTGGTGTATCAATCAATATTTGCCCAGTTGAGAATAGAATTTTAAATATCAGTGCACAGTTCAGCAGTATAAACATCTGTATCACAGTTCTGCTGACAAAAATGTTGTATTATAAGCTGCATTTTCTAGAATTAAATCCATAAATATTCCATTCAAAGTGTCATTTTACTTGTCTTTAAATCAGTGCAAAACAGGAAAAGAAAATAACTAAGCTAGCAGTGATGACTTTGTCATCTTAGCAGACAGCATTGGGCAAAATTTAAGTGTTAAACTGCTGCTATGCAAAGCATTAGCCGGATGGCATGTGTGATCCTGTTCCCCAGTGACTAGAAATAGTAGTATTCACAGAACTGTTTGGCAAGTAAAAAATGTTATGTATCAAACCTTGATTAGTGGTTCTCAAAGTTGACTGTAATTTCTGGTGCTATTGGTAGCAAGTCAGACGTCTCATACTGAAAAGTTCCACTAGGATGAGAAGAGGAGCCACAACTCCTTGTTAAATATTTTGTCAAGGAAAATTGTCAGAAAGAGACATCAGATGCTGCAAAACGTGTGCCTGCTTCCAAAAAAGTAAGTGTGAAAGAAAAACAGAATGGTATGTACACATTATACCCTACATTAAGCAAAAAGAGATAAAAATGAACTTTTAAGCTGAATCAGAAATATATAGGATAAACTGTGAAATTGTTCACTGGTAGTAATACCTGCAACCTTTAGTAAACATTGGACTGCTAATAAAGGAGATAACAAATACCATATTGTAAAAACATTCAAGTAAGCAACACTGACATCATCATCTAATCATATATTATCTGTTCCCTAAGTGCATTCTTTAAAAATGATTTGAGTTTTCATCATTACTGATATTAGCAAGAAAAATCTCAGACATAACCACTTGTTTGGGTGAGAATCACTTGCAGAGAGGGCTAAGTTGAGCTACATGCACTCAGTGAACTCTCAAATTAAAACCTAAGTGAAACCTGAGTGATACCTAGACTGACCTACTGAGAGTTGAGGGCTGAGTATTCTCTAGGGAATAGAGTTACATCGCCATAGAATTATTTATATGATAGGTTAAATGATAATATTTTAGTAGCAGCTATTGTACTACATATTATTGTGCTGTGAGTCAGAATTCAATTATTTCTCCTTATAAACAAATTTTTTAATTTTTTTTTTTTAAAGATATTAAAATGATACTCAGAGATTAGAAACTTGTTGGATTTTGTTTAGGTCATCAGTTACAGGAATGTTTTATTTATTCTGTGTATGAAAGGTTAAGGTTAGACATTAAGAAAACAAGTGTATTTTTATGGGAAACTCTAGTGATTTATTCAGACCTAAGTATAAGGGAGCTTTGAAAACCATGCAGCAAGGTCTTTTCCATTCCTCACTCTGTGCGTCTCCTCCATACAGAAAGCAATGTTCCTCTGCATGAGGAATTAATGGCCATTAATGATGGTCTCTCAGCAAGACCTTATTTTTATATAACTGCGATAAACCGGGGTCAGAATCGGTGGTAATCAGCACTGGCAAAATGTCGTGGTTTAACCCCAGCCAGCAACTAAGCACCACGCAGCCGCTCACTCACTTCCCCTCCACCCAGTGGGATGGGGGACAAAATCAGGAAAAGAAGTAAAACTCGTGGATTGAGATAAGAATGGTTGAGTACGACAGAAAAGAAGAAACTAATAATGATAATGCTAACACTAATAAAATGACAACAGTAATAATAAAAGGACTGGAATGTACAAATGATGCGCAGTACAATTGCTCGCCATCCGCTGATTGACACCCAGTTAGTCCCCGAGTGGTGATCCCCTGCCCCCACACCCCCCAGTTTATATACTAGATGGGACGTCCCATGGTATGGAATACCCCGTTGGCCAGTTTGGGTCAGCTGCCCTGGCTGTGTCCTGTGCCAATTTCTTGTGCCCCTCCAGCTTTCTCGCTGGCTGGGCTTGAGAAGCCGAAAAATCCTTGACTTTAGTCTAAACATTACTTAGCAACAACTGAAAACATCAGTGTTATCAACAGTCTTCTCACACCTAACTCAAAACACAGCACCTTACCAGCTACTAGAAAGACAATTAACTCTATCCCAGCCGAAACCAGGACACAAAGGAAAGACATCATTATGAGAAATAAGGTCAAATCACTTAGTGAACTGCATTGATAAAAGTCCACTCTTGGAACCAAATTGAACCATCTTCTTGTGGATCTTTTTTGTATCTTGATCATGAAAACCAGAAAATAACCTGTCCATCTTCTGGAGAGTTGTACCTGAATACTTTTGTGGTTCTTTTTAGATGTGCATAAGGTGTTGAGATTCAGAATTCTCTTTTTTTTACTCTGAAGTAGGAGTAATACTCAGGAAAATATTCCGAGAAAAAAATTCACTGCTTTATATATAAATTCAGATTTCTTTTAATCAGTTGTAGAGATATGCTTGTCATGTTTGAGTATGGATTCAGGCAGGCTAGCCAAATCAAGCCATGCTTAGATTTAGAACTGTTTGTGGATATGTAAATGTTTGTTGCAGAGTTTGAACTTGTATATTTGATAGCTCATTGAATCAGAAAAAGTCCATTTTACAGAAGATCCATTATCATATGGTTATGCAGTCATGTCCTCTTCAGTGTCCCATTGCAGTTGCTTTATGATCAAAACAGGTATCTCAGGTCTTGGGAATTATGTCAAGTCTCTGCAGATGCTGCATTGTGGTATGTGAGAGTTGGGGGAGAATCCTAATTGTCATTTGAAAAGAGAAACCTTTCCTTGTCCGACCACATTTCCTCTCCTGTCTATGGCTGCTGTGGAGGCAATGCAGGATAATGTGGGGCAATGCTCTTGGGATGCCTGAGATTAAAGAATCTCCTAGAGGAAAGCACGCAGAAAAGCTTGCCAAGGGTGAGGGTATCTTTTCTTTCTTATTGGAGTTCCCTTTGTGGCTTAAGCAGAGAAACATGCTATTGGTCAGATTGAATTCAAAACATCCGAAGTAGGTGCTTTACTTCTCTGTGTGGTCCGTGTGAAAAGTTAAATCTAGTATACTAAGTTAAACTGCTGGAAACACCACAAAAAAAGATGTAGCATGGCCCTGAAAAGCATGGTCCTTTCTCTTGCAAAGGATTTACAACCTGGTACCCTCCTTTGCACTAAGGTTGTTGGCACAGTGAACTTTGCAAACAGCTGCTCTGGTTGGACAATGTACAGCTTCCTGCTCTTTGTTGGTGTTTCTCTGTCATGACGTTTCTGGTGGAAGAAAAGATGCAAGCATTTTTTAATGGTCTTCAAGGACAGTAGAGAGTGATTTGAGCTAATGAGTTTGGTTTTGCCTGAAAGCTGTTAGGGAGCAGGATCAGAGGCCCCATCTCTGTGGGGCTTGGGAGGCCTGTAATGTCTGCAGGGTGGGTCACGTCAAGCATGTTTGAAAGATAGCACCATGAGTGGCTTACTTAGATCTGGAAAAGAGTGTTTCTCTGCTGACTTGGGCACCTTAACCCCCAGAAGCTTGAGCAACTATTTTTGCTTACACCCTACCCCACCACGTACCCCATTTTGCAGAGGTATCTCTCCTGGGATGTAGAAGATCAGGCTCCTAGTTCCTCCTCTTCAGGATTTTCAACTCATCTCACACTCCAGGTTAAAGTATGTGCTGAAGCAGGGCTTTCCCACATCTGCTCTTCTTTTTCATACAGTTCTGAAGCATTCTTTAGGCTGCACTAACATGGAAAGTAGAGGATGTGAGTTTGCGCACTCCTAGGAAAAGCAGAGAATCAACATTTCACAAAATAGGTGAGTATTCTGACCATTTTATTATTGGGTGAGAAGAGAAATATAATTTTCTGAAGCAGAAGCTGAGCAATTGGATGCTAACACTTAGAGGGTTGGAAGAAAGGGCAAGCAGAGAAAAAGTAAGGTGAAAGACTTGACAGGAGCAAAATTAGGTGCTGACATGTCTCCAGGGTGAGATGAGAAATTTTGCAAATGCCTATAGCACCTGATTGTTGACACGGACGCTTACAGAAATCTTTAAGCACGAATTCTTCCTCCACTGAATCTTTATATCTCTGCTAGAATTGGTAATATTTTGTGCTTATGGGATTTACAGCATTTCCTTTTTGGCAGGCCTTAATAACTGCCTCTTCCATACCCCCAGGAAACATCAAGAATTATTTATTACAATCTAGGAAGTGCTGAGGCTTGTGGCTGGGAGTCTTAAATATTTGTATTTATTACCATTTATCTAGCCACAATATTAATGTTAAAGTACTAAGTAACCAAGAAGTTACAGAATAAGAAGGTACTGGAGTCCTTGAGATCGATTTACTCAATCAAGCAGAATACATCCCTGGGCAAAGGGACACTCTGATTCCTAACCAGTAATTTAATCCCAATTTTGAGGGATGCAGTGGGAATTAATGGATACGTAGCCCATGTATAAAGGAAGGAATTTGTCTCTGGGTAGCAGTTAAGTTTGCTACACCAAATATTGCAGTTTGTGAAATCCAGTCCTTACGACACAATTGCAAATTTTAATTTCATTACTGGGTTTAAATATTTTTCAGTGTTATCTAGCAACAGAAAACAGCACAAGCCTCTGCCATAAAAATTAAATGCAACCTTTTAATTTTTAAGTATAACCATTTATAATTCATAAAGTACAACTTGTAATTATCCAGTTAAACTGCAAATTAAGTAATTACCTAATACAAGAAATAAAAAAAAGTAACAACTGTAGAAAGAAACAAGACATATTAACTAACTGTGAATGCATCTGAGATGGTAATTGATTGAAAGCTTTTTTGTTGTGGGAGAAATGTCATTCTGGACCAGCTTCCCAACAGGACTGCAGGGGAAGGCAACCTTCAATTTTTTTAAGAGCTTGCCAAGATTATGACTCAAATCAAATAACTTGACTGCCCAAAATAGCAGAGGAATGGTCTCCTATCTGTTAGAGGTCCTTGTCAAGCCTACAACCTATAAATATTGTTTCTTCATAAGTTCTTTACACCGATGCATGACTAGAAGAATAATACAGAATTATGCATGCTAAATAGAGCATTTAAACTGGGCTCTACTAACTAGGTTTCTTTACAAAACTTATTAGTGTCATATTGCTTTCAAGAGTTTAAATGTCTTCTTTTCTTGTAGAACAATACCTATTTAGTCAGATCTATTCTGCGTTTACTGTATTGTAGTTTCCTTTTTCTAACTACATCTGAAGAGAATAAATCCTTTCCCTTTGTTCTCCTGTGCACGAAGCTTTCAAAAATAGAAAGAAAAGAGTACCCTCAGAAAATGAAATAGAGTTCACCTTCAAAGTACTGCATGTGTCTGGAAATAAAATAATTCCATTTCATGGAGTGATATATTTTCAATGCTTTTTCTATCTTCAGATTTACTGCTATGTCAGGAAAGTAACTTGAAATCTACAGCAAGGAAAAGGAGGGAAGATAGTTGTACTCCCTTCCTGAACATAATATTACCAAATACCTTGAGTCTCTAGATTATTGGTTCATTGGATGCAGCACAGAGATTTTCTTTGACCTTTGACCTTTTGAGTTTCAGAAAGCCTGAATCGGCAAAAACTCCTCTCCAGCCACACAAATGCAAATGCTACCAGTTTAGAAGAGCTCCTTGGCCTTTAAACCCAACTAACCCAACAGAGCCTGAGTTTTTCTGAAATACAAATACATGGTTTTGAATCACTAAGTATGATATATATTGCACCACTTTGGAAATATTCTGTGCTAGACAAAAACCATAAAAGAAATCCTTTTTTATTTTCACTTCTATGGAGTTCAGTGAGGTAACTAAATTTATCAGAGGAACCAAGAGGACATTGTTATCCGTGCTGCTTGACTTCTTTCAAACTGCAGTTAGAGAACTGCATGTCTTTTGATACCAAATATTAAAACACACTTGCCCCAAATCTTACCTGAACGTATACTAAACATAATACATTTTGCAATATCTGAGTTCAGGTGCAAAAAGTCACAGTTTGAAAATCTTCTGTGTAATTCTGAAAGGCCTATTCAATCTGCAAGGCTGTCTAAAAGTGTGATACAGGCTTGAATGAAGCTTTTACTAATTGCATGTAAAACCCAGTGAAGGCCCTGGAAACTGAATGCACACAATGATTGCATTTCTTACTTCTAGTGCCTCCCATCCTAAATAATTCTTACATAGGTTGAAGAGAGGCTGTTACAGTTTGCTGAAACTTTAGGTGCTGAGGCTGGTGAAAGGTGGTTGGATCTTACAACTTTTAGAGGCACCTGATTAGCTTTGTGGATGTGACAAGTAAGCAAAGTTTACATAACCAAGTCTATTTTGTTCGTTGCTAGTTCTCTTTTGTTCCTTTGGTTGGAGCTACAAACCTAGCAGTCCATTATTCCATGGCATTCACCCTCCTCTGGAGCAAAATCTTCCTAATAGCAGGGCTGATGGTGCAGCAAAGATGCTGGTGGTTTGAGAGTGGGTCTAAAGTGCACAATGCAGTGCGGTCCAGGGGCACCCAACACAGCTTTGGTCACAAGAACATAGTAGCTGGTTTAACGTAGTATTTCTGACCTAATAATTCTCAGCCTGGGGAGAGAGCTGCACTAGAAGCTAATAGTGATAACTAGATAGGGAAAATTCATAGAGACTGCAGAAGGCCAGCAGGGAGTACATTTCATCCACAAACTACCTTGAGGACTCAAGTAAGGTTTAAATGATACAAAGAGCTTGAATAGGACATCTGCACTGGCCTATAGGAGCTCACTGAAATTTTGAAGGCAACAGAAAAGTCTTTAAAAATACCCAAATCATGGTAAGAGTAATACTGATGGTATGGAACCCTTACATCTTCACATCTCCTTAAGGGCAATGAGACATTTTCCTTCCATAAAAAAAAAGAGAGAAGTTATTTTCTAAATTTTCAGTGACTGTAAGTTGTTCTTCATTCAGTCATAAACTCCATCTTCAGTTATGTAATTATATAATCAGCATGTTATGCTCTTCAGTGGTTGGGCTAATATGATATATGAATTCAGGAAACCAATGTTATGAACAAATAACATACAAATAATATTCTAAGACATCCTCCATTAATATTAGCAGAAATAGGAAAGAAAGCATGTGTATAGCAGTTGGTTAGAAATTTTATTCACACACAGAGATGTATACACATACATGATATAGCTGATCTCTGTTTAAAGATATTGTCTGTGATCATGTGTATTTCCTGAGAATTTTATAGTAAGATAATTCAGCTAGAAGTTATTCTCGACACACATGTGCTTAATACTGTCAATTCATTATAAAATATAGTAAATATCTGCATTTTTACCAGCCTTTGAAATTAGAGTTTGCTGTGAGTTGTTGTGGTCCATGATCTGGGGAGCATAATAATATACAGAAGGACTCTGGTATGTCAGGGAGTGCTGACTTACAGCAGTTGTTCAATAAATTTTTCTAATCCCCAGCTACCATGCAGAGTGCTTGTGGCTGGAACTATTGCAGCTATTTGGTATTACTCAGCTGCTCCTCCCGGTGTTCATAAACAAGTAACAGTGGTGTCCAGATAAGGCCCAACCAGTGAGTGCTGCAACTACAAAACTGAGAGAAAGACTGAGATGCAGGTTTTCCTGTATGCCTAGGTACCTTGAGTAGGATTATTCTGATTTTTAACATGCATACATGTGTTGGCAAGTTGTGAGAGATGTGGTGTGCAGCCTGACCATGCCTATTTTCTAATAATGGAAAGTTCCCTTTTCTGGACCTTTCATTTGTCTTTGGCTTGTGTATGTTCCTGTGGGGCACGATAAGGAGGTGGAAGGCATGCGGCAGAGAGTGTCAGTGGGATATTGTGCTCCCAAGTGGAGATCCCTGTGGAGCAGTTGGCTGTTACATGTCCTGCTCCTCTCTGTAAAACAACATGGTGGTTTTCTACTGCTCCTAGATGCTTAAGCCAGGCACAGCTTCTTACTGTGTTAAAGGTTACACAGACACATATTGTGGCCTGTGGGATCACAGAGGTTGAGTGAAGACTAGGTAATGTGCCGTGCACATGTGATATATAGCCCTTGCTGTGAGAGAGCCTTTTGCGTTTCTTACACTTAAGGTGTTGGACTTGGCAAATCTGGCCTCGGGTGAGCAGATTCTTGCTTGGTCAGTTTGAGCTCTATTCTTTTACAGTGCAGCTGTGCTTGTAGGTCATCATAAAAATGAACAGACAAGTTGAGAGAGAAATATTAGAATCTGCAGGAGAGAACTGAATATGGGGTATTCTTCCACCAGTGGAGGAATCACTAGCAGAGCTGGTGACTAGTACACCAAATTCTAATTAAGCTAAAACAATTATGGTATAATATTAAAAAAAAGAGAAGTGATTCTTCTTCACTCAGCAGCAATGAACTGGCCTATGTACTGAACCCTCAATAGAAATATCGATTTTTGGAAGCATGTTTTTCAAATAAATGATTAAAACAGACAGATACTAGTAATGTGACTGAAGAGTTAGAAATTATAATTGTCAGAGAGGAAGGAGTCTAGACAAGCAAACATCTTCAGGCTAGAGAGTGGAAATTTGATAGATGTCTATGAATTCATGAAGAGTTCAGAGTAGTTGCCTATTATTTTCATTAGTTGATGGGAACTGAGGAGGAATTACTGAAGTTAAACTAGCGTATGGACAATTTCATTAGACATCAAGGCAAACTTTAATAGGACAGCAGATTAAGTCCCTAGGATTGCAGTCATTGCAAATGTCTAAGGCTAGAGATAACACTCAGCTGTCCTTGTGTATAAAGGTCTTGCCCTTGTTGATAAAGGTCTCTAGTTACGGGAGTTTTAGTGTAATCACTATGCAGAGAGACTGTGCTGCTCCTTCCTATCATGTTGAGTTGTCTGGTGGTTGACAGCCTCGCCTCTTACCCAGATCTCTTCATCCACTTTTTATTCCCCCTCCAGAAGAACACTGAGAGAATAATAATGATTCCCCAAAATGCAGAGACTGCAATTCTGAGTGCCTCTTATATGGACTATGTAAGGAATAAGGGAAGGTTTTTTTAAAAAATATATTTCTTTCCTGAATACTTCAGAAAGGATGCAAGCTATAAATCTGACTTGATATTGTTATGGATAATGATAAGCTATTTCAATAGATGACACACATGTACTTAGGTGGTGTATATCAGCATTGTGTCATCTGGCCCAGAATAATCACTAATCTGTTCCCTCTACAGACACTACATCTTCTGTACCTTCAACAAAAATTGTCAGTGAGCAACAATCTGCTGATAAGCCTGTGAATGGAAATCATGCTGAATAAGAATTAGAGATGGAAAAATAAGATATCTGTCCTTTGATGACTCAAGTTTTTTTCCTTACCGTGTATTCTCCAGAATTCTTCCTCCATGTATTTTTTTAATTAACTGAAGCAAAGAAGTTTCCACTCTTTCCCTTGGGAGTTCCTAGAGGCTATGAGACCTTCACTGTCAGGGAATTGTTACAGTCTCAGGGCAAAAATCTGTTCTCAGCTGTACTAATGCAACACCTCATTAGTTGGAGAGAAAGGAGCACGCACCTAGCTAAGCACAGAGCTGGTCTCCCAGCTTTTGCTCTGCTCTGTTTTCTTTTCTATAATTGATAAAGACTTCTCACACCCCTCAGGCCTTGTAGCTAGCAATTACTCATTCTGTTTTGCTGCCTTTATCTTTTTTCTGCAAGCTTTAACTTGTCTTCTGTAGTCTTCATTGGTTCCCTCCCTTCATCTCCGTTTCCATTAGAACTTTGAGCTGTCCTCAGAGAGTCATGTATTTCACTTCTAATTGATTGCATTTTTCTGTGCCAGTGAGACTATAGACTGTTATGCATTAATTAGTGTCTTGCAAGATTCTCTGAGCTACATCAACACTCAGAGATTCTAAATGTTTCTTCTTGTCATAGCCACATCAGCTTTTTACATCACTATTTTAATAAAATTTTCCATTTGAAATCCAATAGCTTTGTGAGGCTCTCTGGGACCATTCCACAGAGCACAAAATTCAAGTGGCTGCATTAGCCATGCCAATATCTTGGGTTGGTCATGAGCCCTATCATATTAAGCACTCTGTGTAGAGTGTTAACCACCTCCCAGGAATCTGTAAGAACTTGCACTTTCATTTTTTTTAATCAAATCAGCTTTTTATCCTTCTTGTTCTAGATGAAAGCCTAAAAGATGTGATGCCTGTGGACTCCAATCCCAGAAGGCAGACAAGAACTGAAAACACATAATTTTTAAATGTCATGATTCTGAAATGAATCTTGTGGGCTTTTTGGTCTGCCCAATGATTTTTAGATGTTGGTAATCACTTTTGATCAACAGCCTTGATGCTGTTACCGAAAAGCTCGGAATGAAGAACTTATCAACACCAATTTAGTGTAGATAAGCAGACATTTCTTTATTGACGGCCGGGTGCGCGGGCGAGTCCTCTCACGAACCACGCACGCCTGTCACCAAAACAATACACCTTATATTAAGACTTATTGATACATATTCATTAGATTTCCAAGAAAAGTTATACATATTCATTAGCCTTCCAGGAAATCATTAGCATATGTAAATGTCCTTTACGCAGGTGCAGTGGAGGTCTCTGGTGGTCCTCAGGAGTCCTCTGGTGGTCTTTCATAGTCTTCTTCACTCGTCCGTTTCTTGACCTCTCAGGTGTCTCCAAGCAACAAACTGGTGTCCATAACGGTTTCCTCAGTTTCTAAAACAAACACTACAAGACTACCAATCTTTGTCAAAACTTTTGTGGTTAAATGATTTTGAACAATACTTAAATTCTTATGGTTACACATTATACATTTTCTAAGCTCCTAAGTTCCTAAGGCTACATTTCAAACTTAACACTCCCATACCTATGCTTCACAATTTTCTACTTTTTAGTCAAACCAAACTCTTTTATAATCAGATTTTAATTTCTTTATCTTGTCATCTAAGTTCTGAATGTTCCTACTAGATGATTTTAGCCAATTTCTCTGGCCTTGGTACTGGGCTATACAGGAGATTTCACAGCAGGTACTGGTTAGTGGTTAAATGTATAAAATGCAACATACATATGATTTTGCTAAAATATTAAAATTAAATATGATTAATTCTAACTAATAACAAATCAATGACAAATCAATAACAATGCTTCACATCCTCAACTTGAGGAGACACAAGTAGGTCTGTTAGCTAGAAGGTTAGGAGCTAAGGAAAGGTAGCCTGTTGATCCGATGGTACACAGCATTAAGTGAAATTTTGAACCTTTGCATAAGCAAGACATGTAGAGCATTCTAAGTTTTAGATAGGTCTTGCCCTGAGCCCATGCTTTCCTACTTCTGAATACCCCTGGTAAAGGGCATATTGACAAAGAGACTAAAGAATTAAGCATTGTATAAATTCTAGCGATCTTATGATCTAAATGTTTTTATGGAAGACTGACAGTACTTTTAAATCTATGTCAGTGCATACCACAATAACACAAACTCATTGTCTGCTCTGTCTCCAAGGCTAGGCACTTAAATGATCAATAGAGTTTACTGAGTAGGAAATTTTCATTTATAACATGAGTAGTAAGAATAAGGAAAATTCAGTACTTCTTTGCATCTTCAGATAAGAAAAAGTAATCTCACGGTATTATAATATCCTCAGGGTCTTTTTGAGTATTAGAACTCAGATTTTTGTTCTTATGGCTGATTTGACGTGGGCAAGAACAGCTACTGTTGCTACCTTGCCCTGGAAAGATTTTTTCTTAATCACTCTTCATTCAGGCTAAGAGAATAAAGAACAGTTTGAATGCATTAAAAAGAAAAAGAGGGAGAAGTACCATCACTTTTAGATTCAGGTAATTGACAGTGCTCTATTCCTTTGTCTGATTTGTGTTATTATTATAAAGGAATCTCACAAGAAGAGATTAAAAAACCAAGTGAATCTCTCTTTTGGGGGGGGAACATTTTAAATTTGCCTTTTTTGTTATAAGAAAATAACTCTGGATATTAAAGAGCTGAAGTTTGGTTGCATTTAGGAGTTGGTAATGGATTTCTCTCTTTGATTTCACCCTTATGATAAGAATTTCTGGATGGATTAACTAGTTAACCCCTATAAATTTGATTTTTTTTCATGGAACTATATGATATTACCTCTAGAAGAAAGAGTTATGTCTCAGATAAGTGCCCCTCAACTTAACCAACATACATTAAATGAGCCTGCCCATAAAAAAGAAGTCACAGGGAACACCTTGAAATGCATTGCTTTAGAAAGTTTGCAAGCATCTGGAACAATTTTGCAGCTTCGTAAGTCTTCAAGGTCATGTGAGAAAGCTTAAAAAAGTTGGAAGGAACAGCTGCAGTTTTTGAAAACAGTAAAGGCAAACTTGAAACATAGTTTTATCAGAGCTTGGCTGTTTCCCTATCGCAGACAGTAGACGCCACTAATCTCTTCCTTTTGTTTAAACAGATGCTATTTGCTTGGCAAGTAGCTGAATTTTAAATGCACAAAATTATTAAACAAGGGGAGAAACCTTGACTGGAAGTTAGAGACAGAAGGTTAAGTTCAAGAAAAGTTCAAGAGAAAATCTTATTTTTCTCTAACATCTTCAAAGCTGTGTGAAGTGCCTTTTCCTCTACCTTGGGAACTATACATTTTGATATTTTTCAAAATCAAAAAGTTTGGGTTTTTATAAAGTGGCCAAATATAACGATGATATTCAAGTAGTTAATAATTGAACCCTATAGACAGATTTTATTTGCATGACTGTATTTGATGTTAGTGAAAGAGGAGGAGGGGTAATTCAGGGAATCACAAATTCTTACTCTGTCCCCCTTTGGTGTAGCATTATGCAGTTCCTTTTTACCAGTACAGATCCCTCCTCCTCTAGCTCAGTCAGGTTGATCAGCATTCAGTGGCATGGAGGCAAAGTCTTTTTGGCCCATTAATTATCTACAGCATATCCAAGCTCAGTTGTTTTCCTTCATTTTCTGAGGCTGGATTGGAAACCTTTTCTTCCTACGTGAAGAGTGGCCATCCTTGGGGTGGATCTCAGACACTATCCACAGCTTGCTTGTAAGTCAGCCAAAACATGTGAGCAGGAGAGAGAAGGAGAACAGCATGGAGTCCTGATTCAGTGCAAAGCTTCTGGACATTTGTTTTATGGGATATGCAAAAAAATTTATTTGCTTCATATTGCACATGGAGTGATTAATCATCTCCCAGTAGCTGTTAGATAATGTATCAATAGCTGCTATTTTTGAAGTCTACAGTGACCTGGTCTAAAGGCTGGTTCCACCTAAGCACACACATTCTTTCTCTGAGCACCCAAAACACTTGTGGCTGAATATGATGTGGAGGTATGGGTCTAGTCTAATCTGCTCAGCTCAAGAAGGCATTAGCTTTCAGGGCTGAGAGATAAAGTTTCTTGCTAGAGCAGTGTTTTGCCTCTAACTAGCCCTTCAACTTCTTGGATCTAAACACAACAGATGGTACCTTCTGCAATACCATACTACTTTAACATCATGCTGAAGCTTTGTTTCAGTAGGGGCTCTCGGCACTGATTTCTGCAGTGCTCTACCTTTTTTCTTTTCTTGAGAGTCTCCTATTTCTGTCAAGACTTAAGATATATATGGCTGCTGAGATCACTAACAGAAGTGATACAGTGACACCCAATTTTAAAGCTGATTTCGTTTTAGTACTTTGTTAACAGAAAGCAAAGAAAAAAACTTATTCCCTCTGTTCTTACCTTGACTCTGTATTCCACACATCCCCAACATGCGTTCTCTTCACTCCCTGCTTTCTGCTGCTCCTCCCACAGGTACACAGCTGCTAATGCATTTCAAGAACAGAGATGTTTGTGATGGAGTTGGGGAAGGTTAGGAGCAGAAAGGTGGTGCATTTTAATTTTTGAATTTGTTATTGCTGCGCAGGTATTTCATCCCTGGCACAATTCCACCTTTACAGCAGAATGTTAATTTTTCCTTGACTGACTCTAATTTGGCAGAGGCTATAAACAGCTTAAAAAACAACAATAAAGAAATGGATCCCTTGTTGCTCTGCTTCTGACATTTCCATGACATTGTACTGAGTGATACCAGCACGGGGGTGAGATGGGAGAGGCATAACATTTTTGAAACTATTTGTCTTCTGTTACTGGAGAACATTTCTGAGAATTGTTTTGGTACTTCTCTCTGTTCTGTTTATTGGGTTCTTCCTCAAGCTCTGAATGAAAGTTTGCTTTCAGATCTTTCATTTTTAGGGATGGAAGTCTTTCACTGTGATCTTTTGAATATTTATTAACGATAGTGGTACTTAAATGCAAGTGCTTACTTTTCCTTTTGTAAAATTAGATACAAAGAAAATAAAAGTGAAACTCAGACTTTCCCTCTCCCCAGTTATCCGTTCTTTTTGGTACTGTACAATATTTTTCATTAGCAAAAGGAACCTAAAACAGTTCCTTCATGTATTATGCTTCCTCAAGTTTTATAGATAATGTACTCAGCATAGTCCTTGGATAAAATCTTAGAGTTCATTTCCTTTTGTCTGTCTCCAAGGGCAGGTTGTCATTTATGACTTCTCTATCTCCTGCTGTTTATTGATAAATTCTTTTTGTGGTATGTTTTCACAATGAACATCAGATGTGGTACTCTAAAACAAAATTGCATAAATATTTGTTTGTCAGCTTGTGAATTCACCTGAAGTGAAACTGAGCAACAGGAGAAGTTTGTCTCAGTATTCCTTCGTTTCCTTTCTCTATTTTTGAGATTTAATATGACGCAGTAATTTTTATTATATTGCAATACATTAAGCTCCACTTTAACAAGAATTAACAAGGAGGGAGCAGGTTTATGTATTGACCTTCAACTAGCAAACGTCTGGGTTGCCTCTGGGGAGAACAGGTAGTGATAAAGCTGTGTTTCTAATAAACAATGCCATGAAGTGAGATGGGCATTTCTTACCCGAGCTGAATTTTCCCCACTCAGTTCCTAAGCATCACTAGGCTGCTAGGTTTTTTTGTTTCTAAAAGCTCTAAGTAAATTTGCTATTCCTGTTTTTAATATAGCCCTTGATACCAGCTTACTTAAATTGCCTTAGTAGTAATTTCCTTAAATTCCTGACCAGTCTACATATTCATCCTTAAACTTGTAAGGAAAATATAAATTGCTATCACATCACTGGTACCTTTTTCATCTTGAATGATCATATCCTTTTCTAGCCTGTACTCCCAATCTTACTTCTGCAGAGCTTCTGAAATATATTCTAAAAAACCTCAATAGAATACAGGTAAAATAAATGGTATTATGTAATATTATAAAGTAATAATATTACCTAGCGTATAATAGAAAAATAATAATATTATATAAAAACTTACAATATTTGACTTTCTTATAAAGAAAATTAAGAATCTCCAGGATCTGATTTTTGCTTTAGATTTTATGTCAAAGGTGCTCATGAATTATTTGCTTATGGTTACACTGAGCCTCAGGAGTTCATCCTAAGGTTCAATTTCTGCCTGAACTACATGCCAGAGATCCTTCTTGGTTATTGCAGGCTCCCAGAAGAAATTCAGTCTCCCAATTCCTGCAAGACCAACTCTCCGATGTGGATTTAGGGTCAACACTCTCTGTTATTCTTTGAACACATGTAGTTGAATACCTCTGAGTGTAGCCCAGTCCTTCAGCTTGTGAGGTTACCTCTCCCATAGGTTATAGTCCTATGATGTTTTGAGATGTGCCTCTGCCTTGGACCTCCTTGTCTTCACAAAAAGACGACTGTTGCGCCTGGGTTGAATTTTACCAGTAAAAGACAGAAGGAGGCTGGACGACTTTAAGACCTGGCTAAGGATGACACGAAGGTAATAAAGACCTTGAGCCTTGGAAGATAGAGGTAAAGATTTGCAGGTTTTGCGGGATTTGGTCTCACAGGTGATCCCCACCTGGTTGGATAGGGATTATCTTTTAGATATAAACCAATGATGAGTACATCTGGCTTCGGGGGTATTTGCACGAATAAGGGCATAGCCTGATGGCTTTTCTAATGGTGTGTTAGCTTTCATTGTCAGTTCCTCTCTCAGCTTTCCTTACAAGCTCCATGGTTGCTCTTTTCTTGCTCATTTTCTCTCCTCTGGAGCTTATTCAACTTCTGCTTATTCAGAGGATTGTTTTGACAATCTTCCTGTGAAATTATGGGCTTCTGCATTGTTTGTAGATTGAAATGTTCCTGTGGTAGATGAGGTGTACTCTTCTGTATGTGACTCATCTACTAACACCTCACTGAAGAGGGAATCTTCCTGTCTGGTGATCCAGTGTGTATCAGGAAAAAATATCTGCTTCCATTGAGCCTTTTATTGCTTCTCAAACTGTTGAATGGATGAGCGTCCTTGATACAGACAGAAAAGTAGTTTAGTACTTGTACTTCTCACTGGCTAGTGGTTAAGATGAGACACAGGTGATGAGCTTCTTTCTGCTGACCTCTTCATCTTTGAAGAATTATGTAAAACATTAAGCAGTACTTCAGAATTTGGATGTTAAATAAATAAGCCTTTACAATATAATATTTATATGTCACAAGCACTGCTATTTTGTTTAAATTGTGAAAATGTTCTCAATAATAGAGTTATTAATGGTGCAGGGTAATGAATATACAAATGTTACAAATCTTTTTGCAGAAGTCTATGTCTATAAGACTCAGTTATTCTGCCTTCATTTGCTGGGTTAACATTTTGCTCTAATAACACATTTGTTTCAAATTTCATATCTGAGTTGTGATGTAAACCACAGGCATTGTTTTAAACCCTGGCTCTCCACATTATCTTCTCTTTTTCATTATCCTTGTTTTCTAATGGAACTGACTTTGCTGTTGCTTCAGGAATTGTTTTTTTTTATTTGTCTTTTATCTGTCTGCTATTGGTTTTCCCTGTACTCTTCCTTATTACCTTTCTTTGTGTTTCTGTGTCTCAGGAACTGCTGTTCTCAGCCAAAGGTTCCCAGGTCAAAAGACTTTCTTTTACAGGTGGCAAAAGTTTTACTCTGGGAAGAGAAGGCAAGCAAGTCACATCTTTTCTGTGCTTACTTCTTCAGGAATTTCTCCCATTTCTGCTGGAGTGGGGCCTGATAAATGCTAAAATAATTGCATTTGGGGGGATTGGCTGTAGGGAATTTATTATGTTTTTTTCTTTTATATCAGGTGATATTCCTACTGATAATAATATGATTTTATCATTATGCCCTAATACAATTTTCATAGAATTAAGGCTTACATAGTGATATTCTTCAAAGAGGGCATTGAGCCAAAGCCTATTTAAATCAATGGTAAGACAGTGTCTGACTTAAACAGACTTTGAATCAGGACTGAATAGAGTGAAAATAATTTTCAGAAGTCAGGAACTCCTTTTATTCTCATATTGTTCTTCATTTCATGATGATGTTTATTTCTGATGAACACATTACTTATTTTAGAGGTCTCTCCCACTCTTCCCTTTCAGTGGCCTCGTTCTGGTTTGCAGATTCTGTGCCACATCTGCATTCCTTATAACTCTGATTTCAGCTGTGCTGACCCTCCCATCCAGGTCATATGTGCTATACCTAGGAGCAATTGATATTCATATCAGCTCTGAATGTCCTGATCTATGTCAACATTTTTCTTCTTCTTTCAGCCTTTTCACAGGAAGAATCTTTCACTATCTAATAGAGGTAACCAAGCCACCAATTTATTTCCTTTAGGGAACTGAAACCAGTCTTCCTCAGCTGTCGGATTGCCAATTTTCTGTGTGAATGACTTTTTAAAGTCAGTGAGATGCAGAGAGTAGATGCTTTCTGACAATTTTTATATTTATAAGGCAAGGTTAAAAGCCTGATAGATTCAGATTCAGCAGCTACCATTTTAGACGACATGTCTAAAAAGAGGTGGTTATAGTATAATCAAGATTAGTTTTACCAAAAAAATAAAGAATAGGATAGAAAGCCTAAAGTCATTACTTACAATTCTGACAACATCCTCCCCCAATTATTAAGTAAACCCCCCACAATGTTTTTTCCATGCAGAACACGAAAGTGTGCCCAAGAATAGTTTATGAGAAAGGGAAATAATGCAATAGTAAAACTTAAAAAAAAACAAAAACAAAAAACCTGTACCTGTTTCAATTGACCCTGCCCTTACTGTCACTGTTCAAAAGCCGCGACGTTCATTACAATTTTGTTTCACTTAATATATAATTTGCATGTCATTTGCTCAAAACAGACACAACTCCCAATACCCACACTTGAAGCTAAGGTTGGTATTTATAGCACTCAGCATAAACCTGCAGGTTTTCTCAGCCCTCATATTTAGCCGTAATAGTACATTTCATACCAATGGCACAACTTTAATTTGGGTCCTACATTGTTATTGGTCATTACAGACTACTGCAGCCACTGCTAGACCCATGTACATAGTCTTTGATCTTGCATTAAAAAAGGGAAGCAAAGGGTTTTACTTGATAAAAAGTACTAAGCTGTGAAGAAATATATGGAATTATTTATTTTGCGGTGACATCCATAATTTACAAAATACCTCACTTTGCTTTTTGTAGTAGTCTCTTATGTAATGTTTTAGACACATTAGTCTGACAGTGTTTCAAAGAGAAATAGTCAGAATTGCTAGCTACAAGGGAAGTATCACATTTTATAACACATTGTCAAGGCAGGCTTTTAGTTTTCAAGCAATTAATTTCCAAAGTTTTCATTTATGAGTATCATTATCTTTCTTTGTGAGGAATACTTCGTCATTTGTATTCCTTGAAGCCAGCACAGATAGTTGTCATCCTTCCACATTAGCACCTGTGTTAATTTCAGCTAAAATATTAGAAGTGCTCTGGATAGTAACAAAACCTCACTTACAATTTTAAAAGAATGATAATGCCATTTCAGAAGGTAACACTTGGAAGTGGGCACTTAAGACGGAAGGAAGTCTGCACTACTATAACTCTTTTCAAGGCAAAGATTTTCCCTTTAAGCTATTGTTGTCTGAATATCTCATTTACCAATGCTGTTCATCACCCTCTGCTTCCTTTGTTCTGCTACTAAGGCATTGGAAATAGAAGTCTTTGTCAGATTTGTAGAGTTCTCTCAGTGACTGCCAGTTCTTGAATGCAAAGACCAGACAGACCATTATGAGTGGTTAGTCTGACCTCTTGTATATCAATGTGGCAACCCAATTTTTCTTGAATCATGCCACTAATTCCAGCTGAGCTATTGTTTACAGTTTAGAGTGACATCCAGTCTTGATTCAAAGACTTTGTGATGGAAAATCCAGCATGTCCCTGGGGAATTAGCTCCTAAAATGGATTACCGCTGCTAAAAGAAGTCTGTATTTCATTTCTACATTTTATAAGAATCAATATGATGCCTGTTTTTGACCTCCAGTTGCTGTACCCTGGCATTTGTTAGACTGCTAGATCAGGGAACTACCAAAATTTTTCTTCTCATGCTAGAGTTAAACAACTTCAATGTTTGTGCAGTCAAAAAGGGGTTTTTCATTTGTTTAGGGGTTTTTTGTTTGTTTTTTTTTTTTTAACCTGAGTCAGAACGACATGATTTTGGTCTTGATGTACTTCTGTGGTATGTTCTTGCTGTACAAGAGCACCATTGGACATGATTTGATAAGTTGTTGTATTTTATCTTCAGCTTTCTTAAACTGTTGGGCAGCCCTTTCCGAGGCACTAAAATAATTAGCACAGAAAAAGGTGTTTTCACAAGCGCTTCAGGAACTGATGAACCCAGATCATTCTCATAGTTGTGAAGTCTTGGGATCTGAGATCACTTTTGGAAACTCTTCCACTGTCACATGTGTCACATGTGGCATGGGAGGAAGAAAGCATTCTCTGTCATTGCCAGAGATGATGCATATTTTTACATTGTCATTAAAAACAAATAATCTGATGGTTATGGGCAGTGAAACATGATCTGAGTTTCTTTTCCATTCTCTGTTATAGGAGAAACTGTGCACCTGGGTACTGCATAATTATATTTTAATGCCTATTATAGATCTCTAGTGCTGAAAAGGATGTGGAGAAATTGCTTGATTCCTCCCTTCCCCAAAGACAGGATCAAACACACCTAAACTATTGCTGACAGATATTTATTCAACCTGTTTTTAAGAATGTTTGGTGATGGGAATTCTCCCACCGCTGAAGACAATTCACTCCAGTGTTTTACCCTCTTGACTCATAAAAATTATTTTAAAGGAAAATTTGGTATAGTACTCTCAAACTGTATAACTACTGAACAGGGTGGATGAAATATTTTTCTGTGGGTTAAGAAGGAATTTGGTTTATAAAGTCTATTGGGACACTTGAAGAATATTGCTTCCTTCTCTTTACTATGTACCGTTGTAAAAAATACATTGCTTTTTGGAAACGTGCCTTTTAGCTTCCCAGCATGGTTGTCAAAGTCAGTAAAAACCTGGTAGTGATTTCATAATTATCTATGTTTGCACCTAGATATTTTTCCCCTCCTCATGACTCAAAATCCAGTAACAGAAAAAAAATGGCAGTGGTTATCATTATTTTCCGTCACTGTCAACATGAGGATGCGCAGTTTCATTGTCCTTGGTGAGATGGCTGTATCTTTAATGAGACAGTCTGTCATATCAGCTCAGCGAATGCGTATGAGATTTCTTTCCCTGAGCCAGGAAATCTTTCATGCCAGCATAGCATGCTGATTCACATGAATATCTGATGGGTTTGGAGTGTTTCTTGTGTACATGTAAAAAACCCAGCCAAAGAAAAAGCACACCCTCCCCCCCCGTTATGGTTGGACATAGCTGAACAATGAGGTACAAGTTTATTGAGGTCTCATTAATTGTGACTGTGTGATCAATTTTTAGATTCAGAACACAAGTCCTGCCTTGGATGTGCAGTGGCTGTAGATAACCCCCCTTGTGGAGCCCTTTGCAGCCACATATGGAGCTATGTAAGTACAGAATGTGATTTCTCTCTCCATTGGTTTTACAGGTCGTGACAATATTTTTGGTCTCCCAGCTCCAGCTACCATGAAGTGTCAAATGGCTCGATATCTCCATTGGCACTGATGGATTTGGAGCTTTCACCACATGCACTAAAGTTCTTTGGGTTCTCTCAATTGGTAGAATTGGGGCCTGTCTGAGACCTTTGCTTGGCAAATCTTACCAAAATAAAAAGGGAAATGAAACAGTAGAAATTTGACAGTGTGTAAGTGGTAAGATCTGTGCGGAATGGAACACTACAGCATCATTCTGTTCCTAATATTGTCTTGCTAATAGTGTGAATAAGTTGCAATGTGCGTTTTCACCTCTGTGACAGGTCTTGAAAATATTTTAGATTCTCATTGTCTTTACTTGCTGTATATAGAGTTTTTGACAGTATGCATTATTTCCAATTTTGCTGGTAGTCTGCTGTACAGGAGGCAGAAAAAGCAAGGTCCTAGGCACCCCAAAATTTTGTGACATTTATAGATGGAGCTGGTAAAAATGGGAGCAAAGGGTAAATGTGTGGTGAAAATATGGATTATTTCCATTTAAATTATTTGAAAATATGAATAAAATTTACCAAATAATTTCATTCATGCTATTTATTCAGAGATAAGCAAAAATGTCACTGGAATAATTTTCCTCTTTTTGACCTTATGTCTGTGGTTAGAGGACTTCATGAATTTCCCAGCTAGAGCCAGAGGTTCTTTAAGATTCTGAAACAATCTTTAGGGTAATTTCTTTCACGTTTATAACACTTGCATGAGAGTAGATATGGTGAGATCAGAAATAGTTTCACTCCTTTGTACTTCTACAAGCCACTACATCCTCTTCTCATAAGCCTTATTTCCCCCAGAACTTGCACTTTCTGTTGTCTTCTAAGATAAAAGTCTTCTGCCCTTTGTCCTTGATACTTATATTCTTGACAACTGGACCTTCTCTATTCATTTCTTCAGAAATCCATCAGGTGTGCATTTTTCTTCTTATCTTTGGCATGAAGCACCTTGTATGCCTATTTTCCCTAAATCCCTGTGTTTGGCTGAATAAGCTGCCTGTTTTCCAAGTGCCTCTTTGGTCTTTATGTGTCTCTCTGTCTGTTAGTTGTAAGGTGTTTGGATATATTTTCTGTCTTGCAGGGTGTGTGGTTATGGGGAGCAGATGCTCCACCTTTCCTGAGTACTTGTTTGTGGTTGGTAGAGGACTACATGTACCCACAGCCCCACAGCTCAATTCCTTCTGCCATTTATTATATTTAAGAGCAATTCAAGACTCAGTTTTCTCCGAGATATTTAATGATATAATGAAGCAATCATTGTTGTCATGTGAAAGGCATGCAGAGGCCAACGAGTTGCTTCCTGAACACAAGTGAAAATGGATAAACTAAAAAATACGCTGCTTGGTATCTCACTAATAGACTAGTTCAGGCAAAGATAGGATTACTCCAAGTATGTATAAGACTGAATTCATGTTGCTGACCCATAGAATTAAATGGTTTATGTGCATGTGAGCAAAATCTCACTGTTATGAGTCATATTAGAAGTATGATTCATACTGATATATTATGCTTTTGAAGTGTGTCTAGAACCAAGAGAAAGACCTCTTAGAAAATAGCTTACCAAGAAAAAGGTGTCTGCTGTGCCTTTAATCTCTTTTGGTACTTCTTGGAGAACAATGGCAACATTTGGTATTGCTGACTATTAAATTTTATTGTATGGATTTATGGATTTCAATTTTAGTGTGTAGTTGTGCTTCTATTTAATGGGATGTATACCTATAAACCAAGGAAGCTCTGCTGCTTAATCTGCTCGCAATTCCTAAACCACCACAAAATTCTCTTATGAGTCCTATATTTTTTCTAAGTGTTCTCTCGCAGATACAGTGCAACATTTTTACTGATGCTTTGGAAATGGCCTTTTCTTCAGGTGCATGATATCTGATTTGTTGTCTTGCCTCTTACTTCGTTCTTGCTTTGCGGTGTGATAAAAGTTCAATAATTGAAGAACTGACACCTCCACATTCTTATTTGGAAAAAGCTCTTTCCTTGGAAATAATTAATGACACCTACTTTCAGACAAGTCATACGCATAAAATGAGAGACAGAAAAGTGCTTCTTGTCTCAGAAAATGTAAAGATTCGGGGCTTTTTTTTTCTGGTTTGCTGTGCATGAGATGCTTTGAATGAGGTCTCCTGGCTTAATGAATTGTCATTTTCTACTACAATTTCCAAGCAGCTTTACTCTAAACCTCCTGTGATGACAGACTGCTGCATCAGTACGTTATGACTTGCCTCCCCATTAACTAAGTGCTAACCAGCGGCACTAAACTATAGCTCTGCACAATCAACAGTGAAAGCTCAGTACCACCTCAGTGAGGGCTTGCTTGAAAAGCCGCCAAAGTCTGCCAGTTGCCTTTACTGAAGGTGAGAAGCATGCATAGTGAGGGCCAGATGCAGAAAGATGGAGGGAGGGGAGTTGTCTGTGGCACTAAATTTCTAGAGGAGCCATTTACACTATTTTTTCTTGGCAGGCCTGGCTGGCATGTTCTCTAGTTCTGCTTCATATGATCACAGCTGCCAGGGATTGTCTCATTGTGAGTGTGTGACATTCCTTCTGTAGACAGAGATGAGCACAGTGAAAGCTACAGCACTACACAAGTAATTAAAGCTTCTTGGCATCCAATGAGAAACTGCACTGAGAGAATGCTAAGAATAATAGTTATACACCCACGCTCTCAGAACATCCCCCCCCCCCCCAAATGGCAAAATTAAATTCAATTCAAAAGTATAATCTCCTCTGCCAGATTGTTAATATGCCATAAGCACAACCCATTTCTTGAGTAATCCAGGGAATGTAAGGGACTCATGTCTTGATTTGGAAACAGAGCAATGTGGCTTGCAAATTTCTTACCTGTGGCTAGTTATGCCCTTGGTGCTGTCTGATACAATTTGATAGGTTAAACTACCTGCTTTATATGAATCTGTTGAGGAAATGGACAAGTGAATACACATCTAAGCAAATCATTATTACACTCTATCCTGCAATTTTACCCAGCTAATTAAAGACAGAAAAAACCAGTATTTAAGTCAAGGTCACAATAAAATTAAATCAATAATCTCTAATGCTCAAATCTTAATATAATATAGTCATTCCAAATTGTAAGGTTGGTAGTGGTTTTCTCTTGGGAAAATTTAGGCAGAGGACTGATCCCTTTCTGTCTAAGAATATTAATGTAGTCAGTGCTGCATGTTTGCATTGACCTATGTGGTAAAGGACACAGATGTCCCTTGAATGTATTTATTCAAGGACCTGAGCATTTGCTCTGCTCTTCTATGACAGGCAGTGCGGTCTCTTTCTTTGTCTTCAGGCAGTTCCAGAAGTGCTTGTAATGATTCCATATTTTCATTTCCACCTTAACTTACATTCCTCCCAGTCATTATTGTGCTTGATTTTATTCTTCTCTCCCTTCCTACAATTACGCAAAGCCTTTCAATAGAGGTATTGGTAAATTATACATAATAGCAATATTAACGCAATTATACAACATTTTATGCCTGAAGTACCAATTGACTTCTTCCATTATTGGTTGGTTTTTAGTTTCGAGAAGCTATTAAAATCATAGCTTCCATAAATACACACACAAACTCACATAGTATATCCATAAACCCACTAAAAAACATTGATGTCCATTCACTTTAAAAATAAGGTAAAATGGAATGATCAAATTATTTTTGCTTTGTTTTGAAGTCTCTCTCACAAAATTTGTTGCTGTCTAAAGTGAGGACTTAGAAGCGTGGTTGGTAACCAAAATACGTCCATTAACCTTCATCAGACCGGCTGTCCCGATAACTCAAGTTTCACTTCCTGTGTCTGCGCACAGGCTGTACAAGGAAGAAGAGGCACACCAACTTTGGACAGTGGCATATGGAAGTGAGAAGCAATTTTTTATGTTGTGGCCATTGATTTTATAGAGACTGTTTTCCATTGGTTCTGCCTTGGGGATCACCTCTTCTTCTTCAGTGGCAATTAGGTGAATGTAAGACATCAGAATAGTTGCAAAGCAACCTCTTTTCTTCACGGGAAATGTTCAGTGATAATGGAAAGTTCTCCCACCGAATTAACTTGATTTCACCAAGACTTCCTTGGTGGTCATGGAGAAATGACCTACAAGTATGAATGCAGAGTAAGGTGAGTAGGGAATCTTTGCTGAAAAAACAGAATTCTGCTTTCTGCAAGAGGCAAAGGACCTAGGACTCTGAATCAACAAAAATATTGTTTCGTAAAGATATTAAACAGTCTAAACAGTATGCATTCAAACAGTAACATAAATATCTCATGGCTGTCCAATCTTCAGCATTTATTAAAAAATCTTCTGCCTCCTGCGAGTGACAGCGAACTGGGGAAGTAATTTGCACTATCATTTACTCTGTAGCTTTGATCCCCAAACCTGTGATATATTTTATTAGAATAATTTCTATTCATAATTAAATGATTAGTGTCCTCCAATGTCTGCCTCAAATTTGGACCTATTTTCTTCACATATCTTATATAATTTGAAACATATCAGTTAATTGGAGTTGTCAGTTAGCTGCCAGCTTCACTGGAATAAATTTTTAAATCAATGTAGGACACATTGTAATTGAGAATGAGGTTCCAGGTATCCTAGTGGTCACTTCATGGTGCTCCCAATAAATATGACAATTTAGAGAATATAAAATTAGTTTCTCATCTGCTAAATGCATCCTGCTGTGAAATTGCAGCCAGTTAGAAGAGGGAAGATGCTCTTAGCATAGAAAAATGGTTTGAGAGAATATGAAAGTTATAATGGAAAACGTAATAGATGCCAGAAATAATTATACAGGTGACTTCCACAGAGTATGACTGCCATTCCTTGTATTTCTTGAGAAAACCCAGAGCCTGTTACTAATTAAGCTGCACAAATAGGAATCTGCTGTAGTTCTTTAACCATCAAATAGTCTGATAGTCTACTTTTCTTTTATACACGTTATGTTCTTTCAAAGGGTGCTTGTTTCTGAAATCTTTTTCTGTGGAAACAAAGGATCATTTAACATGCAGCTTTTGGGGTTGTGCTACACTCTGTCTTAACCTATTGAGGTACTGCTTTGAAACACCTTAGCTGATGAAAAGTTAATATGCAATGATGTTTTTAAAGATGTATACAGAGCAAATAATTACTGCAGGAGAAATGGCACCGCTTTTAATAGTGACTCTGAAAAGCACATATGTTGCAAACCTTCTGTATATATGAAACAAGTAAGAAAGGTGAAGAACTCACAAAGACATCAGGGTGTTGCTGCCTGTAGGTGATTCACTAGGCTGCTTCTTTTGCAAGTTCCCTTCTGTCAGAGTGCCTTTGAAATGACAGTGTGCTGCTGGATGTGTTTGCTACCTTCAAGATAGTGGGGTCAGGTTCTACCCATGAATTATATGTCAAGGTGGCTTCTGAGCTGTTTGGATTATTAAAACAGTTTCAGACATTGTTTCTCTCCTATTTTACTCTTTTGCTGCCAGTGGTCATTATTTGATAGAGCCCCACTGCTGTCATTAAAAGGGAAAAAAAAAAATCTCTTCCCCTTAGAAAAATCTGAGAAACAGAGAGTAGACAGGTCTTACATGTCTTCAGTTGTCTCACTATAGAGCAGTCCTTGTACCGCCAGTGTTGAGAGCTCCCTGTGACAAACCAAGTCTCTCTATGCTCTCGCAGTGGCTGAGTTACCTCTGTTAATGCTGCTAACTTTTGAGTGTAACCTGTTTTTGACTGGGAATGAGGGCAATGTCCTTTTTTACGTGATTTGGAGTCTAAGCCAGTGATTGGGGTTTTAGTTATGCATTAGGCTCTGATCTCTTCAGCACAACCCACCAAGCTGAGGCCTTGCAGTCTATACAATAAGTGCTCAGTGCAACGATGAGTGAGGTGGGTGACACAAAATGTCCTCCAGGATGCTATTTCACAGTAGCTTAATTTCTTTGACATCAGTCTGAGTAGTCTGAAGGCTGCCATTACTGCTGCCAATAAGAGCTGAGGTGGTGGGTGCTTATCACAGTGCTACAGAGTTTTCTCCATCCAGCCTTCCTCTTGTTACTTGTCCCTTGCTTCTGCTGATCACACTCATGAAGGGGGTTAAACAGACTCTGCTGAAGTCACTGGAGAGGAGGATGGAAACACACCTAGAGATAATGCAGGTATCCAAAGCAGAATACATGACTGGTAGCACCATGACACTGCTTCTGGTACTTGTCCAGGCTTGTTTAGAGCTGGTTTGGGTGCAAGGTGTAAATGTAAGCTCTGAACTACCACAGAGGATTAGTTTACATTGGAGAGATATTCCAGGTACGAGATAATTTCAGAGCAAATTTCAGCTCTGAAGGAGACTGTAACATACGATGCATTTAACAGTGAATGAAAAGAATAAACAATTTGTATCATGGAATGCTAAAACAAAGATCTGTTTTTTGAAACAGATTTCACTACTACAATGACTAAAGTCAGAGCTAAGAGTCAAAAAACATGCAAATTTTTTTCCTGAGGGGGTTGAAAACATGGGGGTGGGTAATGATCCTGCAAAGCCAGATACAACATTTAATTGACTGAGCTATGATGTGGAAATAAACTGAGAATGAAATAAACGCAGCAATTGGAAGAACAGACAGTATGCGTAATTCTAGAAATATAAGACAAGGAAGGAAAATAATGCAACAGGCAATGGTAACAGGTAAATGACAAAGAAGTATCAATAAAATATTTTGGACTAATATTGCAGTAATTAATTGTCTAAGGGATTTAGTTAATGTTTTGAATAGGAATCTGTCAAAACTAACCTTAATGTTTACTGAGTTAGGAAGTTTGTTTGCCTGAATATCATCCCACTGCCAACACTGTTAAAACTTATCTCTACAATAATTCTGCAAGAGAAATCATGTGCTAGCCATAATAGATCAATGTGATAAAAATCATGATAAATGGCAGACTTGAGACAACTGTGCCCCTCTGTTAATGAATAACATCCTTTTTTATTAAATAATTGAGCCAAAACATTAAAGATGGGACAATCAGGCATGTCAGAAGGCTTGAAGAAGAACTGTATTTCGTGAGTTCCATACCAATTAGATTAGTTTATTCTGCTGTATGTCACTATTGATTCGCATTTTCTTTCTGGCTGAAATCTGGAATCAGCATTCCCTGTAAGCCCTGTCTAATGTTTTTTACTGTTTGAAATATGAAACATGAATTGATGGATTCCCTTCTTTAGATTTCCTCCTCTGCTGCTGCATACATTAGATTTCCAGCTCTCTTCATTATACAATTAGGCACCTGATGCAGAGACAGGGCAGGCTGTGAGCTGCAAGTTGGAAGCGGGTATGTAAGACAGAGAGGCTTGGGGCACATGTCGCTGTCTCCTTTGGATTACTTAGGTGCCGCTAAGCTGGGGTGGCTCCCATGGCTCCGCTCTGAGGTGCCCAGGGTCCCTCACCCGGGTCAGGGCAGGGTTTTGGGATCCAGCTCCCAGCGGTTGGATCATGTGAAAGTTGAAATTGGAAGTGGAAGTACTTATTTATTTTCAGTGTTCCCACAGTCCTCCCTCAGAGTGACTTATCCCAGGTCAGAGCCGGAAGACCAATCCTGCAAATCCTTGCCCATTTGACTAAGCCTGCTTACATGAGTAATGGCAGAAGTGCTTTGCAGGGTTGGGTTGTTAAATTTGGAACCCAATTATCAGATCATGGCTTATGTTCTTCAGCAGTGAGTATGATCATTAATCAGGATGCAAGGTTTTCAGTTCAGTGGGAAGACCCTGTCCTGGGCAGGTTACTCTATGTGAGCAAACATCCTCCACAGCCTTCAGACCAGCTCACAGCTATGGAATTGCGCCAGTGATTACACATGGTAAAGATCAATAAAATACAGTTATAGTCACTTCAAAGAAATGTATAGTAGACAGGTAAAGAGAAAATGGGTTATATCTAATGTCCATGTAAAGTTAAAAGTACCTTACACCAACAAATGCTTCCAAATTTAATGACTTGGTGGCTTGTTTATTATTATCTATGCAATTTCTACTCCTGTGGATGTACACAGTTTTTCTTAGAGTTATGTCAACGATTTGTGTTTCAGCAGTGGTAAGCAACTTAAAAGAGATATGTCTTGATGGATATTGATCAGATAAATATTTTAAAAGGTACAGATTAGCAGAGAAGGCAAGCACAATGTGTAATTCATCTATTATGACAAACTGGGAAGTATTTTAAAATATCTGTGCTCTCCAGGAAAAAAATGTCCCACACTAAGGTATTGATTTTTTGATAATTCTTTCAAGCTGGACTCTGTGCAGTTTTGCTGCAGGGACAGGGATATGGTGACATTGCTCCAAATCACTGAGAAACTTTGCTTTTAATGTCAGGATGATAGACTACTTTAGTTAATCAAATTATTAGTTGGAATTTGTCAGCCTTGTTGATATTTTCAAACTTAAACAAACCAGATTTTTTTTTTCTGGGAAAAAATGCTGGTTTCCTGAAAATTCCCCAAATCATCATGGTTGAGAAGGCATTTTGCTTGTGTAAAAGCTGTGTCACAGTCATTGTGTAATGTTTATGTTTGTCACTCTTCCAAAAGAAGTCAAATTGCAGCATTACTGATTTCAAGAGATGGGAAGGGCTTAGGGGTGCTGTGTAGGGACACAAAGACATTCCCATGACACCTTTGGGGGAGCAATAGGATTTCTGTGGGGACTGCTTCTGCCCAGCACAATAAGTACCATTTGCTGCTCACCTCTGTGTAGACAATCTTACTCCCAGGTGCTTAAAGAGATGACTTGTTAGGATTTTGGAATTGAGGCAATCATTTGGACAGACTTTGACCTATACAGGGGTGGTAATGTGCTCCGTAGCCACACTTGCTTTCCAAATGAAGAATGAGGAGAAAATTTAAGGCTGTAATCTTGAGAGAAACATGGAATAATTTGAATATATAGCCTAAAATTCATTGGAAGAAAATGAGGTTAGCACCCCCCACCTGCCTGCCCAAAGCAGTGGAGCCCAAGTCCAGCTGGGGTATCTTTTCCAACTGATGGGTGGGTTTCTGTGAGCAATTCCAGGAAAAATACCAGGAAACTTTGGTGACATAATTGTGCCATACTTGAAAAATGAAGAAGCCTAGTATGGAGCCAGGGGGATAGAGAAAGGCAGCTGACACTGTTCAGTATTGTTCAAGAAAATCATGTATTGGTCTAAATAACACTGTCATCATAGTTTAAGTCACCTGCAAAATAGCAATAGTATTTTGTTATCTATGATTTAAAAATGAACTTAATTGATACTTAAAGAAGTTTCAAAAAGTATATATAGAGAGGCCATAAAATAGCAACTGAAAACTGTTAAAGGTTATTGAAGGAGGAGAGGAACAAAGGAAATGGGGTTTGTATGGTTTATTGCAATTTGTCTTGTAAGATTGGAATTCATCATCAGGTTTCACTAGAGCTGAAGCCAGCATGCTGTCTAGTCCATATTGTACGCAAGCTAGTAGATTACTCATTTTTCTCAGACACAGTCTAATCATTTCTTTCTCCTATATATGTCTTGAAATATTCTTCTAGTAAATGACATTTTTGTTAAAAGATAAACAGGAACAAGGACCCTGATGGATATTTCACTTGTATTCTGGAGATAATAATATTAATTTCACTAGTGACAACATAACAGTTTGCTCCTATAAAAACACTTTTCACTTATGCATCCCATGCTCTTCGAAGTGGGATTATTGTTCTAATCCCTGGGTTAAGGCTGGTGAAGCTGAATCACTCTGTAGTTATGGCTTTATCTAAGGCTGTACAGCAAGTAAATGGCAGATCTGGGAATAAAGGTTCTGAAATGAGCTCTGTTACTTGGGTTAATAACAACAGTAACAGCAACAGCAGTAAGACATCTTAGAAGTTGAGGATGAGAGATGAAATCTCTGATTGGAAATCTCTCTGTTAACACATCAGGTCATGTTACGACTTTGTCACAAGGAAAGCGTGTTGGGGATAAGACAAAGTACAGTGACTATTTGGTGAAATCAAGCCCTTCAGAACAATAGCCTTGTTACTTGCCAAGTAACCCAGCAACCTTTTAGCTACCGGTCTTTCCAAATTATACAGTTTTCTTCTGTATGTTCTACGATCACATATTTGGAGCGGGTTTGTCTGCACCAGCCGACGTGCCTGGAAGTTACAATATGTGCAAGTCAGAGCAGTGGCCATCAGTTGCACCCGAGACAGCTGAGAGAGATTCGTCATCACCAGTGGGGAGGCTAAAGTCTTGGCACACTGATTGTCCTCTACACATACCTCATTCTCTCCACTGACTCTGCAGTGAGAGTGATGGATTTTGCCATAGTTATCTAGCCTTTTGAAAACCAGAAGTCAGGAGAGATGATTGTTTCAGGCAAATAGTATTTCTGAGGCACTTTTCAAATTCAAAGCTTTTTAGCACTTACGTTTTATTGTCAAACTGTTTCAGTTTATGAACTACAAGGTTTTAGTGGAAATTCTGATCTCTTAAATTTTGAATGGATGAGGACTGGAATATATGATGGAAAGTAAAGAAAGCTAATGTAAATCAAGACAGCTAGAGGTGATGTGGCAGACTACCATAGATGTGAATTCTATGACTAATATGCAGATAAAAAACTTTTCATTGATTAAGAAGATGACAGATTGCCTTTAGTGCTGCAACTATTCATGAAATGTTTCTTGACTTTGCAGCATTCATATTTAGGAATTGGATGCCTTGAGAGCTCCAGGAGAAAGTCTGCTTCAGATGTTTCCCAAAGCAGCTGCACATACAAGGAGACCTCTGGTGGCTGCCATCCTTTATAAACCTGTGTATGCCCCTTTTGTGAATACACCCAATTCTGAGTTAGTTTATTGCCTTTTAGGTCACTTTCAAAATTCACATGTGCAGGGAAGTGATGGAGGTGACAGGAATACTTCCTGCAGTTAGGTTTAAGGCAAGAAGAAACAACTAAGTAGCATAACTGGACTCTGCATAATACAGGCCATGGGATTTCATGTAGTTAATTGTGTGTTGAGCCCTAGCTGTAACTGCTTAGAGAGTGTCTTCCAGCAACAAGGTTTGATTTGGCAACACCAAGAAATGGAAAATACACCAATATCCTAAGTAGCTTGTTCTCTGAATTATTGAACCCTTATTACTAATAGGGTAGTCAGCAGACAGTAATACAGGACTACAGCTCTAAAACAGATCTTAAGTAATTGAACTTTTTCTTAAAGTGACTTAAAAAATCATGCTTTAACTAGCACTGCTAATTGTTTTTACTACAAGTAACTCCTAAAAGTACTGAGTAAGAGCAATTGGGGGAAATTTTTCTTTTGTGCATTTAAGTGTGCTTATTTCTTTCTTTGCCAGTCTTTAGTTTACCTTGGATTTTTTGTTTCTTCTCTATAATGAATTCTCTGTGTTGTTCCTGTGGATGTTTTGAAACCAGAAAGGGGAAAACATTTTTTAAATTAGGAAAATGTTATTACAGAACTACAAAAATTGGCAGAGAGATCCAGAGAAGATATTCCATCTGCTACTAGTTTTAATTAAATCAAAAGCCCCGAACAGAAACAAACATGCACAAAACCAGAATTCAGTCACAGTATCTTATTAACTGACTTGTATATTCAGAGAAGTTATTTTCATCAGAAGATTAAAAAGACCCCAAAATATTTTTGTTCCCTATTCTCCAATATGTGTTATATTATTGTATGAAACAGAAGATTTTGAAGTAAACAAGTAACCCTTTTCTGAACCACAGTATTCTTATTTATTTATGTTTTGAATGTCTGCATATTATATTATGTAGCCCTTGAACCATTCAAGTTAGTTTTAAATCCTGGTTAGCCTTTTTACCACTGATTTTTGAGAAGTTTCTGCTTCCCTAGAACATAATTTTTTAATGGTCGTTTAACTAATGAAGTGATACATATTGACACTATATTCAGTGGCATCAAATAGTTATTAACAAAGAAAGTTCTGTGTGAGTGAGTTAAGAGTGTGACAAGCAGGTTATTAAAAGCTCTCTCTAGACTGACCAGCGGTTCAGTATCTTAAGACTGTGCTAAGATGTCTACTGATGTCAGTATCAATTAGAGTGGGCAATAAATTAATGGGCATTATAAGTTGTGATGAGAGGAAAACAAAATGTGTGTTGTTTCCTGGCATCATGTGGGTAGGAAATGAAAGCTGATGGGTGTCAGAACAGTTCTCACACTTGGAAAGCATTTACGAAATTTATTAACTATGCACATCCCACAGTCATTTCAGGATCTACCATTTTTTAATGCCTTCTGTATGCAATTCATTACCATCATTGTCAGCATGCTTCCTCTTCTTCCCTTTTTCTTTTCTACCTCCATGTATGCATACACAGAAACATGTATATTATTTTTATTTCCCATAAATAATAGTAATCCAGACACAAAAAATCTATGGTTGCTCTTCATGTATGGGAAATCCAGTGAAAACTGTGTTCAGTTTTCAGAATGTAAATATTTTTTTCCTGTTCATAACTTGACAGCTAGAAACAGATTCTGTGATACCTCTGCAAAACCTTAGTAAAGGCTTAGTAACCTTTTTAAGAAAACAGTCTACATATGCATTCATGTTTTGTAGATGTGTATGCTGATGTTGTGGTTTAACCCCAGCCAGCCAACTAAGCACCACACAGCCGCTCACTCACTCCCCCACACCGCACTGGGATGGGGGAGAGAATTGGAAAAAAAAGTAAAACTCATGGGTTGAGATAAGAACAGTTTAATAGAACAGAAAGGAAGAAAATAATAATGATAATAACAACAATAATAGAATGACAGTAATAATAATAAAAGGATTGGAATATACAAAACAAGTGATGCACAATGCAATTGCTCACCACTCACCGACTGATGCCTAGTTAGTTCCTGAGCGGCTATCTCTCCCAGCCCCATTCCCCCCAGTTTATATACTGGGCATGACATCACATGGTATGGAATACCCCTTTGGCCAGTTTGGGTCAGCTGCCCCGGCTGTGTCCCCTCCCAACTTCTTGTGCCCCTCCAGCCTTCTTGCTGGCTGGGCATGAGAAGCTGAAAAATCCTTGACTTTAGACTAAACATTACTTGGCAACAACTGAAAACATCAGTATGTTATCAACATTCTTCTCATACTGAACCCAAAACACAGCACTATACCAGCTACTAGAAAGAAAATTAACTCTATCCCAGCCAAAACCAGGACAGCTGAGAACTCTGAATTTTTTGGTTTCTTGTCAATCATAGAGTATACTATGCTGGAGATGCAAGCAACAGAGTACTAGTTTCCCCAGGAGATCACATCTTGTATCTGCGATGATGGAGGGACCCCTCAATGTTTCCGTCACCTCCTTATATACACAGCTTAACCTATAGGGATAGGTGGTAGGATTTGTTGTAAATATACTTCTGTTCCTCTGCTTAGATTCACATGCATTCAACGCCTTACAGCATCAGGCTTAAAAAATATACGAAGCATTACTGCCAGACACCAGTACCACAGTGTTCAACCTCCAGAAGCAAGATGGTGTAATGTCTCTCCCGTTTGTTGGGATGCTGTTGGTTTGAGTCTGGTGCTGTCTTCAGACTGATGTGGCTACAGCAGATAGTATGAAGAAATACCACCTGCTATGTCAGTGTGTCCTGAGGTCAACCACTTTGCTTTAAATGTAATCAAGATGTGCCACTGTTTCTGGACTAGGTCTGTTTTCATGTCCTTTCTTGGGAGACATCCTTGTACTATGGTTGACAAATGCATGTGCAATTTCCCCATGGTTCTCCTTTTCCTGAGAATATTACATGAGGTAAAACTATGTTAATGCTAGTTCTGGTGGCCTCCATGTGGGCTATACTGCTGGTGCCACAACCTGCTTAGTCCACAATTATGGACACCCAGACCTTACCTTTACTTCCAGACCTGTCACCACAGCCTTGGGGAATTTGAGTCACCTCAGGCCTTGTGTCTCACTGGTCAGTGGCTGGATGACTGCCATCCATTGAAGGTGCATGTTCGTTCCTGTTCTGTTGTGTTCTGGTACACCAGGCTGTTGAGAACTGTGCTGGTAGGTCTTCCTTTCCTATTGCTTTGGCCCACCTACCAAAAAGGAAGGGTTATCCACTATTAAGTTTATTAAGATTTGCTTGACTGTCACATGCTAGCTGAAGACTTCTTTCTTCTCAACTCTTGTAGCAATCATATTTTTAAACAATTTGTTGGGGCTTTGCCATGTATCAAGAAATCCAAGTCCTAATGGGACTTGGACTTATTATTTTCTGTGCTTGTGTAAAATCAGTTTTTGAGTCCATGGCAACCTACTGTTTGTTGCATATATCCATGAAGGTGTCTATCCTGAGGTGAATTCTGCTGTCCTAAGAATAGCTGTAGAGAGAGGTGAACAGCAGATCAATACCATGAAAAAACTAGCAATCTTAATACACCTTAAAAAGTATAATTTTAAGAAAAACGTGGTTTGAATAATTTTCTGCAGTGTACTTATAGTAACATATCTAGTGCAGCTGGAAAAAATAGAGAATATTTCTGAGTTGTACTACCAAGATGAAAGTGTGAATTTTTTTTTTTTTTGTAGTTAACTCTTTCCCTCGTGTTTTCAGTTTATCAAATTATTCAGTAATATTTGAAGACCTGAAGAACACTATGCCTGAATAAAGTTTAGACCACTGGTAATATAAATGTACCTGATACATGAGGAAAGAGAAGAGATGCAACTTTTCATAAGGTTAGCAAAATGAAAAGATGACCTTACAGCAATTTAGAATTTCATAAGGTACCAATGAAGTTTCTAAGTTCTGGCAAGTTGATTAGTGTTGGTGAGTGAGAAAAGCCTCTGGAGGGTACTTTGGAAAAAGGTATTACAAGATTTTGCAGTCACAAAATTAAAAGCCACTTCCCTGAAAGATGCAGAGATGTAATTTAGAATTTGAACCTTTGAGATATGTACTAATGACCCCTGCTCCCCATACATTGAGGCAGGGTAATAAACAGAATTGTAAATTAAATGCCAAATGATTATGGATGAAATCACAGTGAACAGAAGGCTCATGTCGGTTATGGCCTGGGACTTACGTACAACACTGAGACTCAGCTTAGATCCTCATCAGCTGTCATGGATGTGCCTCTGCTGTTCAGGGGGCATTGTGGTGAGTCATATGAGCCAACTGGATGCTTGATTTTATTTTCTTTGAGGAAAGTGAATAGATTGTAGGCTACCATAAGCAAGAATATTCATATACATAATGATCTAATGACACCAAGACACAAGAAAAGGCTGAGAAATAACACTATATTTCCTTAAGTTTTTTATTAAAGGATTTAATGATAAAAATGAGAAAACTACTCACAAATCTCAGGTTAGTTTCAAAAAGAAGTGAAAAATTCAAACCCCATATCCTTTAGAAAAAGACTTAATATAGGTCTTGTTATTAATTGAGTTGGTGTTCAACAAAGGTGTTTTAATATTAAAAAAACTGTATTCATGTTATCTGAATCACTGGCCCATATAGAATTTAAATTAGTTAATTTCACAGATTTTAATAAAGAAAAATTGACACCGCATTTGTGAGTCTTTCAGGAATATGTAGCTTATAATGATACAGAGATCTGCGTGGGTGTATCTCAACCATGATGAGAGCAATGAAGGCTGTCATTCACCTAATAATGAAAAAGCTCCTCAGCTTTGATTAGCTAAGAAGGTCCAAAAGGTCCAAAATTGTTTTTCCAGAAGGAAGAATAATTAGCTCCAGAAAAGTTTTGTACACCTGTTCAGGGATAACTATATGTTAAAGATAAAGCAAATCTCACTGGATCATACTGACTAAAGCTCTCACCTGATTTGAGTGCCTCACTAGAGTGGCTGATTTGTTATTTGATCCTTTGCAAATGGTCCTCCATTTCTGAGAAATTCTTTGGAAGATACAAGGTCATGTATACAGTCATGGTTACAGTTATTCTCCTGGAATAGGTCCTGCTTGCAATTATTTATATGTGTTTATGGAAATCCATAAAGGATATGAGGGGACCTTAGGAAGTATAATGTTCACAGGTCACTGAATGAAGTGCCATTAGATGACTTGATACTGATTCAGTGTTAAAAGACTTCAGTGGTAGACTTCAACTCTTACAAAAACATCAGGCCTTTAAACATAACCCAGAGAGTTCAGCAGGTCTCATCCCATGTATAGTAAGTACATGGTTAACATCCTTGTCCCTTGCTTTGCAGTTAGTTCTTCCTGACCAAGCTGTATATCTTTTTATACTAATAAAAAGTAATTCTAGTTCAGCCGTATGAATTATCCCACTGAATCTCTTGTACAGCAACTAAATTCTGGTTTTTACCACATATAAGGAATATTAGGTCCTGTTTATTTCTTGTATTTCTTGCATTCATGTACAGGCTGGTACTGAATGACTATATAGATTCACGTGTACCTTTTTCCTTCTGTCTATTTTGACCCTATTCTGAGTATCTCTGAATTTCCTGGGTTTAGGCTATGATTCTTGTGTACACAAATTTCACCATTTGTAGGATAGGGCTAGTGATGCTGGCCTCTGTGTGAAAAGCTTTGTATTCTCCTGTTGAAAAATGCCATGCAATAGCAAGGTGTTATTATTTACAAATTTAACTCCTGTCAACATTGAGTGGTACCACCAGAATGCTAAAAGACCTGTTAAATGTATTGTCCATTCCAATACATTTTCAGGGGCTAAAACAAGCAAAGCAAAACAGCAGACTGTGAAGACAGGAAAACTAGAGGCATAGCATGGCAGGCTGGGGTGGCAAATGCAATTCTCTTTCTGACTTAAAACAAGAAGGCATCTTGTGTCTGAGCAAGTTGATGTAAAGTAGGCCTGGGGGAATCGAGTAGTGAAACAGCAGACACAGACAGCAATAAGACACTCTTTGGAGCAACAACAAAACAGATGGTTCAATGGCCCCCTGTCCACTCCAGAGAATACACAATTACTTACAGGACAAAGCCCATCTGGTCCTATAATAATCTGAGAATTCATCATGACTAAAGCTGCAGTGGGCTTTTTGCCAGCTGTTTAAATTAACTTGGTCAATCCCCTCTATAAACCTACCTAAAAAAAAATCCAATTCTCTCCACCCTTTAACCTGCTGTAACAGGTTCACCTCTTGCTTTGTGATCGGAAAAACAGAAGAAACCAGTACCACCTGTTAGCTTTGGGAAGGATGGCCTGTACCTATTGGAAACTGCTGCAAATGAAGTGAGCAGTCATAAAATTTTAGAGGCCACCCTGTTAACTTGTTTGAAATTCTGGCACTGTGACTGATTGTCCGAGGTCAGACAGATAAAAGAGATAGCATGTAAAGGTGTATAAAAGAATATCTCATCATGAAAGGACAGTATTTTCAAGACACTAAGCCAAGGACTTGTACTGCACTCAAATGGAACAGGTGATTGTGCTATAAACAGGAGCTTGTAGAGGGAGAAGGAGAAAGTGATATAGTAGTACTGGGATAGACTGCAGATTTGGGGAAGTGTGAAACAGCAGTGGTATTTTTTGGTATTCAGGGTCCATTAAGTTACCTCTTTCTACCTTCTGTAGTCACTCACATCTGACCAACAAGATAGACACAAAGATCTCAGGGTGGGAGCTAACTTGCTGCACAAGTGTAAAGGCTATGTGTGAGGCATGTGTTTGTGTTGGATTAGGCCCTGGGTGTTGAGATGGTGAGACTGAGGTAGGGTGCAGAGCAAGAGCAAAAGGTGTTTGAATTCAAGCTGCAATCTCCCGGAAGTATCCTTGGAAAATATCCTAAGCACTTATTTCTTAAGACCTTTCACACTCATTGCGTCATTTGGGAGGAGTTTCTGGGTCAAGTAATATATACAGTTTGTATATTTTATCCTATTGTATCCTAAATTGTATCCTTTGTGCACAGCACGTTATTGCCATTTTCAGCATTGCTCTGATTCTACCTTTTGTAAGGGCCCACCTGGTTCCAGTATGCAGTTGGCTTACAGAAACCCATTCAACCTTTTAGCCATTTACTTTCATTATCAGAGGTATGACTGCTACCGGCAGATGACAAAGGGAAAGGAGAGGAGTGGAATGGAGTGGTATATGTGATTATAAAACTCAGCTGTCTGTATATGAAACCAGCACTGTCCTAAGGATAAAACAAGAGCCTTCTTCCTCAGTGAGGCATCCAGTCCTGTGAAATTAATGCTTCCTCTAAATAACTTCATAATTCAACCTCTATAGCATTTCGATACCTGCGCTGCAGCTGAGTTTCCAGTAACCAACTGCCAAAGAAAAATATATAGGCATTGCAATATGTTTTCAGAATCTGGAATAGGTTTCAGGCTGTCACTGGCTCAATTTCAGGCTTTTTGACAGGCTATAATCTGTCCTTCTTGAAACAATTGACAATTTTGCAAGCAGGAGCTGTGCAAATAGCCTGAAAAATGGACAGCTATTATTTTCAAAATATTATTAAAAATGAAAAAACTAAAACTAAAAAGTGCAGGTGTTCTTATTTTGAGTGCTATTTTTCAGAGTAATGAATATTATTTTTGTAATACTACCTGGTAGTACAATTCTAAGTAAAGACTGTAAATTCTGACTAGTGTAACATTTGCCAAGAGAGAAACATGTACCATTTATCTTATGGGAATATAAAGTGAGTTGGTATGCTAGATGACACAAAAAAAGGAAATATAATTAAGCATCTAAACCTCACATTAACTTAGTCACAGTGCACTTGTAACATCTAGCTGCTTTAGTAATAATGTAAGATACTACTGCGTGGGAATTTGACACTGCTACCAGAAAGTCCTCATCTTGGCACTTTTGCATTTTAAATCATTGTGACCTGGAGAGTGACCTGAAAACTTCTCAGTGATTCTACTTTTTTTTTTTTTCTTTTAAAATATGTAGTGTATCAATTTTCTTTTAAAAAGTTATAATTTTATTTTGTAGTTAAAATGAGAAAAAAAAAAGAAATGCAAAGTTAAAATCCCCATAAGAAGTTCAGTTTGTTTATGAACATCTTTTCTTGTTAAATGCACACCTTAATACAGTAATATGTGCATTTACTTAATGTAAATCCTGTTAAATTCTTTGTAGCTTTCAGTGCAGAAAAAAAAAAAAAGTTGTTGAAGTTGGCCTTTGGGTTTGTGTGCAGACAAATATGAGTGGGCTGAGCAGTTAGATCAGTTCAAGGACAGGTCTTGGAAGTAGTATGGAGTAGGTCTGGGTGACTGAGAACACATGTTGGATACTGAGGGGTCTTAAAGGAATGCATAAGTGTTTAGGACCATGTACACTATAGGAAAACCCAGCTCTTTGTTGTAGCTGGGGAGCAGTTGCCAGAGCAGAACAGGTGCTGTTCCACCACAGAGAAGATTTGGAAACTCCACAGATAAGTGGAAAACTCTGGAATATTCTTGAGATGTTGATTTAGCATTTTCTTCTAAAACATTGAGTAGAAACACCACAGTAATTTTTTTTATTTGTCTGTTTTCCATTTTCTACCCCAGAAAGTTAAGCAACAAAACTATATTTTGTTGAGAAAAAAAGAGATATTTTTCTCTTTCTTATGTTTTAGTTTTCTAGTAGTGGTATTTTTTGTAGTAATGCAGTATCTTAGGGTGTGTCACACAACTGCAAGTGCACACATCTGAGCAAGTCCGCGTGTTAACTTTGCTAGCTTGGGTGCTTGTAGTTGAGCTGTGGCATTTTGGTTGGTTTACCTGGTTCTGGTGTGGTTCTTGCAACTCTGCGTGTGTGTACATGTATCTCTGTGTGTGTCGCTGGTGTGCTTAGTTGCTGAGACCATCGTGCATCCACACCCCCCCCCCCCTTCCAGCCTCTGCTTACACAGAAGTAATTTTGTGTCACTGAAGTACAGGTATGCCCTCAGCTTTCTTCTGCTTCAGCACTTCAAATGTACATGTTCTTAGCTTGTCTTAAGGGACATGATAATTCCCTCTGCAGAGATTGTGTATGGGCATATACACCATCCTACGCCCCCAAGCAAACCAAGGTAGTTGGACCAACACTTGATTTAAGGTTGTCGTACACAGAGATGAATTTTATCCCATTAAGACCCAGGTATACCTGAGAGATTCAATGATGCATAAGCATTTTATGGGCTGCTAGCACACAATTGAATTTTATCTGAATTGACTACTGTGCAAACATCTCCAAATCCAAACCTAATGACTGTGGAAGGTATTAACCTCTATCAGTACTGTACATGACACCTTAGCATCCTCTGTGTTTACAGTTTGTAGTGAGTGCTTCATTAAGATTTCTGTGTATGCGTACAATTGCTGCAACACAGCAGGGACAGATTAGGATAATGTAAAATGTTTATAAATCACATTTAGAAATTAAAACAGTGGGCACAAAATGACTACCTTCAGGTTGGAGAAAATAAGATTTCAAAGCAATTATAGGAAGTTTAATATATCTGGTCTTTTGTGGCTTTATGGCTTCAATTCAAAAGTAGGTGTTTCTGTATGTAGCTATGATGGGAAAGAATTGCCATCCACTGCTGAGCAACTGGAATAATACTTTATTTTTTTTTTTCTCCTCATTCTTTCCTCTGAGGTCACATCACTTGTTTGGCTTACCTTTGCTCCACAACATGCAAAACTGGATACATATATATATATTTTGATTTGGTGAATTTGAGGAAGGTCTTAAGATGCTTTTTATTTGGTACATACATTATTCTGTGTCCTTAGACAGTGTGTTATTCTTAGCAGACTTTTAAAGTGCTGACATAAGCACCTTTAGCAAGTTCCTATTTTCACTGGTTCAAGCTTACAGTCACCAAAGTCTTTTGTAACACCTCCACATCACTTAAAGCTCCATAAATTTTTAAAACTACCATTCTTATTTTAACCTGGGGAGGAGGCAACACAAAAATGATAATATACTATCATTAAAATTTCATTTAAGCTGTGTGTCATTGTTATTTGGCTAATTTTGTGATGCATAATAACATGCATCAGATGAGATGTAAGAACTGATCTGCTGGAAGAGTGCAGTCTTGGCTGCTGTTGGTTAAGGGGTGAGAGAATCTCTACGTTGCACTGAAGTTGCTGTTCCACCGTGTTACTGAGGTAAGGACTTAATGTATTTAGATAAGGCCATTTTCCTAGACCATGGCCAACCTAGCTGGAAGGTAAAAAGAAACTGTTTGAATGACCTTCTTCTGTTTTGGAATAATAGAAAGTATTACCTGCATAAAACCCCTGCTTTGTTCATAGCCTTTGGCCATCATGACTACAAAGGTGCTGCTGTCACAGTTATTGGAAGGTTTTAAGCACCTGCCTCCTGCAAACTTCATATTGCACTGAATGGCTAGGATTGCTCAGATGGCTAGGATATCACATTTCTTAAGTGCTCAAGTGACACAGGATTTTGACAAGTCTCCATTTTCCCTTAATTTCTATGGGAGCTTGCTGCCACTGTGGATTTGAAGTGGCTCAAGTGCCATCTCTGGGAAAACAAGCAAGCAAACAAAAAAAACCCAGACAAGCTTTTGGATACTCAAGGCCCATTTTCTTCAAGTCTGAGTAAAAATGTGGATCTGTATGTGACAAGGACATCAAGACATTCAGACATACTGGAAAAGAGCAGCTAATAGTGTCATGCAACACGTGACAGCTGATATGTGGTCTAGCTGTATAAACCAGGAGTAAATCCTGCTGCAGAGACAGAGCAGGACCGTATGTCACTTTTCTGTAGCTGTTGTGTGCGTAACAATGCAAAACCAGTGTTCTCTTATGAGAAGAGTGATTTTAATGTATCTTCTAAAACCTAAATTATGGGCTCCATAGACATAATGTTCCCAAGACACAGAGCTTTTGAAGGCTTGTTCCCTTTCCTTGACTTCAACAGTTTCATAACAACTGAGAAAGGTGCTTCTACTGTATGAAGCATGCAAGGGATTAATTTCAAATACAGGTCATGTTTAGTGTACAGACTTGAGTTAGAAATATTCTTTTACAGTGTCACAGAAGCGCTAAAAATAATGGGACTCCCTTGTTCACTCAGTTTTTAGAAGGGAAATGGGATTAACCTTGGCCATAACTGCTGTTGTATTCTGAAGATGCTTCTGACTACATTTATTCTGAGCACATTTTCAGTTCTGGTGAGAATAACGTTATCGGTTGCTAGATCTGCATACTAAGAAAGACAGATGTTATTCAAGATCAGCTTCAAGAATTTTGTCTAGATGTTGATGGTGATGCTAATGTATCTAGCATTAACAGCTATGAAATGAATACAGTAAAGGAGGAGTAATATAAGCCCAGGACCTACTAATATAATAAATATACTGATGAAGATAAATATTCCAAAAAAGCCAATCAGTCAGTCCGAACACACCCCATGGCTGGTAAGTGTCTAACTTTTGCATTTTTAATTTTTTAGCTGAGAAGGAATCAAATAATCCAGGAGACCAAGAATGATTATTTCTGTCACTCTTGTTCTTCTCTCCATTAAGTTAACTCTGTTGTAGGGAAAAAGTAGAGCTCTAAATAGGATTTAAAGGCAACATAACTGTGTATTGGGATTTTCAGTGGTCCTTGGAGGAAACAAACCCAATATTTTTGGTGCTCCTGTGAGTGACATAAATGAAACCAGGCACTAAGCACAAGTGTTACATGCAAACATGTGCTCTAAGACACTGAGAAATGGATAAGCAGATCGTTTATGTCTGGGCTGTATCTTGGGAAGGCCTTAATCAAATCACCTCAGATTTGCATTGCACAGTCACCCTCTTTCTCTGGTAGCATCAGAATTTTCTGACCTATTTAACTCCACACACGCAGTTCGTGGCAGCAAAAAAGTGGTCTGAGCATTGTGGCAGACAGCTGCTCTGGCACACAATCTGTGACTGTTTGGTGCTCTGCAGTGTTATGCAGAGCAGGATTGTCATCAGCTGCTAGAGGTCCTTCACCCCACCCTCTTGATCTCTTTCTGTCTCTGCTTGCTGGGATCACAGCAGATCAGAGTAGTTCATTCTTCCAGATGTTTGTCACTATACTGACACATGGGCCACTTGTGTTAGTGGTTGCTAAGAAATGGAGAGCTGTCCCTCAGGAGTTTGTCTGAGGTTGCTCATTTCACAGGGGTTATAAAAGTTAATACAGACTTGATAAGCACTTGGTATGAGATGACAAGACATGAAGAAAAACTGTGCATCACCTTAACACAACGTTCACCCAATGAGTTCTGTCTTGTTTTCATAATAGAGACTATTGGAGGCATATCCCACACCTGCTGTGTATTGCTGTGATTCGATTTAATACCTTTCCTGTCCCTTGCTTACCTTAGTGATCACAAACAGATTTTGCAAATGTCAGTCCCAATTTGCTTTTATCCAGAATGGTGTTTATTTTATTAAATTATTGTGCCTATATCTATCCTAATTCTAATATGTTTTTTGAAGATCAAACACAAATGACCAGGGATTCAAAAGATACAGGAGATTAGAGGGAAGCTGTTCTCTGATGCTCCATTAGTATGTTTGTGCAGCAGCTCTGCGATATATAACAACACTCGCTCTGTGGCTCCCAGCGTGGGGAGGCATTGCCAGGGAGCCACTTTCCTGTCAGATGCTGCCACAGCATTTGGAGGTTTCCCCACAAGAAAGACGTGGCAGTGTTTGATGAGGGAGCATGAGGTGTTGGACTGAACCTACTGTGAGGTGGCCGAAAATGGCAAACCAGCTTGATGGCAACAGACTGCAGCCATTATCACAGTATTTACACTGAGGCCATAGAGTACAAGGAGAGTTCACTTGTGCTGGACACTGTGCTGTAACTAGGGAGTATAGCAATTTCTAGAAGTGTTTACTAGCTCTTGGCCTTCATTTCTTCTTCCTATTTGGCACTCCATAGGAAGAGCAGGATTTTAACTTGATGTAAAACCATGAAGATGTTACGTCATGGGTAACAGCCTTGATGACCTGACGTGGCATTACACAGTGAAACATCAAGAGCTTGTCAAGGAGGGCACAAGTTTTCTGTCTAAGTGACTTAGTTTTCAAACAAAAAGTATACTGTCCTGGGTGGTAACTTTATGTAGCTATTACATTAAGTGCAGCACTTCAGTTTTTAGCCATCTGTCTAAGCATTTGACATAGATTTTAGCCCAGTAAGTCTCCGAAGGTCAGTTGTCCTGAGTGCATCTGGTGGACTTTGAACAATAAATAATTGAATATGATTTTTTTAATGTTTAACTTAGTGTCATAAGATGTGTCTAAGAAAGCATAGTCTATAATTTCTTTCTAATGCAAAAAAAAATGTTAATCCATTACTGTCTATGTTATTATTAATGTTTGCAAGGGACTTAGTCTCTTAGTATCCCTCAAAAGCTGCTAAGAACGTTATTACTGGAACACTCTATTATGGCCTTTTAATCTCCTTTTTACTAACTGGCTTGGTTAATTGCAGCATACTCAGTGGCATGGGTCAAGGCATTATTTCAGTGGTATATGGTATTTGTATGGGAATCTTTACTCCTTTAGTGCTTTTGAGTGCTTCAGAGGAATGTTTCTAAAGAGTTCTTAAAAAGCATTAGTCTTACCTCCCTCCCATTTTCTTCCCTCTCTTTTTTTTTTCTCTCTCTCCTGTGTATGTGTGTGTGCATGTATGTTTTCAGTGAACAGTTAACCTGTCCATGTATTTGGAAAGCTTTCAAAAATCAGTCTTGTTAGGACTGATTTTGCCTCTTGGTTTAAGGAGAAAGAGCAAAATCAGAAAGCTGATCCTGACAGTTGATGATGCAGCAGGACATGGGATGCAGAAATCTGGATTTGAAACACATCAATACATGTCAAAATATATATTAGTAAATTCTCAAGTTATAACCAAAGGCATTTTTTTCCTGCAGTACAGACCGAACTTAGAGCCTGTAAGGAACATAATTTTAAAAAATGTTGGGGTTTTTTTGGTGTGGTAGTCATTAAATGAATGCGTGGAAAGTAATCTGAAGTCTTCACATAGAAACATCTATTCAAAGAGAATAGATATCCATCAAAAATGAAAGGAGCCTATAAATTTTGAGACAAATGTTTTGATCATCTCTTACTGAAGATGCGTGCAGAATGTCTAACTATCCGCTTTCCAGGATTTGTACAATCATGTAGTCATAGAATAAAGCCTCTTGAATCTTTCTCAACCTTTTCTCAGCCTGGAAACTCTTGAGAACCGGGTTTGACTACCTGGGAAGAGCAGGCATACAGAGCTAGCTATAGAAGCATTCATCCTCATCCTCTGCTGTACACACAGCTGTTGTGGCTCATGTGTGTATTATTTTTTTTGTTGTCTAGCCCACAGCCTACTGCTAATTCTGCTGACAGAGATCCTTTTGTTGTTTCTAGAATTCAGTCTGGGAGTCTCTTTCCAGAACCACATGGATGTAGTTTCTTGGCTGGTTATCTAGATATTTTGAACTCTAAATTTATCATAGTCTCTACCCTTAAGTCTCAACTGATCACTTTTCTTTCAATGGTCGCTCTTTCCTCCCCCTTTCACACTTTTCCCCATGCCTCTCAAGCATGCTTGCTCTGGTCCCAGTGCTCACAGGGGAGAAAACAGCAAGAACAGTTGTCTCTCTGGGCATGGCCCAGAGCTCCTTTAAGTTAAAAACCATAACAAGTTCAAGCTTAGAATCCCTGATGCGTGCTCTCACTATTTTCTTTATCTTTATTACGTATCCACACATAGCCTCTAGACACTCAGGACTGGCTGTCTGGATGTACAGAAGAGGATAATGAATCAGAAGCCTCCCTAAATAAATCTATAAACTTTTGACCAATAATCTAAAGCAAAGTCTGTACTAACAATGTCACCAATGTTGCGTTCCTACTATGCTTGACAGTGTATCTCATAAAACATCAGGAAACCCCTGAAATACTTCAATAATGTTGTTTATTGCAACATATAATTGCATATTAAACTGGTTTATATTCCAGTTGATAAAGCAGTTATTCACCTATGACTGTAAAAGCCATTGGTAAGTTTACAGAAAAACCTGTAAGCATCAACATGGTGCTAAATTCTAATAAAAGAGGAAGGAGGCTGGAAGCTGATAAGAGAGGTAGTGACTCAGAGAAGAAAGATAGTTCAGGCAAGAGTAAGCAGAGAGCACTGAGTTGTGAAGAAAGAACCTAAACATTTTCAGAAAGTCTAATGCAAATGTTAAAGCTGTGGATGAGAGCTTTAAATAACACAGCTGGAACATGAATAGTACTAAGAACACCACAGATCTGGTGTCAGTTAGGGGAATTAATCTTCATATAACTAGATGTATTAACCTCTATATTTATGTAAGGATGAAATCTTATGATTGAAAGTCTTCAATGTGTTATGCATAAGACTTTTTACTTCTGTGGGTTTTACCACAGCTGTGAGAAAAAAAAAACAAACACAACATTGTAAAATTACACAAGAAGGGTGAATAGGCATTCAGGGGTGAAACAGGGTGAATTAATTCTTCCTCAGGCTGCTGAGATGTCAAGTAATGGTTTGATTGTGGTAGTGGTAGGGGGAAGGAGTATGGTGTCGGGATGGGAAATGTTAGTACTTGTGTAGGTGGCTGAGGTACTGTGGTGGTTAAATCCAAAAACAGCACAGAAAAAAGTTCTAGCATTTCCTTCCCTCACCCAGCTCTCACTCTGACCTTCCTCACCCTCTGGTTCACGCTCAAGTCTCTTGAGAGCAGATGCCACCAATCATTCCAAATTATAGGATATTTTGTGATATAGAGGCATGCTGTTTATAACAGATATTTTAACTGCTGCTATTGGCAAAAGCCATCTTTAGCACTGTCTCAAAGAAATATTCCTTTGCTGCAGGCAGAGGCTTCTGAAGGAAGGGGATTCTCTTGGCAACAAGTTGTACGTAAGTACTTGGCTAGCTGAGGTTCAGGTGAGCTGGGCTGCTCTCCACCATGGAAAATGGGAAAACTTGAAGCACATGGACTAGGAGAAGGAAGCCAGCATCACTCAAGCCTCAGCTGTTACAGAAAAACATGTCTGGGCTGGTTTCTGATGGCTTCAGGAAAATCTGTTGTCACAATCTGCTTCCACTTGAATGGAAACTGTCTAAGTTTAATTGCTCTCTTTTGTCTCTGAACTAAGACACTACCCTGGCAGCAAAACACTGGGAGTCGCCTTCAGTTCAGCATTTATAGTATAGCAAGCCCTCTATATCAACAAGAGTTAAGCTGTTCACAAAGGCCATATTTAAAGTATTCTCCTTCTGATTTAGTCTCCTTAAGAATCACAGATGTACTTGCAGTGCTTTCTTTAATCAAGTCAAGTGAAAAAGAAGTTATAAAGGCAAATAATATAATAATATTTTCATTTGTAATGAACCAGCTTATATAAAAATCGTGAGGAATTTGGTATTGTTCTTGTAGTCCCCTTTATTGCTACAGTGTCAGATGAAATGTTTTTTAAACCATTACCGAATTTTTCACAAACTGAAGAATCCTTGATTTATAAGCTCGGAATGTAAAAAGAGTCACAGAGATTTTCATATCAGTGAAAAAAATATAATAATCTGGGTCCCCTGGGGAAGTGTTTTATTTGTTCAGTGGGAGATTTTGTATGGAAAGTCAAGATTTCTTACTTGAAACAACGTACTGTTAAAGTACTGAGATTCAGCTGTTACCTTTATATGTGCTGTGAATATTACAGTAGGGTACATTTATACTACCCGTGGTGTAAAGTGTCCTTTAAATAGGAGAATTCAAAATTTACTATGAGTGTCATATGTCTAAAAAGCTTGATAGAGATGTACCTAGGTATTTAAATCTGTGCATGTTAGACATTATGTAAAAAATCGGAAGGAGTAAAAACTGAGATATTAATGAAAAATTAACTATTTAAAAGTTTGATTAGATATACAATATTTTAGTCATATTTTTATGTCAGAAAAACTTAGTTCTGAGTAGGACTTGACTGGTTCCCAAATGGAAAAAAGAAGAGATTAGCTAATGTGTAGTACTAGCAATTGATGTATTTCAATGTGAGTGAACAGAATAAATGTTTGTGCAGGTGATAATAAGCCAAAAACATTAACCAAAGAATTATCTATTTTTCTAAACTAGTGCTTTAGATTGGTTTTATTTGTTGCATTTCACAGAACTTCATATATCAGTTATTCAAGAGAGCGAAAATGCACAAAGGCATCATCCACATATCTTACATGAAAGTACTTTTAGCATGTATGTTAGCCCACGTACAAAAAGAAAGCACCTTACCAGTGAAATCCATACTTTTCCTGCTCAGGAGGTTTTAATTTAACCTGTTTTGGATGGAAAAATAGGGGTTTGAGCAATTAATTTATTTTTATGAAAAAATCATTATTTCACAAATTTGGGGTTAAAAATCTCCCCATGACACAAATTATCAAAATCCCCCAAAAGCCAACTGTCTAGTTTTTAACCAGGGAGAGAAACATTACGGTTTGAATACACAGCCCTGTAAACCTAGGGGAGTCAAACCTCGTTTGTTTTATATGCCTTTGAAGCTCATAGCACAAATTTCCTCATATTGTGTGATGCACTTTGCTAAAGCAACTGCTATGATGGATCACCAAGAAATGAATATTTCATCAGGACAGCTTTGATTTTTAAAATTATTTCAAAATGCTTCAGTTTTATGTTGAGGCTATTTGTTTTTTAATCACGCATTTGTCTGAATTTACTAGCATTTCTAAATCAAATAATTGCAAATAAACTGAAATGCTAGACAATTGATTTGATAAATAGTAGACAAATGATTTGACAATTTCTGATTTTGTTGTCTTCCTGTCACCACTTCTTCCACTTCTCCCACCTTCCCCTTTTCACAAACATTTTAGGTTTTAATAAATCTGCATTTTTTCAGTTAAAAAATAATTTATTAAGCAAGAATCCTTGTAAAGGCACACTGTACCCGTCATCTATGTTGTTAGTACACATTTGTTAACATTTTTACTGGTATTTGCACACAGTCCACTACCTGATTTAGAATGGTATTAGACTGTGTGCAAAATGTATTGACATTAGCTTCACAAAATGTTTACTTTTTAATTCTAAAGAATGTAATTTTTTTCAGACCCTGACTGCTATTAAGTACCTTTTGCAAGACTAAATTCTTTCACAGTGATGTGATAATAGGTTTCGGTTCTGCATCTGAAATACTTCAATTCATAGAACTTCTCTGAGTTTAATGGGATTTTTTCTGCAGGAAGAATTCAAATCATTAAGGACATATATAGAAAAAATAATTCTATTGCTGATGCTGAACTGAAGGCTATTGTCAAAATTGCTCATGTTAACAGGCAAAACACAGATCCAGCAAAGCAAAAGGTTGAAAATATTAACTTCATTTTTTGATAAAAAAATGAACTTAATAAATGCAAGTAGACTTGCACAAACAAGATTGCAATCTTTATTTTGCTTTAAGATTCTCAGTTGCTGCATCATCTTCCACTTATATTTCTAACAGTCAATTTGCCTGAATTAGTATTGTACTCTGTGAAAGCTCTACTGGCAGAGCCTCAAGTAGGGCAAAGAGACCTATGCCTCTTCACATATATTTCCATTTAGGCACAATTATTCTGAGTTACTTCTTTCCTACACACTCTACTGAGATGAATTTAAATGGCAGTGGCACAAGCACACAGCGAGTCAAACCCTGCCATTTGGGAACCCAGAATTTAGGTGGACTCCAGAACAGAAATTTGAGCCTGACTACCTTTGTTTTAATTCCATATTATTTTTCCTCCTTATAACTCAGGGAGAAAGAATTTCTCTGGGAAAAACCCACAAGCTCTTTGGCACACAAGTCCTTCTTCAGGTACTAAATATACAGGTAGTCCATGCTTTGCAAGTAGCATGGAAGAGTGCCTGAGACTCTTGGTTTTGCTCAGAAATGCATAATTCTAAAAGCAGTTCTGGGCCTATATTCATATTGCCTAACTTTATATGAGTATTCACTTAATTAAAGCGATTAGATTAGGGACCCACTCATTATGGGGTCTCTCTGTAATCACTGGGGAGAGACAGACTTTGCTGGGTATTTCTAGAAGTGTTTGTCATCTGCTGTGGTATTGCGGAGTGGGAATAATTCAGCTGTCAGGTAGCTATTGCCTGCACCTCACCATCTTGCGTGGCACCAGGCCGTCCACCCCAGAGCAGAGAAACGTCACCCCACAAAAGGTGCGCCCTCCCTTGCCTTAGAGTTAGTTGAGCATACCTCAGGGTCCTTGGGCTATACAATTCTTACTTCTGTTGATTGCTACACAAGCTTAGTTTTAAACTGTTTACAATTCATTTTGGAAATAAAAAGGGAGTAGTAGTAAATACATAAATTGTCTCAATGTAACAACAATAAAACCGATATAGTCTTATTTCTTCCCCAAGTAACAAGGGAGGTGCAAACTGGGAATTCAACTTTAAAAGCTTGGTGGAAGTTAAGACGAGGTTAAAGGAGCGTAGGAGGAATTTTAGCTAACATGGTAACTGCTGATCCATGTGACACTCTTAGGGGTGGAGAGAGATTTGTTTTCTTTTGTTCTTTTCTTTTCCCTATTGATAGCTTGTTCAAGCTATTGAACTACTGCTTTAACCATTTTAATCCTGCTATACTTACAATATCTATGTGGTGCCAAAATATAGAGGGTGTGGGTACATCTGTAGATATGGGTAATTCCATTTACTGTGGATTTTCATGAATAGCCTTTGAGGTAAAGAAGCAACTCTCAGTTTCTAGGCAGGGATAGCAAAGGAGGAATGCTGAGACTCACAGGAAGAAATGCAGGATCTTGAAACACTACAGTTTAGGTTTAAGACTAAAGTCACCACAGCATGTTTACTCATGCAAATCAGTTCTGCTGACTTCACTGGAGCCTGCACATGAATAATATTTACATGTCAAGCCCTCCATATGGTTGACTCTGCTGTTATCAGGGAATCTGAAGTCTTACTTCAGCTGTCACTTAGCTGTCACAAAATTTGCCAAGTCTATACTAAGGTCTGGATCTTGGTTGGTCATGTGCGTAGGTGCCTACAGCCATGCTGTTCAGCATCCAGGGAGTGGCAGGTAGCCTGACTTCTCCTCTAACTGCTCAGCATTGCATGATACAAGCTCTGGCACAGTGCAACACACAGTTCTCATTGCTCCTTCCAGACCTTCCCTACGAGTGCAGCTCAGTAGCAGGACTGAGAGGGGAGGTGTGAAATCATCTCTATTAAAGACGTTCTGGTTACTTGTTCTGGTTACTTATACAGTGGGAGAGAGGTGGGGAAAAAAAAGAAAATCAAGGAATGGGCAGACGCTTGATTTCCATGAGCATTTCATGTAGGAGAATATTTTTGACACAGATTACATCTTGTTCTCCTACTGCAGTTCATGTCTTAGAGCAATGGAAGCACAGGAACCTGAGGATGTTCAGGTGTTGTCCCCCTACTTCTGAATAGTCTAGGCAGAAACACAGATGCTGTTAGCTATGGTTTTGAGGGTGAGGTATTATTACTTGGCTGTCAGTAGTCATAGTAACACTGCTTTGCATGGCTGTTGAACGCTTGGTGCTGAAGGTTTCTTTAGTTCTGGCAATCTGTTTTTCTGTTTGTTTATTTTTCTTGTCAGAATTTGTTCCCCTGAGACTTTAAAACTAATTTGACAAGTTAGCCTATAATTTAACATGTCAAAAACTGGAGGTGTTTCCACAATTTTGACACAGAATCTGTGTTGGTGCCTCATAGTTTTATTTATTTTGCCAAATTGTTTTAATACCCTAAATTTAGGAAGGCTTCTCAGCTGGTGTTGATGGGCAAAGCTTCAGTAGGGCTCTTAAGGCATGTCTACACAGATGGGTACAGCCAGCTGCAAGCTTCTCTGTCCACTCTGCAAGCCAGCCAAAAGCAAGCCAGCTCTGCTCTGGAGGTTGTAGACCTGCATTAGTGAGATACTGTGCCCAAGTGTTTGTCTACCACCACTTTGGCAGAGTTGCCAGATCTGAGCTGGCTCTTGTCTGTCCCTCCTGGAAGGTGAACAGGAATGTCCATGCCTGGCTCCATTCTTATCTGAGAAGGCATATCCCTGGCTGCTGCTCAGACCTTAGCTCCTGCTACATTTTAGTTCCAGTTCCTTCAGAGTTCTGCTTACATCTGTTCAGTTACTGTTTTGTTTCCTCAGATATTTTTTCCCTTCTTTCAGTTGTTGTGCTCACAGGCTGGATTGAGGGTGGTCCCCAGCACGCTCTTGAAAGCAGTTTACATCACCTGTGAGCCTGTGGCTACCAGTGGCACGCGTCCCTGCTCAGGTGGGAGACAGTTGTGTGTGCATGAAGGGATCAAATCCTGGCTCATGTAGAATGCATGACTCACTTGTCTCTGTCGGTCTGAGTGGAGGCTCACGGGCTGCCCTTTTGTGTGATACAAAGCAAAACCAAAACTGTGAGTGGTGTTGGGTTTTGCTGTAAGCCCCCTGCTATGGTCGATACCTTTAGGACACAGGACGCCCCCCGTGGAGGGGTGGCAGGGCAGCCCCAGGTTCATCTTTGAGCACCTCCTGGGGTGGATTTGTTCGCTTTAAAATTCACCATCACTTCATAAACTTTTCCAGTGACTGGCTTGAAAACACAGGTGCAGGAAGACATGCTAACTGCCATATTTGAAACGAACTCCTTTGAATGTCAAACACATTGTAAACAGCTAGTGCTGTCATGTACAAGGCTTCTTTTCCTCCCCCAAAATCTCAGCAGGACATAGGTGCCACCTGTGTCCTCGGTAATGCAAGAGGCCCTGTGTCCTGGTTTCAGCTGGAATAGAGTTAACTGTCTTCCTAGTAGCTGGTACGGTGCTATGTTTTGAGTTCAGTATGAGAAGAATGTTGATAACACCGATGTTTTCAGTTGCTGCTAGTAGTGTTTAGACTAATGTCAAGGATTTTTCAGCTTCTCATGCCCAGCCAGCGAGAAAGCTGGAGGGGCACAAGAAGTTGGCACAGGACACAGCCAGGGCACCTGACCCAGACTGGCCAACAGGGTATTCCATACCATGTGACGTCCCATCCAGTATAGGAACTGGGAAGTGGGGGCGGGGAATCGCTGCTCGGGGACTAGCTGGGTGCCGGTCGGTGGGTGGTGAGCAATTACACTGCGCATCATTTGTACATTCCAATCCTTTCATTATTGCTGTTGTCATTTTATTAGTGTTATCATTATCATTATTCGTTTCTTCTTTTCTGTTCTATTAAACTGTTCTTATCTCAACCCGTGGATTTGCTTCTTTTCCCGATTTTCTCCCCCATCCCACTGGGTGGGGGGGGAGTGAGTGAGCGGCTGCGTGGTGCTTAGTTGCTGGCTGGGGTTAAACCACGACACCCTGTGTTTACACATTGTCTTCTGTGGGAGGTGTTGTGAGATGGTTACCAGTCCACATGCCTGCAAGGCCAACTGGCAAGAATATGTAGGTAGGCTGGATGGGACATGGTGCTAGGAGACAGTGCCACTTCTGGCTTCTTGAAATCTCAGTCATTGGGGCAGAGGGACAGTAAAGGGTGATGGGTCCAGATCCTGCTTTCTGTTTTGGATGGTCCGAACACACTGTTTAAAGAACTGACAAAGTAGGTGATCACCATGGGAAAGATTTCAGATACACAAATTGGAGAGAGGAGCAAGTTCTTTATTTTGTCCTGGGTGAATGCAGGCACCTGTGATAGAGACAGAGAGTGTAGCCAGAAGAAGAAAAGTGCACACTGAAGGAAAGAAAAAAATTTTCAAAAATAGATTATTTACATGGTTAAGTTAACTAGAAATGGCTGTATCTGGAGATAAGGTGGTAGATAAGTCAAAGTCAAAAGCAGCTGTTTAATAACTAATACATGAAGCAAGTCTTAAAGCAGCAGTGATGAAGAAAGTGTGTGCAGTGAAACCATATGAAAGTGGTAAAGAAAGGAAGATTCAGCAAAGTTTCCAGATTTTATCAGTTTATTACATTTCTAAGCTAAGCAGTGCTTTAGAATCTCTTGAGACAGCACCCTCAGCTGCAGGGAAAACAATGTTTTTTAGCATCACAAATGCCTGGGGAGAAGATGACAAATCTTCTCACGTTACTGACCACACTGTCCGGAAAAGGAAAAAAATCCTTATTAGTAATTTTCCACACAATGTATTTTTAATTGAGAGCTTTACCACATGCGTGCTCTCTGTTTTCTAAAAGAGGCCTGTGACTTCAGCATAAAGGGACCCCCCACAAAGCTGCGTTGGGAGTTGCCATTACACCTCCCCCGCTGTGTGAGCCGGCTTCCCTCTGCATCGCAGGTCCTTTCTTCTCTAAATCTGAGGAAATTGATTCTAGTTTTTGTTTCTAAAAATGGATTCTCATCCCTAGAAGGGATAGGATTTCTGAGATCTGTAGTTTGTGTTTTTCTGGTTTCTACCAATAAATTAAACTGGACTTTTTCTCTACCTCTTGCTCACCAACCAACACTCAACCTGCTGAAATTGGAATTAGACAAAAAAAGAAAAAGAATGAAACTCAGTCTCAATCTCTGCAATAATTAGGTAGTGTTCAGAAGATTGCAAAGCAAAAAAAAAAAAATAATTCTTTTTTGGACCCAACTCCTTCTTCCATTTGAAAAAAACCCAACTGAATAATCCCTCTTAACTTCACTGGGGGCACAGTCAGGTTGGAAATTCAATTTGGAAACACACAAAGGTCAAAAAAGGTGAATGTCAGTGCAACTCTATTGAATACAGCAGCATTATCCCAGTTTTGTGCTAGATAAAGATCCAATTTACTTTATATGTTGAGTGTGATTAAAAATTATGACATTACATTTATGGTCATTTTATACTTACTGTTTCAGAGACAAAAGAGAAACAACAAAACCTCATGTAATGTGCATGTGACAGAAGCATCTCTATTCACAGTCTTTTCCCATTTTCCACATCTTTGTGTGCTTGCCATCTGCTGATGTGCTTTCTCTAATTTAGATTATAAGGTCCCTGGGATATCAATCTAACTTTTAATATCTTCCCTCTGAAGTATGGTTGGTCGTTATAATAATGATAGCTAATTAGAAGAAATAGAACATTGACAAAAGCTTTCTTCTCGATCTGATGTTTCTAGTTTGACTAGGAAGGTGGGTGCACAACTTAGATTGAGATACTTTCTGCTTCAAGAATAACCTGTGGTACATGGTACTTTCGGGAACTCTCACAGAGGGAATGTTGACACACTCACATGACTACAATACTGTCAGTTGAAGCATTTAGTGCTGCACAGCACAAAATGCTGCTGAGAGAAACAAGGCATTCATCGCTGGTACACAGAATTTGGTGCTGTTGATGCTGGTTTTGCTATTACTGTTCCAGATGTTCAAAATGAAGCTTTTGACTGTCAGCTGTGGGGAAATATTCAAAGGAGCAAAGAGCAGCTAGCTCTGTAATTCCCACTGAGAGTCAGCGTGTGTGAGCCCATAGATAGCATTGTGTAGGGTAATAAAAAAAGTCCAAACTACTTTCAGGGCTCCTGACTTTTGAATTGTTGTGGTGGGGTGTAAAAGTCAGAATGACACAAATAAAGTTCTGCTTAAAGGACGAGGACCACTCATAGGTACTTTTCTCCAGCTGGCTTCAGGAGGAGTTGCACGTGCTGTGTGTAAAGGGAGACTGTGGACTGTTGGATTAGGAGAGTGCAGAATGGCGGATCCTGTAGGATGTTTAGTCTTGACTGAGATGAAGCAGTACATTAAATTATCTTCTTGCAATTCAGCACCATCTTCCAGAGGACAGAACTGATGCAAATCTACAGGTTTTGGGAATCAGTGTTGGAAATTAAATCCAGGCAGATAGGCGCTCTAGAAATGTTTACATTCCTCTGTTAACATTGTTTTCTATTTGCCTCCATATGAGCTGGAAAATTTGTTTTTTCTTTGCGTTTTTTATATCTTAATAAAAAAGAAGCAAGGGCTGTCACCAGCGTTGATTTAAACAGAGAAAGAGGGCCTCTAGATGAGCATCAGATCTAGTGAAGCATGTCCCGTGTCACATAACCACCCATCCATCTCCTTTCTTCAGTGAATTGTCTTTCTGCTTCCTTGGCATGTTAGATTTAAATCACCAGGTGATACAGGCACTGGGCATTTTGACTGTGGTTTTCTCCCTCCTGTGTGGTGGTTTTCTCCCTCCTGTGTGATGGTTTCAATATCAGCTTCACATGGGCATTGCAACAGCAAATCAGCACAAGAGGCAAAACACTTAGCTCTGCTTTTACTCCCAGTGGGTCCACTAGAGAACAGCAGTGCCAGAGAAGCCAAAGTGATATCATAGCCTAAAAAGAAAGAAATCCTATTTTGTCAGTCGGCACAGCTTTATAAACTTTTCAATGTTTTATGAGAATATTGTTCAGTCATCTTTTTGCCATGCAGATTCTTAATCACCTGTCTGAAGTTACCTATATCCCCCTGTCCTTGATCCCAACACTTCGTGAAAGCCTTTTGCATATGTCCTTGAGGTGGGTTGACCCTGGCTGGATTCCAGGTGCCCACCAAAGCCGCTCTATCACTCCCCTCCTCAGCTGGACAGGGGAGAGAAAATATAATGAAAGGCTTGTGGGTTGAGATAAGTACAAGGAGAGATCACTCAGCAATTACCATCACAGGCAAAACAGACTCGACTTGGGGAACATTAACTTAATTTATTACCAATCAACCATAGTGGGGTAATGAGAAATAAACCCAAATCTTAAAAACACCTTCCCCCAACCCTCCCTTCTTCCTGGACACAGCTTCACTCCTGAATTCTCTACCTCCTCCCTGCCAGCGATGCAGGGGGAGGGGGAATGGGGGTTGGGGTCAGTTCATCACACATTGTCTCTGCCGCTTGTTCCTCCTCAGGGGCAGGACTCCTCACACTCCTCCCCTGCTCCAGCGTGGGGTCCCTCTCATGGGAGACAGTCCTCCACGAAATTCTCCAACATGAGTCCTTCCCACGGGCTGCAGTTCTTAATGAACTGCTCCAGTGTGGGTTCCTTCCATGGGCTGCTGTCCCTCAGGAGAAAACTGCTCCAGCGTGGGTCCCCCGCGGGGTCACATGTTCTGCCAGCAAATCTGCTCCAGCGTGGGCTCCTCTCTCCACAGGTCCGCAGGTCCTGCCAGAAGCCTGCTCCAGCGTGGGCTTCCCACAGGATCACAGTCTCCTTTGGCTATCCACCTGCTCTGGCGTGGGGTCCTCCATGGGCTGCAGGTGGATATCTGCTCCACCACGGACCTCCATGGGCTGTGCGGGGACAGCCTGCCCCACCACGAGCAGCAGGGGAATCTCTGCTCTGGCACCTGGAGCACCTCCTCCCCCTCATTCTTCACTGACCTGGGGGTCTGCAGGGTTGTTTTTCTCATGTGTTCTCACTCCTCTCTCCAGCTGCAGGTGTGCAGGTTTTTTTTTTCCCCTTCTTAAATGTGTTATCCCAGAGGCACTACCACTGTTGGCTGATGGGCTCGGCCTTGGCCAGCGGTGGATCCCTCTTGGAGCCGGCTGGCATTGGCTCTGTTGGATGTAGGGGAAGCTTCCAGCAGCTTCTCACAGAAGCCACCCCTGTAACCCCCCTGCTACCAAAACCTTGCCAGGGAAATCCAATAGAGTCCTCTACTAGTCTCCTTCAACAATTGTCTGTGGGCTTTTTGTTTTCTGCCAACCAGTTTGCTGCAATTTTTCAGGCTGACAGGCTTTGTGCATGTTCAGAAAGATTTGCTCTCAAATATGAAGCAGACAAGTCTTTACTTACTGAACTTGCACATGAAAAAGTGGTTCACTTACCCATACAAAACTGCAAGCAAGCATTTGCTTTCAAAATGATGCCCTTTTGTGGCTTTTTCTCATATGCTCATTAAGCACTCCAAAGTGCCTAGGAATAGAAAAAGGGATTTAAGATACTTTAAGAAAAGAGAGTGTTCTTGTTTTGTTGTTATTCATTTGTACTTGTTAGTGTGTAGAAATCTCATTCAGCCCCACTGGAATTGCAACCATCCAAACATGTCATAATAGACAACCCTTGTCCCAGAGATTTGCCAGGCTAAAGAAATTATGGGCAATGGTCCAGAGAAAGGGACAGCAGAGAAATGGAATTACTTGGCTGAAGGCACCCAGGATTTACTGTGATCTGGAGAAGAGGGAAACGTGTACCTCTGCCTGTGCCGTGGCTCTGTATAATGCTGTAAGCCTGTCCTGTTGTTTTAGTGCAGAGCTGCATCCCTTTGCCCTCATTAAGTGGTCACTCATGGGGGACATTAGTTGCAGAAATTAATTTGTGTTCTATGTGTACTTCTTATTACTTAATTTTATTATTTTAATGTTGAATTTCCTCCCAGGACTGATAGTTTGAAAGCTAGTTGCTAACTCCTAGGCTGCCTGGTTCACCCTGAGGAACTGAGTACTTTGCAAAAGATTTTTTGCATTAGTAAATTTTTGTGACTGGATCAAATTAGGGCATGTATTCCACTGCCCTAGGACTAGACTCTGGTTTTAAAGCCACATGCTTTGTCAGATGAAACTGCACCAGTGTGCCGGAAATGCTTTTCAACATTGGGGAGCACAATTCTCCTCCATGTGCCGGGCTGCAAAAGGTTGCTATCTCTACTGCAACGTAGCAACACCTGGAAATTTGTTGCAGAATGAGTGATGAGAAAGAAAAAAATAATTTCCCACTTATTAATTGCTATTGCGGGAGCACTTTTTCCTCTGGATCTCTGTTTAGAGAGAATGTAGGAATCACGATGGTAACCTTTGGATGGCTGTACAAAATATTTGCATTTGAGAGGTGTGTGCATGTGTGTGTGCGTGCACACACATGGCTGTGTGTTTGAATATGTGTTAGAAATGGCAGTAGGAAGGAAATTGTCTGTCCCTTCTCAAAGGTTACTGAAAATCCAAGCAGGAGAAGATATTTCTATGCTCACTTTAATGAAATTCACATGTTAAGCTGTATTCCTAAAAAGATAGGACTAAAACCACTAGGCTCTTGTTAGTGGGGAACTGGTACTTATTTTATGTAGCAATAAAATACTCAAGCACCATGAAAGCCTGGAACCTCAGAAACACAAAGTCATTAAATTGCCTTTGCTTTCAAAGGAAGGCTGATACACAAATACTTTCAAGTACCAATCTGTTAAGGATGCTGAGTTACCTGTTTGTGTTATTCTTCAGCCTACAAATCAAGTGTAATAGGCAAGACAACCACTGGAGATACCATTGCCTATTACTTTGCAAGCACATGATCATTGAAGAAACACAGATGCCCCCCCCCCCCCCCCCCCAAAACCCCACCATAGGCTCTCAGTGTGCTCAGACAGTGGAGTAGAGGAAGATGGGTGAATTACAGGGCTCTCTGGGAGCCACAGATGACAGAAATGCTGATGTTACATCAGCACTTCCTAGTACTCAGCAGCTCTCTGTGCTCTTACTTGGAGTAGTGCTCCTCTGTAATGTGCACTGAGTACATTAGACTTATTATGATCTCTGAAAAAAAAGAAGGAGGACAGCAATTTTTTGTTTGTGTATATGTACATATATTGTATTTATGCACAAAGCCAGTGGCAAACAGTTGTATGTCCTGTTCTCTTTAAAGTTACAATGTAATGAAACATAAATGTGAGGAGATGGTTGCACTCATTTATGTATCCTGCCTGCAATAGTTATGATTGGGATGATATATATATCTAGCAAATAAAAGTGTCCTTACTCCTGGAGGAACATGGGAATTGCTGCATTGAGTGTGTCTAGTGTAATACCACCCTGATCAGTATCAATACTTCAAAGTGAAATAGCATAAAATCTTACTATACTTAAGTAACTGATTTTTGATTGCCTGACAAATCTAAAAAAAGAGAACTTTTTTTTTGAGGTTTATCTCCAAAACCAAGTGAAATTCAAAGAAAAGGTGGTGGTTTTTATCACTGAAACAAAGGGGCATTTGGAAAACATGAGAATCAAGTGCTTTAATCTTTTTCAGACATACATTTTTTTTTTTCCAACTGGAAATTTCACCCAGTTACACTTGAATTTGTGAATATCTAGTCACATCAACTGGTCATGTCAGATCAGGTAGGGTATGTGCCTTATGAATAAGTTACTTGGATGAAAAAATTCACTAAACCTTGAAGAAAACAAATTAAACCCCAAGAATTTCACCCCTAACCTTCTGCTTCTGGGTAGTGCTTCTGATCTGAGCCTTGACAATAGTTTATTCAGTTTTTCTATCACTTATCTCTAGGACAAAAATTTCTATATTTTTTCTAAGTAAATGTAGAGATAGTAATTTTATTATGCATGTTGAATGCTTTATATAGCTCTCCTAGACTTGCTGACATAATGATGTCTTGTGGCAATACTTTTCCTAGATTAGTATTGTAGCATGTAAAAAACTATGTCCTTTTAGTAGATTTTCTTGTTTCTGTGAGCAATGCTTTAGAGATTTAAAAAATGTTATTGGATTTACCTATAAAGATAACGAGTTTTGTTCCTGTGGCATCAACTGTGAGAGTATATTCATTATCTATGCACAGACAGTAGAACTAAAAAAGACAACTGTGAAGTGTTGACAAAAGCAAAAAAATTGCACTCTATATATTTGTACTTCCCCAGACAAATGAGGGCATATTAATAAGTTTTGACTTAATCTCAGTATAATGTATATTTATATAAGTATTCTCTGAGCCTTCCACAGGAGCTGTTGTATCAATCATTACAACAAATTCCTCTGCCTTGATAAATTCATTTGTACCATATTTCGGTGATATTACAGGACCATTGTACACAGGAGAGTAGTTACTTTAGGTCAAAAAAGATTAGTGGCTGGTTTCTTGAGTAAAGGTCAGCTGCATTTTATTTTTGAAGGCAAAAATACATTCCCTTGCATTTGTCTAAAAGCATTACCCTGAACCAGGAAAACTTTGACTTTCCTGCTTGCTGGTCCCATCACACCCAGGGCACGTGTTGTCACATCTCACTGTGTCAGGCGAGCCGCTCCATGTCTTTTTTCTTGAAACATCTAATCACAACAAACAGTGTTTGAAGTCAAAGCCAAGTGGATGCAACTCTGAACTTCCTCTGTTGATCCACGGGCAGGGCGCAGCTAAAAGAGCAGCACGACTCGAGTGCAGTGGGGCTGATCGAGGGACCAGCTGCTGAGATAGAATTAAACTTAGGGTCAGGAATTAAGCTTGACAGAAGATGAATAATTTGCCTTGGAAACAGCGGAGAGGGTAAAAATGGCATCAGAGATTTTGCTTGGCAATTTTGGCGTCTGGGAGGAGGAATCTGAAAAAAACATCATATGTTGGGCCTTATGCATCGAGGAGTGGAACATTAGCTGTCCGACACAGCCCCTGAGGTGGGTATCGCAGTCCTCGTGGATGGCTGGTTTCCTCGCTATCTGCTGGAGCTGATTGATCGAGCTGTCACAGCCCCTTATGTGACAGAGCGGGGGGGAGGCCCGCAAGGAAAAATTTTAATGGTGCTTGTCGTCAAAGAAAAATGTTGTGCTTCTCACTTCAGTGGCCCTGCTGACACCATCAATGTGGTGCCTGCACTCATCCTGTCTAGGATCATGGCAGGCTTCCTCTTGTCGGCCTGATCTTTACTGGGTCTTCACATAGCTCCTGTTCACTGAATGCGTGTCTTCTACACTATTAAAAGCAGTGAAGGGACTCCAGCTGTTTAGAAAGATGAAGTCTAACAGCTCTAGACTACTCCAGCTAGATACAAAATTAATGAATATGTAAGATTCAGACAAATATAATCTTGCTTGCAGGATGAGAGGACCAAGGAATGAAGTATTTACTTTATGTAGGGGGGTTTACTGTTGTTGGCTTGTTTTGGTTAATGTATATTTTCATAATTTATAAATTGTCTACATCCACGGAGCAGCTCAGTGCTGGTTCATGTCTGTAGGCTGGATGTCGGAGGTGGTACGCTGGCAGAAGGGCTGGTGGGACACAGGTTTGTGCTCAAGAAGAGCAGTACCCATCCCTGAGGGGAGAGAGCAGAGCAGGCCAGGCAGAGCCCAGCTGGTGAAGGAGTTCACAGGAGCTGCAGCAGTGGCAGGTCTTGCACAGGTCAGCAGGGAGGAGGAGGTGGTGAGGACTGCAAAGGCAGCTTGGAGGTTTTTGTCATGGATTCTGCTTCCTTCTTGTGACCTTGGAAAATTGGGGGATGAGGAGGGATTGGAGTACGTGTGGTAGAGACATTTTAAGAGGCACACCAGGAAAGATACGCAAATTTTTTATCCAAAACCTCTCTACTGCCCCAGCAAAAAAACCTGGGTGTGATTTGCATGGTCTCAGAAAACAGAAGAAACGCGGATGAGGAAAGCTGGGGGTTTTTCTTCCATCCTTTTGTGATGCCATTTGTAAATGCTTGATATCAAAGGAGATGTTCTGTTCCCAGCTGACATGAGGCTGGGCACTGCAGAGATGCCTGTGGGTAGCGGGGAGCATCAGTCCCTCAGACCCCAGGGTCAGAGCGGAGGCCCCTTGGCACAGAGGACGCTGCTGGGGTCTGCTGCCCATTGCTCTAAAATGGCTGGGGAAGCCCCGACGTGTCTGCCTGGCACTTTTGGTGGCAGCCTGAGGCATTTGGGGTTTAAGGGTTGCTCCATTTTGAATCTGGCGTAATAAATGCAATGATCTCAAACACCTCTCAGGGCAGGAGCCCAAAGGGAAAAAGGACAAGGGGTTGTCTTAGAGGGCTCTTCAGAAACAGGGCAGAGTAATTCTTTTTGCAGTGAAGGAAGATGTTAGGGAAATATCTATATGAAAGGAAATGGGCAGTTTTATATCATGTGGACACAGGCAGAGGAAGCCACATCCAGGCCTACATTTCATCTTGTGAGGGATGTCACTGGCAGGTTGTGGTTCTGTGTTTGACATCCCTGGGTTAGGGGAGGAAGCAGTTATAGGTCCTACTAAAAATAAGCCCAGTAACAGCAGCAAGAAAGATTAGCAGTAGGTAATTAACTAATTGTACCTCTTTGCCCACCACGATAAGGGGTTATTTATAGTTACTGTGAAAATTAATGCCTTCATAATAGCAAATGTGCTGCGGTTGCTGTTAAGACTACTTCACTTAAGCTTTTTTTCTTCTTCTTCTTGACAGTGACACTTATGAGATGTTTGAGTGCTCTATTAATTTGTGAGTAACTGTCAGTAAATTAGCGTAGTTGCAGAGTTTCCTTTCATATTGCCAAAGCCTCTATGAAAATAAATATTTTTTGTAATATATAAGCACTGAAAAGTCTCATCTTCCATAGTGAAACTGGACAACTTGCTAATCAACACAACTTTTCAGAAGGACAAAGACTTTTTTTTTATTCCACAAAATGTTTTCATCTGAGGGCGACAAGTTTCCCTTCCCAATATGTTCCTCCACAAAAAATTCCCACAACCAAGCTGTTGAGCAAACTTGAAAGCAGGAAGCAAAACAGTGGTAAAACTAACCTTCAAGTTAAAAAAAAAATATTTTCCTAGTATAGCTTTATGCTGCTATTTAAAAATTTGCTTCTATATTTATTACCTTTCCCTTCAAAGTGAGTTCTTTAACATGCTGCAGTGTGATAGGATGTTTCCTTCAACTTTTTAAAAAAGTTTCAACATTAAAACTTAGCACAAGTGTATCAGGGGATCTGTCTTGCTGTCAGTTTTTCAAAACAACTCCATTTTGAAGTCAGTGGGGATATCTGTTGAACAAGGAGTGGCATAATATGGCCTAGGGCTACTAAGTTGCTTACTTGAAAAATGTTATAGGAAATGTGTTCTGATTATTGCACTCTTTCGCTTTTTGGTAAGTGCCTTACTACCAGGGATACTATCCATTAACTTCTTCTACTTAATGGTTTCCCCATGAATGTGTTTTTTCTGCCAGAGTGGCATCAGTTGAGAAGAGGGAGGGGAATGTAGTCTGACAGCTGTCCCTCTTGTAGAGTAGTTGGTACTTCTTCAGCAATTGCAGAACACCAAAGAGAAGGGAGAAGAGTCCATAAAGAGGTACCTCATCACACTTGGCATTTTAGGCCAGACGCTCAAGGGGGTATATTAGTGCTGCTTGACTGACTTTGAAAGAAATCAGCTGATTTATTGTGTCTAAGATTTTTGATCTTTTTAGATACTTCCAATCTGGACATAGTTTGTGTTGTTTTGTTTGTCAAGGTTGATAGTAGAGCAACAAGGATTCTTTTAGTCCTTGAGACTTCCAGGGAAAACCTGGAAGACTGAAGCTGTTTATATAATATAATTACTTTTAGCCTCAATGGAATGGCCCATGTAAGCCATCTGCACATTGGTAGTGTTGCCAAGCAGTTTTAGCAAACACGCTACAGAGTTTTGAATTACAGCTTGAGCAGTGCAAAGATGAAGATAATCCTTAATATTTTGGCCAACTTCAGGAACTGGGTGTAGCTTTAATACCTAATTTCTGCTAATTACGAGCAACTATTAGCAAAACGTGAATGTACTTCCCAGTGAAGGTCAGATATGGAAGAAGTTCTACTGAAGTTCTTTGGTAAGTTCTAGACCAGAAAGTCCCTGAGGTGAAAATAATTGGAACCCAGAAGTGTATTCAGGGAAAACAATATAGTGCAAATTTCCCCTGTTCTTACTCTTTCCAAGGCATCTGTTTATCACTGCTATTGGAGGAAGGCAAGTTCAGTCTCAACCACTCTTATGTTTTTAAGACATCTACTCCTTCTACTGCAATTGTTAATCTTTCCCTGCTCTGGCTCTGCATATCACAACTGAAGAGAGTGACATCTAAGGCAAAGTTGCTTTTACCAAAGTCATAGTTTTGGGCAGGTACTAGGAGTTAGTTTTCAAGCGTAATGAATTAGAAAAGGGGAGCTGAGTCCTGTCTCCATAGATGAAACTGATACACGTGATCTCACTCACACATAGCTACCTCATATGCCTGATGTAAGGACAAGACTCTGTAAAGAGAAAAGGAAAGAGAAGGATCAAACTTTAAAGTATATTTTGGTTCTTCTGATGCAACAGTGTAGGAAACTGGAAAACAACTGCATATGCTCACCTTGCTGTGGCTTATGGGTATCAGTGGTTCTTGGACCTTAAATAATTTGGTCTGTGCAGCAAGTCTGACTTTAGGCTAGTTGAAAAAACTGAAAATCACTTTTTTTTTAATACAACAACATAATTTTTGAGGATGCTTTTGTTATGAAGTGCTCTCGGGTGTAGGAGAGATTTCTGATCACACCTGTCAACAGGGCAGCTTAAAATTACTTTGTTTCTTGAGTCACTACTTGAGATGCAGATAGTCTAAGTTCAAGGAAGTGCTGTTATTGATGTGAAGTAGGGATGTTGCCCATGTCACTTTCATGTAGTAGGGAGGTCTCACCCTTTGCTGTAAAAGCTTATATTTTTTTCAAAAGGAAATGCATTTTGCATTTCACTCTAAATCAAAACACACCCTGCAACAACTTGACTTCGTCTGCTTCTGCTCTTCCCATTTTCAGTGAAATGTCTTACTTGCTTTCTGACCAGCTGTGGCTAGCCTAGAGATTAGTAAAGATGGAAACATACTTATATCAGCTTATGCTGTACGAAAACTAGGTTAGCACACTTCATAACTTCTCCCTGACACCTGAATGACTGCTCTGATTTTTTCCACATACTGATCAAAATAGCAAGAGAGCAGCTTTGATGTGTGTGTTCATTCCTGTATTCACCAGTGCAGCCTCATGTTTTTCTTTGTTTATGCGTTAAGATTAAGTTCATACTCAGTTGTTTCAGCTCCTTTCAATAAGAATATCTTTTTCTCAGCCACCTTTTCAGTGCCAATAACAATGGGATTTTCATATTTCATTGGACTTCTACATGCTACTGCATTCATGTAATAAAGAGAATCTGTTCTCTTTGCCCTTGACACTTGTTTTACAAAGGGATAAACAAGAAGTAACCAGAGCCAGCTGTTCTGATGTAAATAGGCAGAGCTTTATTGCCACCAGTAGACTTATGCCCAGTTTTACAATCTCATGGCATGCCATAAATGTTTTTGCCCTCTGAACTAATATATTTGAAAGGATTTGCCTGCATTCTAATCCTTGCTGTAGAAATATGTTTCCAAGTGTAACCCGCTAAGCAGCTAATCACTTGCTCAGCTTCCCACACTTTTGCTTTTAACCTCTTCTTCATGACTGATGAAGGTAGTTTTAGTCTGGAAGATAAGTTTTTTCTACTATGATGTATATGGGGAAAACAGCTTTTTAAAAATCCAAGCAGACTGGGACCTGCAAATGTTTCACTATATAAAAGTATCAGATGAGGAAGGATAATTGCATGAGCGCAAACTTGAGTAACTCATTAAATGTACTAAAAATAGGAAAGTAGTCTCTTGATTTGACATTAAGTTGAGATTAGTTAAAAAATAAAAGCAGCTGCTTTGCCATCATAAACAAAGAATTTCAACACTTTCCCTTATCCTCTTGCCAAGCGGCTGCTTAGTCTTATCTTTTAATTAAACCTGAACTTTAAAATACATGTGTCTAGCATGCCAATTTATTAAATGAAATATCAATAGGCACACAGTATTCTCAGCAATTAGCATTCTGTATAGAGGTTTCTGGTGTTTTTTCCTCCTTATGGAATGGACACATTAAAGACCCTAATTTTGTTGCAACTCAGAGTTTAAAGTCATTGATTATAAAGAAGCAGAAATTAAAGTCTTGTGCTGAAAATTTTTTTAGTTTCAACTAGCTTTATTTTCTACCGCAAAATCACATCCCACCACTTTAATTTTGTGTTAAACAAAGACATTACTCCCAAGAAATAAAAACCAGAAAAACAATCTCTACTTCTGATCAATCCTTGATAAGGAACTCATAACATCTTCATCCTCTCAGAAGGGAAAACTTGATCTGATACATTTTCTCTAATTCCCAAATAATTTTTCCTTTTTCTTCTTTTTTAAACTTTTTAACAAGTTAAGTCTTACCGGGGAGGGAGGTGAAACCCTAACTACAGTGAAGCCAGTGGGAGATTTGCCATTTACTGAAGGCCAGTTTTCATAGGGTTCCTCAGATGCGACTGAATGAACTCACAAATCACCCCTGTAATTATTATGCAAGCACACAGTTTTGATCTAGATATAGTTATTCATTCAGGGAATGGAACTAAAAGCCCATGACTTAGATGACCAAGCCCATTGCACTAGAACCCAGTTCAAAGTACTGAATGTCAAAGAATGCAATTTCTGGCCACAATTACCAAAATCCACATCATTTAGGCATGTCCCAGCCCAGCAAAGAACTTAATTCTGTCCTAAAATAAGAAATGGTGATAGGACCACTGATATTCTTGAAGTTAAATGTATACCTTGCTAGGTTAATCCTCAAGTACTTATAAATAACAGAGAAATTATGGAGCAATCAAGATTAGTCCTCAAATAACTGGGTGTCCAAGGAAAGAGTTGAGTATATAAAAAAATTTGAATGGGTGTCCAAACACCTGTATTCCCAATAGAAAAGAGCATGTATTCAGAACTCCAGTGACCTAAAATACTTTCATCACCTTGAAAATATTAACAATAAAGGCCACCCTTTTCTTCAAATATACACGATGACTGTTCTTTCATTTCTGTTCAATACAGCATTACATTGCAGTTTTGCACACATTAATAATACAGTGAGGTTGTAATACTATAATGACTTATAACCTAGAGTAAACATAGTATATTGATCTAATGCAGAATGATGTGATAAGCAGTGAGGCTAAAACAAGCACCTAAGAAGGAGTTCCTGATGGAAGCAAACAAGATTGTTTCCAGTAACTATGCAAACATTAGGAAAGCAGCTATTTGGCAAAATGAATTGGAATTAATTATGCATGAATCTTGTGGCAAGTACAGCACCACTCAACTCATTGAGAAATCATAGTTTGGAACAGAGGATGCCATCCTGACTGCATTATATCCTGAATGTACTTATGGCCACTTTTCAGAGGATTGCAAGGTCCATAGCTAGCTTTATAGAGTACACTGTCATTAGGACAAATATCTGGGATTTCTGACTGGCTGCTTTTTAAGAACCTTTGGGAACTCATGAATTCCCTGACACATGAATAAGGACAATACACTGTCTTTAAAAAGAGAAAAGGGGTAAGATTGAAAAAATTCAGAAAACCAAAAAATATATTCATTTACATCAAATCAGATTTACATTGAATATTAAGAAAATCTTCCAAAATGTTATGCAGGATGAAGTATTGGGATGAGATACGTGGTAATGTTCAGAGATTCACGGAGTCATATAATAATTCAGGTGGGAAGAGTCCTTAGGAGGCCATTTGTTCCAACTCCCTACTTAAATAGGATACAACAAGAGCAGGTTGCCCAAGACGAAGTCCAGTGAAGTTCTGATTATTTCCAGTGAAGGAGACACCACAGCCTGTCTGAGAACCTGTTCAGTGTTTCACCACCCACATGGTAGAATTCTTTTTCCTTGTATCTTTTTGGAATTTCCTATGTTGCAACTTGTATCCATTGCCTCTTGTCCTATTAGTTTACACCTCCAAGAAGAGTCTGGCTCTGTCTTCTCTATGTCATACCACTAGACAGCTGAACTGTGGAATTTCCACTATTACTAGTATTATGAGCAGGTTTGATAAACATCTTCTGGAAAATGCTGGAATTTCCCTCAGTACAGGGCTTGAATGAAATAAGAATAAGTCTGTTATCACTCTGTGTTTTTGTGAGTTCCTAACTTTCTATAATACTTTGGAATATGCAGAAACATAGCATTTAGTGAATTAAGGTATCTATCTCTACAGATACTGTGTATAACAGAAAGTTCTGGATCAATGGATCATTAATGTATTTCAGTCATTTTGACCACACTCTTCTTATGGCTAAATATTTAGATCCCAGAGCTTTCAGGGTTTTTTTTGGTTGTTTTTTTTTTTTTTTTTTTTTTTTTCCCTCCAAAGAGTCCCAAGATGCATTTATGGCAGGGGAAGAGTTTGTGGTCTAGTTTTCTGTGGAGTGGGGGTCTTTGTAATGAATCACTTTTACTCTGAGGGGGAAAAAAAAAATGCCTAATTTTATTTCCAGGAAACAGATCAAAAAATTTTTGGCTCCAGAGGCAAGAGGTGACTTACACTGAGGCTATTACAAGGTGTAGACAGATTGACTCCCTTTATTTTTTGCCAACTTCAACCCAATAAAGCTCAACTTTAATTTTGGAATATGAATGTTGCAAACTACAAAGCCTTGGTTGGTATTATGTGAAGGGTTAATGAAAGGAAGAATATTTTAGAAATACCTAAATTATTCTTCAAGCAGGATTTCTCAGGCATGAACCATGTGAGAAAGCTTGGGAGATACAGAAGAAAATGTTGCAAATTAAAATTACCAAGACAATGTTTAAAACCCACACAGTTTAAAGAAAGCTTAATAGAAGAAGCTGAATCTTCTGCAATTGTGGGTTTAGAAAAGATCTGAGATAAAAATTTAAACTATCAAGTATTTAAGACAGAGGAAAAAAGAAAAGTAAAAGGTGATATGTATGCTCTGTGGATGCTCACAGAAAAAAATAAAACTTAAAGCAAAAATCTGGGCACCCCGAAATGAGAAAGAAAAGTGATAAGGAGAAGGCAAATGAAGATTCCAAATGGTGGAAGAAGTTCTAATCAGCTTTATGTGTTCATTTTCAATAAAAATGTCTAATGAGGGCATAGAAATGAAATCAGAAGAGTTCCGCTGGAAGCAAGAAAATAACTAGCAACAAGAATTAGATGAGAAAGACCAAAGGGTAAACAAAGTGATGTTTGATGAGCATGTTACAAAACAAATGATAAACATGCAGATTCATACAATATGCAGGGACAATATGAAAATAATGAGGAGAAGAGGTCTGAAATTTCAGAAATTATATTTTTAAAGTTCATGGGAGCCAACAGAGTTGCTTATCACTCTTGAAAAAGTAGATTTGATAGCTATATAAAAGAAGAGCTGGAAAATTATTGCATAACTGCCTTAATGGTGATTTATTCTAGAAAACATTCAAGCAGAAAAAAGAGAGAGTTGGAAATACTGTGTACTATTCAACCAATGTATATATAAAAAGCTGACATGCAAATTTTGTGAGTATTTGTTTCAAAAAAGTGACACCAATCAAATGTAACTCCATTCTTCAACAGTGTTTGTGCATATCTTCAATGTTATTAATAGCTTAGACAGAAGAGTGTGGACATTGGAGGAAAATAGACATGGTTGGGCTTGGGTCTTTACTCAGTTCCTGCCTAAGTATAGAACTCATTAAAGCCAAAGGGAGCTTGCCTGATTCAAAAATGAATTTTTTATTATCCACTAGATAGGTGAACAAGTACTTCATGATTTCAGTCTCTATTGAAAAAAAATGTATTTTGGAATTCTTTCGCTGAAGTCAGAGGTTGAAAAAGTCTTTTTTTATTTCAAATAAGAAGAAAAGTAGGCCATTTCTGTTGTGGTTGGTTTTTTTTGTTTGGTTTTTTTTTTTTTTGTTTTGTTTTGTTTTTTTTTAGCATCCCACCATACCACTGAAATCCTACCATCTCAATATTACAGCTAGAGAGTCAGCAGTGTTGTCATTTTTTGGTCACAGGAACTTAGTTAAGGAATTATTGTCCTCTTCAGACAGTCCTGCTGGCCTACATCTTGCCAAGTCACTCACCCATTTTATTCTCCAAGGATATCCATCCTATCCTTGAAGCATCTTTCCATGTTATGGGTGGCTGAAGTATGATAATGATACTTTTCCGTGACATTGAAGGCAACATGTAAAGCAAATGCTGCTTTCGAGTTTTGGTTGACCAGGTACCATGACGGGCCTTTAATGACCCCAAAGTACTTTGCCTTCAGGCTAGAGCATGAAGGTTTGGTGAAACATTAAGAAGGAAAAGTCTTGTAGATACAATTAGGATATTACACAGTGTTTACAATATCATTTTCTATCTGATATTTTCTACTCAGACTGTCTTGCTTAATTTTTTGTTAAGAAATCTGCTCAGTCCCATTTTCAAGATAACATTTTGGAATACATCAATTACCATGGTTATGCTGAAATGAATTTGTAGTTCAAAGAAATGTATTATCTCTCTTTTCCAGGGTTGGATTACCTTTCTTGGGAAAAGAACAAATAGCTGCAAATGTAATGTCTGTTAATCATGTTAATATATAAATTGAACAGCTTGCCAGGATTACATTTATTATTTTGCTCTACAGCCATAGTAGATATCTCCTTTAGCTTTCCTTCACAGATGTGTATTTCTACAGCCAGCTTCAAAACAAAAGTTATAACATATTCCTGTAAACAGTGACACAAGTCTGCAGTCCTGACAAGACATTCATGATTTGTTGTGTGAAAAATGAGGAAATAGAAAATCTTTAACCATGTTTTACACAATAGTGCCACCATATCCCTGGAAGCATTTGAGTCCTCTGCTCAGTAGGAAAGGCACACCACATAAAATATAGACCAATGTTTTAATGTCACTGACCCTATGGCCACCTTCCTACTGAGCTTCACCAACAATTCTTGGAGAAGACTTGACCTAAAATGTACAGTGTTTTAAATCCTTCTCCTTGCAGTCCTTGTCTTTCAAAACATGCCTGTAGGAGAAGGTGGTAATAGCAGCAGATAGTTACTCTCTAACTGTAATGCTCAGCCTGCAGCAAATCTAATTTTGGTTGCACACTCTGCCTGATGATGTTTTCTTTTTTGAGAGGAGGAGGAGGAAATTCACCTTCCCTCTTGCTGAAATCATTCTAATTAAATATTGATTGGGCCAAACAGCGTGCTCACAGGCAATCAAAATTAATGGTTAAAGCACCCACGAGCAAAAATTTCAGTTTGGGTCATGCTGAATATTTGGAAGTATTCAGTGGAGTCAAAACTGGAGCTGAATTCACTAAGGTAATTCACTCTTTCTTGTGTTTTTTTTTTTTTTTTTCTGTCTGTATCCTCTGTCTGTCTCTGTACGGTTATTCACATAGGGCATACAAATGAGGATGGCTTCAGCATGGGCTGCAGGGGAACTTGTACCCTTACAGATTGCTAGCTAGGAAATTCTCATGGTCATTGTTAGTTCAAAACCAGTGGATTTTTTCCTCTCATTAATTTATTCATCTTTGGAGTCCATGTATGATATTCACATCCACAACAAACCAGTTACACTAGAAGCATGCAAAAAGCATGATGGAGAATAATCTATGAACAGCCTGAAAAAAACAGGGGAATAAACCAACAGACAATGAATTCTTTCCTTGTCAAAAATTAATACAAACTGCTAGACCTGGTACTCAGTCTCCAAGAAAGGGAGAAGAAAATAAGCATAAACTGAAAAAAAAAAAAAAAAAAAAAAAAAAAATGTTCTGCTTGTAAAAGTGACTTTTCCAACCTTCTTCCTTGCCTGGAGACAACATTGGGGAAAAAAAGCTATTATATCTTCAATACAGTGACCATGTGGCAGATATAACTTCACCAGAACAAGATCCCTATCCTAGGCCAAGGAAAAAACCCAAGTCTGTAGAAAGCCCTTAGAGCTGGGTAAGCCAAGGTAAAGCTGAATGCATGCAAAGCAATTTTGTTGGAGGTCTTTTTTTGTTAATAGTAGTTTGAGTTTGCTAGGCTTGAAAGACTGAAGTAATGAATCAGCTTTAAAGTGGATTTACTGGGTCTCACAGATTTTAAATAAGTTCAGATATGAAAGAGAGTAAAGAATTATTCCTCAAATAACAGGGTAAAAGCATTATAATCTTGGTGAGATGTGAGAAATCATCTCTTGTCATAAAAGGAAAGTCACTTTTAACAGATGTCATCAGTCCACGAGATTTAATTATTTATGAGATTTGTTTGGTGAATACATTTCTGAACTGTGTTTCTGTATCACTTGGTGTTCTTCACAGTTTCTCAGCTACTTCTGTACTCTCCAAAATCCTCTCTAAAATCCTGTTAATGTTTCACTTTTGCAGCTGCTTGATTTCTTCCTTTTGCTTGTCACTATAACTTACTCTCCAGCTTCTGGCTAAGGGGCTTGAGACTAAGTGGGAGAGGTCTGAGTGCTGGTTTAAGGATTTGCCTTTCACTGGGGATGCAAATTGCCTGTGATTATAGTCGAGGTGAATGTCAAAGAAAGAAGCACTGGTCCAATCTTGACTTAATGCGGTGTGTCCAAGACTGTTAGCAACAGTGGGCTGATATGAATATTCCTGTAGTAGGATGATCGTGTTTTTGTTGGGAAAAATGAATATAATGATTGATCAGACCTCTAGTCTCATCACTGATGTCTTTCTTTTAGCATTCATTAAAAAACAGGCACCCTTTTATCGCCACACTATTTTTTTTTTTTTTTGTGGAGATTTACTGTAGTGTTTTCCAAGAGGAAAACAAAGAAGTATGCTAACATCACATGAACAAAAATAATTAATCTACTATGCCATGTGTAAGTGGCTTCCCAACAGACTAGCTCTCTCCTCTGCCATTACAAGTGTCATCTGTCTGGGGCCACGTAGAGCATTCATGTAAAAGGGAATTACAGAGATTCTGTGCTGTATCTCTCTCTGCCTCAAAGCCCATTGAATCAAATGGGAGACTTTCTGAAAACTTCAGTGGTATTTTGAACACATTTTTCCACGTGCTTTTGAGGTGCTTTTGAGTGTAATGGGTATATGTAGGTGCTCATGAATATCCATCCCCTAAAGACATTCTGGCAGAAATTTCCTCAGGCTCTAATACCAGAGAATCTTGGATGTGATTTTAGGTTCTTTACTCAGCCAAATGCAGAAAATTTATGAGGTCTCAGGGGTTTGTTCCTCCAATTTTCACGAATGTTGGTAGTTCTATCATGGGCTACATACTGCAATTTACTGATTATATCAAAGGAACTGAAGTGCTAATCCCAGGTGAGCTGCCGACTGTGTAATGAGAGGCTTCTAAAGACTTTCAAAGTTACTGAAACAGGTGTTGTGAGGGATAAGAACATCAGACTAAAGCAAGAAAAAATCATATCACAGAAGCTTTGCTTCCACGGTCATTTGTGCTGAGCAGATTTCCTTGTGCCATCCAAGTCAGCATGTAGCTTTACATCATTTTGTTGTTTTTAAAATCAATCTCCTGCTCCTACAAAGTTCCAGACTAACAAAGCCAGAAAGTGAAACTGCACAGACCAAAAAATTACAATAGCAGTAGCAGAGCAGTTATCAGCTTCTCTTTTGAAACTCCTAACTGGGGCACTAACCTTTGTGTTTGCTTTTACGAGACAGACAAATATCTACTAGAAACTAGATGGAGGTCATCCACACATTTCATATGGGTCACTGAATAATGATCACAGGGTAGCAACTTTCATTTTGAATGAGTAATACAGAGGTGAAAAGCACCATATTTCATTATTAATGCCACATGCACTCCAGGTCTCTGCTTTCATTTTGTCATCCTACTGGTTCTATGAACCCTTAAGAACCTGGTTACTTTTAGGGCTGAGCAGGCTGCTTTTTCTGTCCTTCAAAATGGATTTTGAACCTTAAAAACTGTCTGTTCATAGTTGCAAAAGGGATACATCTGGAAGAGGAATTTATTATGTATGAAAAATACTTTTCAGGGAGTAAAGAAAATGAGTGTATAAGAAAAAAGAAAATAAGCTATATTCTTCATTATGTGATAAGAAACTATAGAGTAATGAAAACAAGTAAATAAAATCACTGTGAAGTAATAATAAAGCTTTTTTCCCAAACAGATGGTTTGTTTTTATTCCAAGAGATACATAAAATGTTTTATTATTATCTAAATTCACCTTTTTTCTCCATTTTATGACATGAGAGGGAGGAAGAAAGAAAGGAAAAAGGAAACAGCTATTTGAAAACACAGTGATGGAATATGCCATTTCAAAGAGTCAACAAAATGCCCAGGATTGGATACTGTTGTGTGATATGCACTCCAGAGTATACAGTATCTGGCAGGCTTAATTCTCAAGTGACAGTCCAGTGGACCAAGAAATCAGGGTCCAGTAACTGAATTCTCATGTAAACCTCAGATGGGCTTTTAAAGATTGTTGCTGAGACAAAAATATAAGCATCAAATTATAACTGTACAACAACCAGAGCTTATTGTTGCCATTTTGTTATTAGGCTGGAATAGTTTTCAGTTCAGGAAACCCCACCTATCCTTATGTTGCCTTCAAATAATGACAGTGTATGCTTACAGAACTCACTGGTGATGCTATAAAGTGGGGCAATGTGCTTATTGTAATTCATGGGATTTTTTCCAAGAGGATGTCTATCCAAATTTTAAGTTTCCCAGTAGGAAAACTGGAATAAAGAGAGCAACTCCTACGACATTATTTCTTGAACCTGAAACCATCTCCCTGCTGGCTGAAACCACTTACTGAACTTCACACATCTTTAACTGTTTCTTTTGAGGCAACCAGAAGATCTTTCATGTTGGTGTTTCAGAGCCATGTTTGAAAACATACCTTTCTGTCTGACATTTAAATGGACTGTGAGGCTAAATCTGTCTTCATTAAATCTGATTTTTTAATATCTTCCTGCCATAACAGTTAGCCAGATACGCTGCTTCATCATATTTACTAACTAATTTTATAAAGACAGCAGAGTAGAATTGATTTTTCCAACAAGAATCTATTCATGCTGTGAAAGGTACTTTTGGTCTTGCTTTATTAAGCCCATGTTGTTATTGCCTCTCTTGTTGTGAGGTGCTCCAGGTGCTCAGAAGCCATGAGAGCTGACCCTCTAATGAGTTTCAAGGCATCCCTGGAATTCACCTAACTAAGTGAAGTTTTCTATATACATCAAGTCATCAAACAAAATGACTCTCGCTGCTTCCCAGGGATAATAGCGCTCTGCAGCTCCAAAGCTGAGTCTCACAGGAGGAACTGAGCCTGTGGTCGTTTGGGTAGTGGTGAGGCAAAGGTCACTCTGCAGCCAGTGGACTGGGGTTGCCTCAGAGTTTTGTGCTGAACTCAGTGTGCTGCCAGAGTTCAGTGCAGGCTTTTCAATGCTAGTCAATGCACATTTCGAGCCGGCTGCCCTCTGTGCAGAGGTCAGTGTGCACACAGCAGTCCCTGGAGCATCACAATGTGTTAACCTACTGCAAAAACTACTGCTCTAACAAGCTCTCAGGGCCATTGGAGCTGCACTGTCCTTGTTATTGACTCTTAATCCTCATCCAAAATCTGTTATTTTTTAAAAAAAGTTTTCCTAGAGACTTTGTGCCATAAGATAACCAGAAACAAAAAGCCCTTTTCTAAGGTCTGTCCTCAGAAGAGTGAATATATCCCTTTATATTTTATTAAATAAGTATATATCATATTTGACTAGAGCAAATGAATGAATTTTATAGAATCTAATAACTAAGCCAATGACTCAAATATGAAGTTCTTTTGACCCATGGAGAAAAGAAGTTCCAGTATAGCAATAACAATAAAAACAAAACAACAGTAGCACCACCTCCACCAATAACAACAGAAAATAAACTGGTAATAACTTTTTCCTAAAACATATTAAAGATCATAAATATACTTTTTAACATTTTGTGCTCAATTTAATATTTAGTCTTACACAAAAACATAAATTTCAATTGCTGGAATACACACCTTAGCAATATACTTTACCAAGGGCATATGTTTGTTTTTCCACTCCTTGACATTTTTATTTGAAGGGTGGGTTTCTACTATTAGTCTGTAAACACAGGCAAGCAATTTGTCTACCTCATACACCTCAGTAATCAGTCAGTGTGGGACCAGTACAGGATTTTCTGGTTTGCAGAATCACCTTGAGGGATTATCAATCCAGCACAATCAATCAATCATCAGGCAATACTTTCAAATTTTTAGGCAACCTCACTTTGTTCCTGTCTTCCACCAGTGCTCACAGCAAAGCACTGTCAACAAGGGCCTTTTTTGCAGAACAAACTGAAAGCTGAAAACTTTGTTTCTTCAAATCTTTCTAATCAGGACAGTACAGTATATTTATTAATATCTGTTGACTTTCAAAGATAAAAAACATAAACCATCTTTTTTTCCGTCAATCTCTTATTATCATTAAAGCTTCAATAACTTCTGGAAAACAACATAGCTTACAAGTGTTCCCTTTTAAAATTTAAAAGAGAAGATTATTTAACTTGGAAAAACACTCAGTAAATCCAGACTGGGTCCCCCAATGTGTCTTGGCTCTATTTCTCCTGCTCTTTTAGATTTTACAGCAGAATGACTAAAATTCTGCTCTTCCTAGGACTCTCATTAATTTTTTATACAACTGGGGTCCATTCTCCAATTCCCTGCGTTTTGCAAAGAGGTGACTTAGGGGCCAGCCCATGCCCTGTGCTTGACAGCATGTCTTCCTGACAACTCATGAGCACAGAGGCTTGTCTCCTTTCCCTCTCCAGGAGCCTGATACAAGCCTGAGTATGGCCATAACAGTGGCTGTCACATATAGGAGGGAGTAAGTGCTTCCAGCTCAAAATTGAGGTGTTTTTAGACGTAAAGTGAACGACACGTATGTCACAAGGCAATCATTAGCCTTTCCTGGAATCTCACTGCCTCTGTTGACTACTCTGATATTTTTCCACAGACCTTTCATTTTCCTTAGATTTCTGACCTGTATCTTTTTACTGTGTACATAACTTGAAAATTGTATAGTCCTTTGTCAGGTCGCATCCATTGGTTTCCTCAAAACTGGAACAAAATGTTCATGAGGCATCAAAAGGTGCTTCTTACAGGTTTCTTCCCAGACATGTGCTGGATGTCTGCAAGAGAGGAATAGATGGAAGGGAATGTGCCAGCCCCTCCTCCTATTTCCTCTGCTGTAGACTGGTGCTGCTGCTGTGGAGAGAAAGGAGGGACCAAAGTCTGCCTGGAAGCCTGCCCTGTGCGTGGGAGCCTCTCTGGGTCCCTCAGGGAAATGTGGGCTCTAGACACAGACAGCAGTGTGCTGGGGCTGTGCTGGTGCCTGGGGTAGCACCGTCAAATGCAGGCATGGGGACAGGATGAAGTGAGGCAAACTGACTATAGCTTAATGGTTAGGGTGTTTTCCTGGCAGGAAGGTGACCCAAGGTTCTCATTTCTGTGTTTATTTTTAAGCCGGTAATGGTCTCATGTCAAATGCATGAGCATGCCTGCTCTATCCCCAGTAATTACTGTCCCCCTCACTTCATGATTTCTGCACTCCTTGGATGCACAATGGCTTATCCACAAGAAGAAGGGCTAAGAACAACCATCTTATTCCCTCTTCCCTTTTCCCCCTTCATCCTTCCCCTTATACCTGCTGAGGTGCTGGTTAGAGTCCTTTCTAGAGGCAGGGTAGAGGAGAAGAGATGGGGATATGGTCAGCCCCCTGAGACGTGTCTCTCATCTCATTGCCAGGAGTTATGATAGGTATGTATATTGTAATGCAGAAGTGCACCTATGTGTGGATGAGGAGAGGATGGAGGGAAAAGATGTGCTGCTGCTTTCATCCTCCCTTATTTTTTTTAAGGAACACCAGCACAGCTCCATTTAATGCCTGTACACAGAAGAGCTTTGAGCGGACTGGATACCAAGTGCATTATTTTAGGGGACTGTCCCTCACCTCTTTGATTTGTAAGCCATCATGTATTTTAAGGGCTTTCCTTTATTTCATTCGCATGAATAAGCAGAGAGCTCAATCAAGACCTTCGCAGAGCAACACAAAGCAATGTTACTGCTAATTAAACTTGCTTCAGAATTCCAGCTAGAGAAGCTTAACCACAAAGGTTAACCACAAAGTTGAGGAAAGAAAAGTTAACCTACTGCACTACACATCACACATGAAATAGAAGTTGTGGCTATGCCTGCAAGCTTATGTCTACACTTATTAAAACATGATATTATACCACATTTCTTCTTTTTGCACTTTTAACACAGGTAAGAAAATGGCACTGGAGGAAGCTTTTGGAAAGTCTCTGATTGTATTGGGTTTGTGTGGCAAGGTTTTGGTAGCAGGGGGGGGTTACAGGGGTGGCTTCTGTGAGAGGCAGCTCAAACCTTCCCCTATGTCCAACAGAGCCAATACCAGCCAGCTCTAAGACGGACCCACTGCTGGCCAAGGCTGAGCCAATCAGCGGTAGTGGTAGCGCCTCTGTGATAATGTATTTAAGAAGGAAAAAATGTTGCAGGACACACGGAAACAGCAGCCGGAGAGCAGAGTGAGAATATGTGAGAGAAACAACCCTGCAGACCCCCAGGTCGGTGAAGAAGGAGGGGGAGGAGGTGCTCCAGGCGCCGGAGCAGAGATTCCCCTGCAGCCCGTGGTGAAGCCCATGGTGAGGCAGGCTGTCCCCCTGCAGCCCAGGGAGGTCCACGGTGGAGCAGATATCCACCTGCAGCCCTTGGAGGACCCCACACCAGAGCAGGCAGATGCCCGAAGAAGGCTGTGACCACGTGGGAAGCCCGTGCTGGAGCAGGCTCCTGGCAGGACCTGTGGCCCCATGGAGAGAGGAGCCCACGCTGGAGCAGGTTTTCTGGCAGGACTTGTGACCCGGTGGGGGACCCACACTGGAGCAATCTGTGCCTGAAGGACTGCAGCCCATGGGAGGGACCCATGCTGGAGCAGGGGAAGAGTGTGATGAGTCCTGCCCCTGAAGAGGAAGGAGCAGCAGAGGCAAGGTGTGATGAACTGACCCCAACCCCCATTCCCCGTCCGTCTGCGCTGCTGGGGGGGTAGGTAGAAAATCTGGGAGTGAAGCTGTGCCCAGGAAGAAGGGAGGGGAGGAGGGAAGGTGTTTTGAGATTTGGTTTTATTTCTCATTACCCCACTCTGGTTTGATTGGTAATAAATTAAACTAATTTCCCCAAGTTGAGTCTGTTTTTCCCATGATGGTAATTGGTGAGTGATCTCTCCCTGTCCTTATCTCCACCCACAAGCCTTTTGTTATATTTTCTCTCCCCTGTCCAGCTGAGAGGGGGTGGGGGAGTGATAGAATGGCTTTGGTGGGCACCTGGCATCCAGCCAGGGTCATCCCACCACACTGATTTAAACAGCAAATCGTAGAATCATAGAATGGTTTGGGTTGGAAGGGACTTTTAAAGATCATCTAGTCCATCTGAAGCTTAGAGGTGTGTGATGGACCTGGAAGGAATAAGATAGGTTTCCAGTCAGGTTATGACAAAGTCTGGGTGAGGGTTTCAGAGAAGCAATGAGGTAGAAAGATAGATAAAAACAAGGGAATCAGAGGTGATGATTTCATCTGTCTTCCTTGGAAAAATCCCTACATCAGTGCACGCAGACAGAAGAACCCAGCTTAAAGCTTGTGTGCACTCACCTTCCCAGGAGAGACTTCTGAGTAATGAAGCTGGAAATATTTTTACAGAAATCCGTTTCATTGTTCATCACCTTCCTGTCTAAGATGGAGTGTTGTGTACGCAAATAAGTGTGTTACACTTGTACAGAGCCTTCTAAAGCAAAGCACCTACATTTATTTGCAAACTGCATATAGAGTGACTTTTAACTATTGCTTAAAAAAACACAAACCTTATCTGAAATGCATTTTCAGTGAAGCTTTTCTGTATCTAAAAGAAATGCAGCCAGGATTGCTATATATAGTCAATGATCTGTGTATTTAATGATGAAAATACCCCATAAATTTATAGTTGGCTACACATCGATTGCATTATGTGTGATATCTAGAATTTATTGGCCAGTAGCAGGGGCTGTGAAACAGTGTTATCATGGTCTCAAGCTGAATCTAACTATTAATGTATTTTTAGTGTCTCAGATTATGTCCCTGCAGGGACTATGAGCATGACAGTGACTGTGATGGTTACATTCTATCAACAAGTTAGGTACATGCCCTCAAGAGAAGAAAAAGCTTTGCACTTTCTGTCATGAGTGGAGAAATGATTTTACATGGACTAGTAAAGATAGCAACAGTTGCCATAGGGCTTACAGTAATTTATGCAGAAGTTTCCCAATTGCTTATGTTGGACTGGTAGGTAGAGGACAATGTGTAAAAAAAATTCTAGCTTAGCTTCTAAGAACAAAACTCTTGAAACTTTTTAGTCAATAACAAATACACAAATACAGTAAATGACAAGGTGACTGTTGCAGGAGCTGCAACAATGTAGTAAAGGTACTCACTGGTATAGATAACTTGATTTTATCAGCTGCAGTCAGTAAAATAGATCACTAGATTGTATCAGAAGATTGAATAGTATTTTGTTCCAAGATTCACCATTAAGTAAAATAATATATCCTACTAGTTCAGAAGCTTCATACATTGTCAAAAATATATTGGCTAGTGTACTAGTGGGGAAGAAAGTTACAGCTTTGGTTTTCCCATGATCGGTGACATTTATACATTGCATGGGAACTGCCTGGTGGCAATTTTTAAGTTCTTCAAAGATGATAAAGATAGGGATGATAGAGAGTCACTTTCTGAGTCTGAAGACTAGTGATATTTCTTCCACAATCTCCTTTGTGGTACAGACTTAAAATTAGAATAGTCTGATTTTGTATGACCTGACATTTGTTACATAATGGATTCATTGAAGGGTCAGTTACAATAAAAAATTGATGAAAAATACATAAAAGTTAATTCTTATGTATCTAAAAAGATATCATGGCAAAGCAGAAAAGAGAGAAATAGGTTTCTCAGTGGTATACATCAGCTTCAATGACTTGACCTCATGATTTTGCCTTAACTGAAGAAGATTACCTTTACGTGATTCAGCCACTTTCTTTGAAAAATGGTGACTTTTCAGGAAATTGCAAGCATTTTCAATGATCAACAAGCTAGATGCAGTGCTCTTTGGTAAGAATTATTGTTTACTAAAAGACTTAGTACAGCATCTGCACTTGCTTCAGAAGTACTAGTAGTCTAATGGTCTATCTTCAAATCTTAGTTCTCACAGTCCTTTTAAAACTCACAGAATTTATTAAGTCCTTTCCTACCTTGTAATGAGCAGTGGGAAAAATTTCTTCCTTGTCTAACACAGTACAATTCACCAAGCCTTCCAAGTATTGATTTTGTTGAAGATAAGCTTCAAATTAGTTTTTCAATTGTACACGTTAAGAGTTTTGAAACAGATTTCAAAAGAAAGGCTGCTTCCTTCATCCTATTATGTTCCTGCAGTCTTTACTTTCAGAGGATTCTAACCTCCCTTTCAGTGAATAAGTGTTGACAGTGTCAAAATCTTTACAAAAGTGAGCCCTGAATGAACTTCAAACTTTTTTTTTTTTTCCAGGACCTAGATGACATTTGCAGAGCCTATGGCATAGTGAAGATAGAATGACTCCTGGTGCTCTCTAAGGTGAAATAACTTTGCAACTCAAAATAATACTTTGTAGACCCAATTGAGGTGACAATTCTTGAGATACCAGTAAACCGCTTGCTCAGAAGAGTTGACTTGCCTGCAAAGTTTATTCTGGCCCCAAGTGCCTGGAAGAGGTCGCTAAGGGCTTTTCTGTCTTTGCAGTGCACAGTGAAAAGCAGCTTTCCTCTGCACAGATATTTCTCTGTGTGTCCCAGACTCACAATGTGCAGGAGCTGGTCCACAGCTTCTCACAGCACTGCATTGCACCACAAAGGTAAAAAAATTGTAATGATAAGTTTTAGCTTTGCTGCTTTTCTACTGGTTAGTGTATAGATGACAATTGTTCATTATGCCTTTCTTAGTGAAGATTCACATTAAATTTACTGCAGTGACACATGCAGCTGACTCTTGTGAAAGGGGTTTTCTGCTTAAAAAACCATTCCTTTTCGGTCCATAAAGTACCAGAATTCCCCACCACCACATTTTTCAAAATCCCCATGTTTCTATTCTATGGTTTTGTTTTGGGTAGTGTTTTGGAAAAGGATTGTGAAACAGATTAAAAAATCCCAGGCAAGAAAAGCTCAGACCCCTTTGGACCCCCTCCACCAAACAGAACAAATCCTGGTATTTCCTGAACAGCTCTGCTTTGTACCTCTCTGATATACACTCTTTGCATTCCCAGGCAGATGCATTGCACGTTTATTTAAATAACATTTTATTCTCTTTGAAACTAGGGAAGAAACGCTATCTAAGACATTACCGTACACCTCCTGTCTTCCCTGCTTCTGTCTTATCTCACTATAGCAGCTAAAGCTGATCTTTTGTGAGGTTTTTGGAGGGTCTCAGAAATGCTTCTCTTTCTGTTTCTATCCCTGATTACCATTAATTGGAATAAAATCCTGGCCCCAGTGGCTACATCACAGCTGCTAAGTAACATTAGGCCAGGGACCATTTTTTGGCTGTCAGGCCAAATGGCACAAACTACATCCAAACTCCAAGGCACTTGACCTTGTGCCTCTGCTGGGCCCCATACGGCTGTAAGGCAAAATTGTTATTTTGTTTGTGTTTCCTCTCAGTTTAAAGTATTTGAAATAGTGTGGGGATTATGTAGCAGCCTCTCAGAACAGTGTTTTTATACCAGGAACCTGAAATTATGCTGCATGCCTTTGAGTGTTGCATGAAGGCAACAGGGGAGTTTGAAGATACAAAGCCAAAAAGAGCAGTGATGGGATAGTGCTGAGCTGGGCTTTCACCCTGATTAACACAAAGAGTGTTCTAAGGAAGATTGCAGCTAACCAGGAGTCTTGGAGATATTTTCAAAAAACCTCTACCAGTTTTGCAGAAGCAAAAAAGACTAGTCACCATGCATTGAGCACAGACCAGCAAATCCACTGAAATGCAAGGTTTTCAAATCCTAATCAATGGAAGGCTCAAAGGGATGCCGAACAGCAATGAGGAAGAATTGGAAAATATGTCCTGGATGTATTTACATTTTTTTCTGCAGCCTAATTAGAACACTCTGCCCTCACGAGTTTCCAAGGGCTTAGAGACGGGTTTGTCTATTCAACAAGCATCATTAATAGGTACAGTTGACCCTTATTCATTTATTCCTTCTGCCTTAGGCAAGATATAGCCTTTCTTAATCAGCTGATGTCTTTAATCTTCACCTGTAGACTATCTCCAGCCTGAGCTTTGAGGGCATAATTCTGATGATCCTTCATGGGTATTGGTCACATCTGATTTTAGTAGGAGACATAAACCTTAATCAGAGCTAGGGAGGAATCTAAAACATTTGGATTGCCTCTCTACAAAATGTGGGAATTCCATTTTTTTTGTCTTCTTGAAGTGGAAAACTTAAAGTCACTGTATTTTTCCAGCCTCCTGAAAGTAAATTCTAACCTCCCTCACACCTATGCAGTTCAGTTAATTTCAGTGCTGTTGCAGGGATTTTTGCAGAGTTAATTTTGCTTGCTTTCCTCTCTTTGGCTGCTTAGTACTACAGAAAAATCTGATCCATAGTCCTCAGCTATAGGCTGGTCTGAAACAAAAAAATGGAGAACAAAACAAAAGGGAATGTCAGCCTGGAATGACACTAATTACATTCTTTTCACTGGATTTTACTTGCAATCCTTTTAAACAACAACAAAAGTTTCTGTATTCAACATACTGAGCCTGATCCCCATCTTTTACAGTACACTAATGAAAATCAAGAGGAATTCTATTGATTCCAGTGCAGTTAAATCAGTATAAGAGAAATTTAAATTGGGCCTATGGTAGGCAAGATATAAGGCTACAACCTGTCAGGCATTTATGTAGTCCAACAGCATTCTATGCAGTACCGAATAAATAAATGCAGAAGATCTCTATCCCAACCTATGTTGAGGTAATTGCTCAGAAATTAGCATTCAAGAAATTCCTCATAGTATGAAATCATTCAGAAACTATACTGGGGTGAGGAAAAGATTATATGTATTGTTAAGTCAGAGTACATTATATCACATGTGGAAATTCAAGAATATTTTTTATATTAGTCTAGATAAATGTGGTTTAAAATGAACAATGAAATGCATAAGAAGAAATATAGTTGAGGTGAAACAGAGACTATGACTTTTATCTTTTCCCCTTGCAACCACTCACTTTTCCAGGTCAGTGAATTCTCATCATCCCTTGCTAGCAGGTGGAAATTAGATTAACATCTGTAAGGAAGACAATCTTGAATGTGTTTCCTTCTATCTGACACTGCTAATGATACTCCTGTACCCGGCCAGAGTGCTAGGGACTGTATGTATGTGGTAGAAGAGGCTCTCTGTCATTTTCATTTTAGGTTTTCTATGATCTTCTGAGCTGCAGCCTGTAGTATGCTTTATGTAGGAATAGGTATTATATATGCCACAAAATGGCCTCCTAAGACATCTGGCATGAGTTTGTAAAGAAAGGATCAGTTTGTGCAAGAGCTGCCTTTGTTCATATTTTAGGGACCAGAAATAAAAAATGTGCCATTGAATACAGAATGGTGAGAAATTTCCTCCACTTTGACAAAACAAAGGTAGCTTTTGTGACATTGGAATATGTTTGAAATTCTTTTGGTTTTAACAATACTTTCACATCAGTAAAAATCTGACCCCTTTGCCCAAACAATCTGAAGCCTGATGGAGGGGTTTAGTGCCAGCAAGTGCTCGACTTTTCCAAATATATCAGATGGTATATCAAGAATTACTATAGTTGCCCACTAAAATGATCTCTTAAAAAGGCCCCATAAACAAACAACACCCCCTCTCCACCATTTTATTTCCTCAATTTGCAGTGAATGTTTTAATTTTTTTTTTTATTAAAAATGAGTTTCCATTTGGGAAGTTAACTCAGGTTTTAAAACATTCAGAAACATTTTAGATGGCTGAATTTGGAAAGAAAAGATCCTCTTGAAATGAAAGATTTAATTTTTATCACATAAATAATATGTATTTACTTGCCAGCTCACCTGTATTTTCAAAAATGTCCATTTTCGCCTCACAGTTAATTTTTTTCTTAATTCCCCAATAAACAGAATAATCCATAATTTCCTCAAGCATTATTTTTAACATACTTTCCTAAGTCTCTCTGTAGCCCTTCTTATGTCTTCAGAGTCTAGGAATTAAAGCTGTTTTCTGCAGGCTGTTTTCAAATCCCTGTATAACGTAGTCTGTCACTGAGCTCTGCAGCATTCAGTCACTGACACATGCAGAAGAGCTTTTTGTGAGATGCTTCTTTTTCTACTTTTCTATGTCTCTGCTATGTTCACCTTTTCCATTAACCCACTCTGATGATCCCATTAAACTCAATACCAAAGCTACCTTTGATTTCAAAAGGATCAGGGTCTGGGTGATGATTAACACGATCTGATCAGCCCGATGCTGTGGAGCAATATGGTGCTAAACGTACAGGCTGGAAGTACACTGCTTTTCAGTAGGATGACATTGCACACTGTCACTTCCATATCATCAATTAAAACGCATTAAGAAGGGAGTGAATTTGTCAGCTTTTCTTCTTTTATTACCACTGCACTCTTTGCTGTCAGTAGTGGCCCGTCTACCAGTTGAATAAATGCTGAAAAATGAGATCCAATGTAACTGCGAAGTCAAATGCAGATTTTCAGCCACACCAAGTTGTATTAATATCAATGGGGACTGCACAGTTGAATACCCATTATACCAGGCTATGACGTAAGCCTCAGGAACTATTTCTGTGTTCCTTTTGCTACAGCCATTATAATTAAAAAAGAATCCCACCAGCTACTTTTGGATCAGGTCATAGGATTTCATGCAAGAACTGAAGCAACAGAGACCTGCCACATCAACAGGAGGCTGGGAATGAAGGGACAAAGGTTTTACACCTAACTCAGCCATGGCTTCTTGTGAGGTCTCAGACAATACTTGCAAATCTCTGTGGACCCTAGATTTTATATCTAAACACATGCTTCTATTTGCAATATGTTTTGAGATATGTGAGGCTACACAGTATAAGGCACCTGTATAGCACAAGATGTCCCACTGTTGTTAATTATCAAAATATAATGTGAAAACTGGTGGCAGACAGTATTCAGAAACAGAGGCATGAAGAAAGTAATGGGATAACAAGAAAAAATGGAGAAAATAGTTGGGGATAAAAAAATTCAGTGTGTTTAGGGGACAGCATAAGTCTTGCAGACTTTCATTTAACTCAATTCAACTGTCTTCAAAAAGAAACTTTCATTCAGCCTTGAAAGCACCTTTTCTGATTTAAGGTCTTCATATTTACTAATTTTTTTAGGAAAACATGAGTGAGCTTCTGTTTCAAGAGAACCTTAGCTCTTGAGGAAAGAAATGAAGTTACCTCCATTTATAAGTACTAAGAATCCAAAGAGCCTGGTCTAAATCCTTTTATTTTTATAAATGTTCTTCCAATATCACCACCACTACTTACAACAATGCTTAATGACACTATCATAGCAGCAAAATAAACACCTGTTATTTATTCCTAACTTCAAAAATTTTCCTTAATATGACAAATACTTTCCTCTGTGAAAAAATATTTTTTTGCTTTGTAGTATGGTTTTACAAGTGGGTATAATTTGTGAAAATATTATTAAAATATTAGAAGGTAATTTTTTGAAACTTTATCAAAATCTTGACTTCTTAACTCAAGCCTTTGTCTATTTCAGTAAAATAAGAGCATTACTGGTTTTTATATTAAACCTTAAGGGTTTAAGATGATCTGATCCATGCCATCTGGAGAAAGTCAATCAATAATTTTGCCTTTGGAAGTGAGAATCATGAATCCATACTTGTGCCCTGGATGGAAGATTAGTGAAGTTAAATGGACAAAAGCCAGAAAATGAAATAAACCACCAGGCCTGTAAGCTATAAAGAAGTTTGGTAGAGTCACTGAAATCAGAAAGAAAACTCTGTTTACAGTTCACAAAGTGTGTTAAGAAATTGCTTAAAACAACATTAAAGTGGTAGTGGTATCACTACCTGTCATATAAACCCTCTAAGAGATTTTTTGCTTCTGTAGATTTTTTTTTTCTGAAATCAAACCCCAGGGGAACGTGTAATGATTAATGTAGTTTTCTTGCTGCTGGCAACATTATTACTATATTATACTCCAAATAGTAGGAGATAATTGTATAGTGGGATAGCTTCTAGCTAGTTGCTTAACTTGACTTAGCAGAAGAGTGTACTCATCTAGGGCCAGTCTCTCAGCTTGTATCTAGCGAGGCACGGGTGTGAGGAGATGGTCTTGCTGGCTTAGTAGAAATTACTCTGAATCTGGTGTTCAAGTTTGGAGACAGGGTAGAGGTCGATGGTCTGGTGCCTCTCCAGGATCAAATCCTGAGAAATGGGCTCAGAGAGGTTAGGAAGGGAACAGAACCCAAAAATATATCAGATGCAGATGCTTTTACAGAGCGAACCCCAAAATCTTGTACTTGAGAACAGTCTAAAAGTAGGTATCTAAGGAAATAATACTCTTCTATCTCTACATGCAACTGAACTGCAACAGTCTGTTTTGGAAGTGGTAAAGGCATTTCTTTCTTTCCATGTTATTTTACATGGAATAACCCCCTGATATATCTGCACCTTCTGCAAAGAATTCTAGTATTAGTTTGATCCATAATGAGAAACTCTCATTCAAGTCTTTGTTTCAGGCAGGCTGTGGGACAAAAGGATTAGGCAGGGAGAATAGACTTTCAGATGAAATCTTAGTGGGATCTTCTCATTTTAAGCATGCTGAGGAACTGTCCAATGCTAATCTTGAGACCAAAGAAGTAGCAACAGAGAAATTACTAATCTCCTCTATATTGTTATGTCTATCTAGGTCCTGTAAGATGGTAATACCTAGTGCCCATTAACATTGAGTTTTATTTTGGGGAAATTTCCCAAAGCATTGCTGAATTCTGATGACAACAGTCTTGGTGTTGTACTCCAAATCTTACTGAAAAAAAAAGAAAAAGGAATCTGGAGGACTTTAAATATCTCTCAGTAGTCCCTTCAAAGAAATAAAAAGCCTGGGTTGTCATGAGTAAGGACAATAGTTTTTGTTGTCTCTGTTGTTAGTATTGGTATTATTTTTGTCACTAAGAATATTATAAGTATTCAGTTACGTTCATTTATACATTAGATTAACCAGAATTTAGTCAACAAAGACACTTCCCCAGTTTTAAAACTAAAAACTATATCAAAATTGTATGATCTCTGCAGCACTTTAAGCAATCGACTCTGAAATTTGTCTTCTGAAAGAGGTTTTCCTGTGTGTCTGTCTAATTTAAGTAACATCTTTTTAGAGTACCTTCTGTTCCTCTTCTACCCTCTGAAGTTCTATCCAGCAGATTTGTCTGTGCTGATGACATACTTCCCTAGAATCTTTCCACCTCGAACCAGGTAAGATACATTGATTTCTCTTCTCCTAAAATAAATAATACAGTAATGCAGGGTGATACATATTTTGGCCCTGTCAATAGAAGTAGTAGGTTCTTAGCTCTATTCATAATTAGAGCATTTATTTATAATGGGATAATATATTCCTGCAGGAGTGGGAAACTCTTTTGAAAACATCTCAAATATTTAGCTTTGACAGAAAGACATATAATGAAAAATCAGGGCAATACTATTTCAACATAAACTATTACATAGCAAGTATTTGCTGTTCAAAAAATTAAACATTCACTTTGTTTAACTAGCTGTCAAACAGCTTAAACATTTGCAAGTATATGTAGCATGGGCTTTTACTAATAAATTGAAATTTAGTAGATCACACAGGTTCTGACCTTGTGGTTTTCCAAACAATGTGGATACATCCAATTCCTGAATGAAGTGTACATTCGCAGGAGAAGAATGTGAGCCTGTAACAATGGTACACATGAGGAAATGTTCACTCATCTGTATTTCATGCCCAAAAGTAATAGTGGCCTTTCAGATCCTACCATCTCTTAAACTACTATACAATCTGCTCATTGCAGAATTAGATATAGTAACAGAGAGTTCAGTCAAACCGTCTTGCTTTGCAGAATTTTTGGCGCAGCTTATTAAAAATAACCAAAAATATCAAGTAAATCCACCTTTATCTCATTTCACTGAAGAAGCCCTGTTATTTTCTTATTTCCTTGTCAAAAGGATTTCTTTATGTAATTGGTTAGCTGCCATTCCTTTTTTTATCTGTCCTCTTAATTTTTAAAGTGATTCATCTCATAGGCATGACTGTAGGGGACTGGATGCTTTCAGGTGAGTTACCTTCTTCAGGGAAGAAATAATGGATTAATTCCACGTCCACTCTGTCTGTAGTAGTAGATCTTCCTGCAGTGTCATCTTGTCTCATGTTCTGGTTTTCACCACAAAATTTACTCCCTTCAAATGTGAATAACCCATCCTAGTTTTATGAACTGCAAATCTTCTCTTTCCTTGCCCTCACTCTCCTTGAAAACATACTTATGGATATTTGGTTTAAAAGTAACTGTGGTTATAGTTTTGAGGGTCTTCAGTGGCAATAAATAATTTTCTAATTAGATGTCTGGAAGAACCCCATAAAAATAGAGTAAAATACTTTTATTTTGAAGCTTATCTTCTAATAGGGGAAAAAATTTTAAACTTACTACTATGTGTTAGAATTCAACAAGAAAGTTTCAGCCAGCCATCTAACTTATTATAGTGCATTTCATGCAATTTTTTGGTCACAAAATGGGATAGGTGAACCCTCAGGGAGAATGGGTATGCAATAGTCAAAAAGTAGATTGTGATACAGAAACAACTAGGAAGGAAAACAAAATTTGTTACGATCACTGCCTTTTTTATCCATTACCTGCCTCCCTCAAGTTATGTAACTAGTCAAAGGAAGTGGAAAAGAGTTACAGAAACCTTCTCTTTACAGACTACTGAGGGAAGTGAGATAGGTCTCTGCAGTACTAGAAGCCTAGTAAAGGACTGCAAAAATGAACTGCAAAACTGGCAGACCTTTTCTAAAAGAAAGATACCTGTTTTGCATTTTTGAAAATGATGGCTTTGTAAGGATTCAGTCTGCAATTAAGATATGCATTGACAAAAGAAATTTCCCTTCTTGGTTAGCCCCAAATTACCCAACTGCCCTCATCAAAGGCTAATGAAATCAACTTTCTATCTATGTGTTGATAGAAAGATGCTGGTATTTGCATAATTTAAAAAAAAGTTATATACCTTTTGCTTGGTTTCAGCTGTAGATAAAGATGTTGAAGGCATAACATTTCCAATGCCCTTTTGTAGTTATACATTATCAGTAAGGGTCAATGGAAATTATCACATCACCACTGTCCTCTTTGTCATTAGCAGCATTATCATTTTTGTCATCATCCAGTTGTTTCTAGACAAACTGAGTTAAGATCAGATAACAGGCAGTGTGCATGCTTACCATAACATGAAATCTTTCCTTCCACAACTTATGGGCTATTGCATTATGATATCACAGCTTAAAGGATGCTGTAAAAACAAGACAAAAACTGTTGGAAAATAATTTCTCCCACAAAAATCAACTTCCTTTGTCATTCAGGCCCCTGCCAGGATCCTCAGATCAGCATAGACACATAATTTAAAGAAATACAAACTTACTCTCTAGAGAACTTCTCAGGCCATTGAAGTTAAGCATGGCCAAACACCTCTGTAACAAGACGTTGAGGATGGGTAAAACAAAGAAAAGGGGGGGATTCATGCAATGAGCTAGTTCTTGTAGAAAACAATTATTTGCCTATTTCATATTTATAATATGTAGATTAACCATCCATCATTTATTTGGCACCAGAGTTTGCATGTGATCTATTTATTTTCCATGGAAGAGTGACACTACAGTTCTGCTAAACTTAATTGCAACACACACAAACATTGACAGGCAGGGATTTATCAAGTGTATAAAATATCTTCAGGGTATCCTGAGGGAATTGCTTACTTTGGCATAGAAATCAGACAAAATCTTTCCAGTCTAATTTCCTCTTTTTCTGTGATCCACCCTTGCAGTCATATGAAGTCTGTGAATTTCATAGAATTTTCTGAATTTCTCCTGATGCTTTTTTTAAAAATTATTATTATTATTATTATTATTATTATTATTATTATTATTTTTAGTTAGAACAGAGGTGAATAACCTTAATTCATTGTGGTACTTACATACACTCACATCCCTGCTAGATTTTTTTTGATGCGAAGACACTAGTGGGAAGACTCCATGAAAAACAACAGTAGCCGAAAAAGGAGCATTTAAACTAATGGAAATGATGAGGAGGGAAGGTTATCTATTGGCTGGAAAAATGTTTTGTTCATCACTTGTAGATAAAACATTATTTCCAGGAGTGGCTAAAAGACAGAGAGAGAGATAGTGACAACCATGGGGCAGTCCCAGCATCTTCTGAAGAGACTGGAGGCATGGGGGAATGGGATTTAGTTCCTGAATGTGGTGGACTGAAAGCAGACAGCTCCTCGGACACTTGGCTGGCAGCTTAACTCTGCAAGTGCCCTTTACTAGCCTAAATACTCTTCTGTAAAGGATAACCTTTTCATTGTGTATTTTACCTGAAGGTGTGCCAATTTCCCTGCAGTGCCATGTTTGCCTATTCTTATTATATTAATAATGCATAATTCCATGACAGCAAACATTATACAGTGAATGGGAGGAATTTGTTGGCCTTTCAAATTACAGTGTCTATATAACTATGATAAAAAGCTCTTCAGCCAAAGGAATAGTGCTGCATAATTGGACCATCAGAGAAAATTAGGACAAGGGAGTAGAACAGAAAAAAGGGATTTTTGGATAAATATGTTTAATAAAGTAAATTTAATCATGCTTATTCAATAAAAATGACAGATGGTCAAATCTAGCCAGGAGGGATCGTGGAAAGATAAGAGTATGAGCTGCATTGGCAGCTTGAAGTTCTTTGAGCTCAAAGCCTGTGTGCATTCAGCAGTGCAGAAACTCTCCTTATGCGTTGCAATAAGAAGATGAACTCATTATGCCTGAATTACCCCTGGAAGCACATGTGTGAACCACGGTGCCCAACAAAGTCTAACTGCCAACAGAGGTGCATTTACATCACTATTGAAAGCTCTTAGGGTGCTTGTTGATAGCAAGTATCGCAAAACAGAGGTAAACTGATACTATCTCTAAGGATCTCACTTTGGGGAGCCATGCGAGCTCCTTGGACACCTCTGTGCAATGGGGCAGAACAGACCTGGCTTCTCCACTACCCAGCCCCTGTGTATACTTGGAGTAACAGTTAAAAGTGAAATGGCTGATAGGACTGTGTGTCTGAGAGCAATATTAACCTGGAATTTCCCACCAGTGCAGGATCATGGCTGTCTGAGACACAGTCTTATAGGAAACCAAAATCAGTGAGCCTGGTAGAGCCTTGCCAGCAGTCAGAAGCTGCCTGTAGCATAGTTTAAAGATACGCCCTTACTAATGTTTAGCTTACCTTTTCTATTAGAAAATGCCATGTTCATGCATATGCAGCATAGGAGCTGCTACTGAGAGCAACAGACCTCTGATCAGAACAAGATTTAAAGCAGAGGGATACACAGCCCTCTTTCTAGGTCCGTTCATCACAGTTTGCTTTTTTGTCACTGTTCTTGCCTTCAGTTCTGTATTGGGTTTGCATGGCAAGGTTTTGGTAGCAGGGGGGCTACAGGGGTGGCTTCTGTGAGAAGGTGCTAGAAGCTTCCACTATGTCCAGCCAGCACCAAGACGGACTTGCCGCTGGCCAAGGCCGAGCCCATCAGTGACGGTGGTAGTGCCTCTGGGATAACTCATTTAAGAAGGGGAAAAAGATTCTGTGCAATTGCAGCCAGAGGGAGGAGTGAGAACATGTGAGAGAAACAACCCTGCAGACCCCCAGGTCAGTGAAGAAGGAGGGGGAGGAGGTGCTCCAGGTGCCGGAGCAGAGATTCCCCTGCAGCCTGTGGGGAAGACCATGGTGAGGCAGGCTGTCCCCCTGCAGCCCAGGGAGGTCCACGGTGGAGCAGATATCTGCCTGCAGCCACAGAGGACCCCACGCCGGAGCAGGCAGATGCCCAAAGGAAGCTGTGACCCCGTGGGGGACCCACGCTGGAACAGTCTATGCCTGAAGGACTGCAACCCATGGGAGGGACCCATGCTGGAGCAGGGGAAGAGTGTGATGAGTCCTGCCCCTGAAGACGAAGGAGCAGCAGAGGCAAGGTGTGATGAACTGACCCCAACCCCCATTCCCCATCTGTCTGCGCTGCTGGGGGGGTAGGTAGAAAATCTGGGAGTGAAGCTGTGCCCAGGAAGAAGGGAGGGGTGGAGGGAAGGTGTTTTGAGATTTGGTTTTATTTCTCATTACCCCACTCTGGTTTGATTGGTAATAAATTAAACTAATTTCCCCAAGTTGAGTCTGTTTTTCCCATGATGGTAGTTGGTGAGTGATCTCTCCCTGTCCTTATCTCCACCCACAAGCCTTTTGTTATATTTTCTCTCCCCTGTCCAGCTGAGGAGGGGAGTGATAGAGCGGCTTTGGTGGGCACCTGGCATCCAGCCAGGGTCAACCCACCACAAGTTCCTAAGTGCCGAGTGCCTATGATTTTCCTACTCTAGTAGAAGTATACAGTGTCTTCAGTTTACTAAATGTCTATCAGTCGGTAGGATGTTTTCCTTTTCACTATAATCTGCAGTTTGCAGATGTGCAGTAATGCTAAGGGCTTGAGGAGATGCACATCAATGAACACAGGGTAAAGCAATGTTCACTATGTACAGTCAGTCATGTACTCTGTCTGAGCTAGTACCTCTCAGGAAAGAGGGATGTTGCTGTTCCTTATGATCTTATTTAAAAATTGGGGCAATTCAAACCTGAAAGTTAATTTTCTAGCTAGTCTATAAATCTGTATTGCATCAGATAAATCCTCTATGTGTTTTAGTTACTCTAAATTTAGATTGGTATTCAAGGAACAGAAATCATAGTAACTGACTGATTGAAGGGTATGTAACACAGCTTGAATTTTGAATACAGTATTGCATATATATATAGAACATTGACATTGAACTCTTCATATTCAGTCCACAGATTTTGGGGGAAAAAACCCAAAGGAAATCTCCTCAACTAAATGTGAGTATAAAATTAAAGGAAATTATAAACCTGCCTCACATGAAACAAGAGGTGGGATTTGCTGAGTAAGTTATCTGTTGTGACTTACTTAGCTTTAGTTTATAATTAGTTTAGTTTACCAGATATGATAAGGATACAAGAGCAATACTTACGCAGATGGTGACCACAGTGTGAAATTGTCATGGTTTAACCCCAGCCAGCAACTAAGCACCACGCAGCCGCTCACTCACTCCCCCCCCACCCAGTGGGATGGGGGAGAAAATCGGGAAAAAGAAGCAAAACCCACGGGTTGAGATAAGAACAGTTTAATAGAACAGAAAAGAAGAAATGAATAATGATAATGATAACACTAATAAAATTACAACAGCAATAATGAAAGGATTGGAATGTACAAATGATGCGCAGTGCAATTGCTCACCACCCGCCAACCGACACCCAGCTAGTCCCCCAGCGGCGATTCCCCGCCCCCACTTCCCAGTTCCTATACTAGATGGGACGTCCCATGGTATGGAATACCCTGTTGGCCAGTTTGGGTCAGCTGCCCTGGCTGTGTCCTGTGCCAACTTCTTGTGCCCCTCCAGCTTTCTCGCTGGCTGGGCATGAGAAGCTGAAAAATCCTTGACTTTAGTCTAAACACTACTTAGCAACAACTGAAAACATCAGTGTTATCAACATTCTTCACATACTGAACTCAAAACATAGCACCGTACCAGCTACTAGGAAGACAGTTAACTCTATCCCAGCTGAAACTAGGACAGAAATAATGAAGGCCACCACACCCACCACTGGTGTAAATGTAGCGTAAATATAATCCACTGAGTTTATTCTGCTGTTTCAAGTGAACAAGCAAGTGGAAAAAAAGATGTTTGTGCGGGAGAAGCTTTTCATAAAAAAGCTGATGGGGAAGCTGACAATTCTCTTTCCAAAAAAAGGTGCTTGTGTGTTCCATTGGTAATGGCCTTATGAGCTTTATGCCAAGATTAATCATATTGCTGTGATACACACATAGGAGTTTGGGAATGTTATGTTATGCGATTAAAGGATAATCATGGAGAACACAAAGACTCCATGAGGATCAGAGAGCTATGATAGACGGAGGAACACTAGTAGCCTAATCAGGGAAAATGGGACATCTCCAAATACAGCATTGGCTTTAGTTCTGCATGCACAGTATTTCCTCTTGGGGCAAGAAAGGAGTGAACTAGAGACTTTCAAACTAGGTTTCAAAAAGCAACATATTCGTCCTCTGGGACAAAGCATTACAGATCAAACGTTAGAAAGGAAAAGCCTTGCAAACAGTTGTCCTACATTCTGGGTTAATCGGACATTACCTATCGTGTGGAATCCTGGGAAGTGCAGGTGCAAGTTGGTCAGATTTCCATTTTTTGGCTTTGTATACATGCTTTGAGCAGAGATGTTTCTTTCATCTTTTGCCTTCTTGGTTGGTACCAGAGTAAGCTGGTATAAACAGATTTTCTCTGGAGAGTAAGGCTTTCTCTAGACTTTGGTATTCCTGTGGTTTTGTATCAGGGAAGCAGGAACACACATGCTCATAATGTTTATAGTATTGATCCAAAAGACTTTCTGAATATTCTGTGTGTCCACAGTGCTTGCTGTTTCTCCCTGCATAATAAGCTTTGAAGTTCACATTTCCAAGAACTCACATCTGTCACATTGCACACTGAGCCTTTTTTCTTCATCTCCTGCATGACCAAAGTACTTTCAATCACTTGCTACACATTTGGGGCTGGCAACCAAACTTCAGCATCACAAGTGTGATATCTGTAGGCACCAGATGGCAGAATCTTTGAACATTCAATTTTATTTCCTGACCATTGGGAGCATTAAGAACTCTCATGGGAAAAGAAATTGTTGTACAGTAAAAGCAAAATACAAAATAAGGGCAAATGTGTAAATGATTTCTTAATTAAATCAAAACAAACTTTTTCCTACTATGTGCCATGGGGAAAGCACTTTTCAATTTAGATGAGCTTTTAAAACATACTGTGACATGTTTAATTCAAAGCAGTACTGTATGTTTATTTTTCAGAATGCTCATTTTTATAAAAGGAGTGCACAGAAAAAGAGAGGAAGGAAAATGAAGCCACACAGGCTTGCTGGCATAACACATAAACCAGCGCATTTTATATCAGTAGAGCTGATATAAACATATACATATCTGTATAAAGGAGAGGAAGGAAATTGGGGAATAAGTGGGGTTAGATCAAGCAAAGGTAGAAGGTGAACCAGTGCATCAGACTTTCAGACTCAAACAACAGGGAGATAATGTTACTACAACACCTAGCACAAAGGAAACTCTCATGCATGGAAGTGGTCTTTTTCTGCATGCCATTATCTGATATTTTTTATTTTGGAGACAGAGTATATGTGTTTTCCAGTGCTTGATAAAATGATGAAAAGCAGTAACTATCACTGAGCACAGATTCTGCTTTGCATCCAGATTCATGTTGCATTTACCTGCACAAAGAATTCTTAAACAGCGAATTGAGGCAGCTGTGAGCATTTGTAGCATAAATAATTTGAAAGATAACAGTTAAGGATGAGGGAGACTATGGCTTTGGGTCTTCACAAGACCAAAGAAGATTTGCAATCTTGAAGATTTATCTGAAACCCAAAGATTTGGTGTGAAGTCCTGGCCTTCACAAAATTCAGCGGAGTTTTTCCTGTTTATTTTGGTAGGGCCTAGATTTTTATTTTCCTGGGGACTTAATGCATAAACTCCAACATGTGAAACAAGCAGATATTTCCTGCTTTGAAAAAGTAAAATAAAATGGAAGTGATTACAGACCTGAACATGACCAGCACACATTACAAAAATGATTCATGTGACATGTTTATTCATGTGTTGAGGAAGGAAGGATTTTTTATTTTTGATCTTGTATTGGTTATTGCTGTGTAAAGAGAAAGGGTGAATAAAAAGCTACTGGCCCCCACATCCCAACACTACTATTTTGTGCTCTGTTCCTTTGAAATGACTATGATACAGTTTGTGTGACCCTTCAAATAATTGAAATGGTGTCTTTCCATAATGTCTTTGAATGGTACAGGTTTTTGTGAGCCTCTGACAAACATATATGCATTGAAGATAATTAGACAAACCTGTGACTTTTGGAACACTGCAGACATAACTTCCTTAGTGGGGAGTAGTTCTGAATACAGGAGAAAAAATCTAAAGAGATCACAAAGTATGTTTATGTTAAATATGCGGTGATGGGCTGTCAAAAAGATTTCTGTTTTCAAAATTAATTTACTTAGCAGGGGCCTATAGGATGATGTCAGGAGACCTGAAAGGGCTGTTTCCACTTGTTCTGCTTTGCCATCTCTCTATTTTCACTGCAGTCCCCAGGAGGGTAGTTTGATTTTGGTGACCAGGCTGCCTTTGAGTCAGTCAGAGCCAGCAGACTGCCTTTCAGTAAAAATTCAAATTGGTCCTCTCTGTGCTCGGCAGGGCTGAGCACATCTGGGATGTGGTGAAGGCATTTGTATTTGTTTTACTATACTGGAGGGCACTGAAATAACTCTTGTGAGCCAACAGTCTGTCTTTTCCAAGAATATCAGTGCCCAGAAAGGCTGACAAGCTAAGTAAGGGGAGGAAGGAAGCACCTTCAAATCCATGTATTTCACAGGGGTACTCACTCACGTGTGTCTTATGACCCTTGTCCCTGTGGAGGTCATAGTCAAGAAGAAAATTAACAGTTTTGGGGCAGAAATGGCTTGCCGCACCACAACAGGAGCTGGTTTATTGCCAGTTTTAAAGGAACTCTGTAAACTAGTGTGGCATGATGAATGCCAAGTCCTGAACCTTTATCCACATGACTTCCAGCAATACTTTTCTCCCACCGTGGTCTGTGGTCCTACAGGACAGCAGGAGTACTAGTACCCACTACTGTCCCACCAATTCCTGGTCTGAAAACCTACTGAAAGTGTGAGGCAGCTCTTGGAGGAAGATGACAGGCTACTGATCATAGGTACCTGCAAGAGACACAGTTAATGGTTTAGCAAGGGATTTTCTGAGTCTGGCATTGCAGCAACTCCTCATAACTAAAGGTGCAGCAATAGTAGCACTAGTGGCATCCCTCGCTAACAGATAAAAGATGTCCTGTAGCAGACTAAGCAAGGCAGGGGCAGCTGTCACCATTGCTTTCCCCATTCTGCCCCATCTGGATGGCCACTTGGGAGCTAAAGGCTAGAGGTATGCTCCTCCTGAGGTGCCTAATTCTCAGTCACGTCAGCATAGAGGCCTGTCAATAAAAGTAGAATTCCTACTTCATCTGTAATCCTTGCGTGAGGTCAGATCATGACTGTCTCTCTGTACAAAAATAAGCATCACAGTCTTCCATTCATCTTCATGTAGGTGTCTGCCTACATCAACTGCTATCAGCTCTCTTCAAGCATTGTGGTACTTTTAGGATAAGATTCATCTGACTTATTTTAGACATCTTTTTCAGAATGAAATTGAATCCAAAAGTGCTTGTTTCACTCCAGTGATTATAAGAGGAGTTGGGATGACTAACTCAGAAACAGGTATCTCTGTCTCACCAGATGCTTTCCACACAGTGTTTATGTTATGCTGGGCCACAGCAGGGATCAATGAGACTCTAATTGAAGGTGGGTGGATTAGAAGTTTTCCTCATGACTTGTTAGGATTGATAAAAAATGGCCAGGAGAAATATTTGGATTCCCATCTCTCTCCCCTCTGGACCTCCAAACACCAGTTATTCTCATGCAGAAACTTGTCATTTTGGCTTCCTATTACCCTTGGACTTAGTAGAGGGTATACTTGATGCTAATAACAAAAGCAGAAGAGAAAATGACTATGTCACAATCAAGGAGTGATGCTAAATAAATGAAGGATAGCATTTCTCATTTATGCCAACATCTTTAGAGACACTCCCCATACCTTCTTCCCCTAGAACAGGACCCCAGAGGAGTTATGTTTTCATGGAGTCATTGCTGGTATCAGACTGGTGTGCTGGGCTTTCCTCTGCATTTCTCTGTGTGACTTTTCTGAGAGAACCACAATGATCCATTCTGCCTTTGCAGTCTGTGAATAGTCATTTGACCGCGGAGGGAAGCAGGGAATTCAGAGGTGTCAGTCTGGTAGTTCCTCAAATGACCATATGCAACATCAAGTTTGGCCCCAGAGATGGGCAGATCAAGAGCTAAGTCATTTTGATCGTAGCATCATAGAATCACAGAAGGGTTGAGGTTGGAAGGGACCTCTGGAGGTCATCTGGTCCAAGTCCCCTGCTCAAGCAGGGCCACCTACAGTCAGTTGCTCAGGACCATGTCCAAATGGCTTTTGAACATCTCTAAAGATGGAGACTCCACAGTTTCTCTGGTCAGCCTGTGCCAGTGCTCAGTCACCTTCACGCTGAGAAAATGTTTCCTGATGTTCAGGTGGAGCCTTCTGCATTTCAGTTTGTGCCCATTGCCTCTGGTCCTGTCACTGGGCACCACTGGAAATAGCCAGGCTCTGTCTTCTTTACACCCTTCCTTCAGATATTTGTATACATTGATGAGATCCTTCCCGAGCCTTCTCATCTCCAGGCTGAACAGTCCCAGCTATCTCAACCTTTCCTCACAGGAGAGATGCCCCAGTCCCTTAACCATTTTAGTGGCCTTTCGCTAGACTCTCCCCTATGTCCATGTCTTTCTTGTACTGGGGAACCCAAAACACCTTGATGTCCTCAAGCTTTACAATGATTTATTCTGACACAGTCTGGGCTTCTGGGTAAACTCCTCAAGTTGCCTTAATTTGATAACAAGTTTTAGTCATTTGCACTTAAGCCAGTGGTGCTATTATTTAATATTTCTATTATTATTATTATTATTATTTTATTATTATTATTACTTCATATTATTATTATGAGGGCTGCAGTGGGAGCACAATGGGACCCACTCAGTGCAAAACAGCTACAAAACTAGCAGATATCCCAAAGCGTTGTCATCAGCTTTGCTCAAAGGACCTTCAGCGAGGAAACTATATCTGACTGATGCATTCAGTGTTTTACAAGTGTTGTCATAAGAATATTAGACATCTGTAAGTGCTAATGGCAATATGCTGAAGATTGAAATGCTGAATAAGCAGAGTAATACTACCGAACTTATCATGTCCATTAGAACTATATTTGGGTGCTTTGCTGTTAAACAAGTCCTCAGAACATTAGCCTAGATTGTAGCAAGCGTCATTTGGTTAAACTTAATGCAAAACACGCGGAGAGATTTTAAGGCTGGAAGGTGAGTGTGGGTTAAAAGCCTGACCATTTGACTTTTTATGATCACTTTATACCTGACCAATAAAAAAGGAGCTGCTGCTACCACTGGCTGTGGCATTCTGATGATGCCCTTTTTGTCCGTGAAATGACTAGGGGGGGAGGAAAATAAAACAAACTTGCAGTGTCTGCTGCATCTGTGACCTTTGTCACTTTACTCATGGACCTCTGCTGACATTTCTAACAACTTTTGTGCTTGAGGGAAGTGATCCTTCTTTCAACACTCAGATTTTTTTAGGCAAACAAAACCATTTCGCTTCCTTATTTTTTTCAGATAGACTGGGTTTTTTCTTTTTTTTATATATAAGAAAGGTGTATGTTTTCTGATAAACCCGTAGAGCTGAAACTGCTTTATGTCATCTCCAACTTGTTAGCTCTCCTGATAACACCTTTAATGTAAAGAACGGTGCAATGGCAGCATTTTATATTTTGTAACTATTGTAGAAGAGTATTATTACGTACAAGTGTATTTCATAACCCTTGTAGGAGTTTTAAGATCCATCAATCCAATAGCTTCTGTATGGTATTACTACAGTACTATTAACATGCCATGTGGGCACTTCACCAAAAAGTCTACTTTCCTGATATTTTTAACAGCTTGTTCTTTATAAACAACTTTGGACACTGCTTGCTAATTAGCTAGCAACGTTCAGAGGGTCATCAACAATAAGATTATTTGTGCCTAGTGCTGCACTTCTATTATTTATTTATGTAAGTCTGTCACATGAATGGAAATTAATTTGTATTCTTCTGTGACTCAGATACTGCTTTTTGCCATTTCTAAAAATATCCAAGAAAATGGTTTACAGTCTTCTATAAGCTGTTAGATATCCTGAACTCCGGCATCTGTCTGTTCTAAAGGCAAGTGACATAAAGAGATCTTTTCTGTGCCTTCTTTTTGAGTACTTTTAATGATAATCATATTACCTGCTTAGAAGCAAGCAGAAAGCATCCTGAATGGTTGGATCTGCTTCTATGAGGTATTAGTGAATGATCTAATGAAAGCATTTGAGACTACTATTTTAAAAATCTCTTTCAAAATTTCAGAAGACAAACCCTGTCTCTTAGATCTTCCTAAAAATTGTTTATAAGAAAGGCATGTGTCTGCTTGTCCTTTATAATCTGATTCGGGGAATAACAAACTTGATGTTTCTGTAGACAGATATCTTGACCTATGAAATCATAATTAGATTTTGTGGTTATTGCTCTCTCCTGCCCAGTCTTGGCACAGTCAGCTTAGGCAAGGGAGATGAAATAGAAGCAGAAGAGAAAATGTGATTTCTTTGTTAAACTTACAAACATTTGTGCCTGAGTAACTTTTTTATGTCAGCAGCAATGCAGTTGCCTAGACTGTTACAGTATGCCTTGTAATCATTTACTTTTAAATAAATATCTGTAACAACTAACCATAGGTAAGGGTCAACATTGGGCTCAGGACACAGTAAAATGAGGAATAGTAACTCTAGTAAGAATAGATGCATAACAGTAATTTCCCTTCAGGGTCATTCAGATTTGACTCGCCATTTATGTGTCAATGCTTTTGAACTTAATTAAAAGGAATTTGAAGTCTGGACAAGGATTCACTTTATCTGATAGACCTCATATAGGTCAGCTGGAACTGGGGACATTTTTATGGAAAACTGTGTCCTTTTCAGTGATACAATAGAGATTTTCAGACTTCTCAGCAAATCATTAAGTTAATGCAGTTTTGCTGCATTTGGAGGGATATTTTTATTGCTTTGGATGTATCCACATTTTCTTCTTTGAGCAAAGCATTTTGTTGTTTTTTTTTTTTTTTAGTATTATTAAGTCTAGCCTGGGAGAAAAGCACCTTTCTGTTTGCAGAACAACATAATCCACTTTTCAACCTTCTTTAACATTTGCTAAGTAGAACTGAAAAAAATGTAGGCTTTATTACCTGTTGGCAAAGTGGAGCTTGCTTTAAAACAGATAACTACTGCTATACAGGCCCTATACAGGCCCTTTCTTAGGGTGGGGAGTACGAAACTGGACCCAGAAATCCAGATGTGTCTCACCAGGGATGAGTAGAGAGGAAAGATCACTGCCCACAACCTGCTGGCAATGCTTATCCTAATGCAGTCCAGGATGCTGCTGGCCTCCTTTGCTGCAAGGGCACACATTGCTGGCACATGGTCAGCTTGTTGTCCACCAAGACCCTCAGGTCCTTTTCTGCAAATCTGTTTTCAGGGAGGATTAACCTTATAATGCCAAATTTGCTTTGGAAACTGTGATTTAAACTGTAAGGCTGCGATCTGCATTAAGGCTTAAATGTATCAATGCTGAGTGTCAGAGAACAAAACCTTTAGTCACTGAGCTGCGGAAGCTGGGATCCATGGCAGGGAGGCCTGCAATGGGCATACAGAAGATTGAATGCCTTGGAACACCACCAGTATGTTTAGTGAGAGCTCGCCCAAATTAGATCTTTGAGCAGGGAGGTGCATACTCCATCTGACAGTGTAATACTGAGGACCAGCATGTGTCCTAAATCCCATCCTCCATCTACTCAAATTCCTTCCCCAGAGCCTGCTAAAGGAGGCAGGTGCCTACAACAATTTTCTGAAAAACTTGAGCGATGGTCACTTTCTCCTTTTTTCCCTTAGCACCACGTTTAGGGCCCTTATTCAGTGCTTTGAAGTGTCAGCTTTAGGTCTTCCATTTGTTTGAGGGTGATCATTTCTCAGGAGAGTGCTCTGAATTCAAGTTATAAGATGAAGTTCTTGCACTTCACATAACAGTATTAAATATTCACCGGGTACGAGAGAGCAGATGGTTCTTCATCTTTGTGAGTCATCTGGGAGGCAGAGGCCTGAACCTCACTTGTGCAACCTTTCCCTCCTTTCTCATTCCTTCGTCTTTAATTGTTTTATACCAAGGGTGAAAACTTCAGGAGAAAAGGTAGAGAAAATCCTTTCATCTTTCAAAAATTATGATGCTTTACCCAACTAATGGATGTAGGTCACAGATACTCTGCAAATTTCATCCATAAATCTGTTTGAAGAGACTATTTTTTACTGCGCATTGTACAGGACATGGAAATTTGAGTCTGGATTACTTTAATTAGGGGTCCAAACTCAGCAGATTGCTGCAGCAATGCAAGTTGTAACTACTGCTTACGAAACATCTCAATTATTTTTACTTGAGTTGTGATGGTGCATTTCTCCCCACTGAATGGTGAAGTGGACCACTTGCCTCGTGGTCAGGAGAAGAGGAAAAAGCTTAGGAAAATAGTCTCCTTTTTAAAAAGTTTTCAAGTTTAAGCAAAAAGAGCAAGATGTCAGAAGGATTGTCTGTAAAAGATCAGAAATGAGTAATAGCAATAAATAAGTTAGGGGTACTGTAGTCCAGAGATAGACACTTAGTTAACAATTATCCTTAAAAGCACACAGTTAAAAACCAAACAATTGCATAGCATATTGACCTCAACAGTGGTTTGACATTAGGCTGGTATAAAATGTTAATACTTGATGAGTTTGCTGTTGAAGTATTTTTCTGTGTAACTGCATCCCTTTATCATAGCTGTTAGGGGTAAAATTCCAGGTTAAATCACATCTTGCCTGCTCTAAGCTATCCATCATTTCCTAAATGCTTTTAATTATCCTGGAATGAAGATGTACTTTCTGGGGTCCAGCATCAAGGTGACTTCCAGAGGTCAGGGCAAAGCCTGTGCTGTGCAGCATGGAAAGGATGTACCACCACATGTACCACTTCACATGTCTCAAGTGACTGTCAGTGCCTGGGGCGGCGTTACAACACCTTGGAAGACCACATTTCTTGGAGAACTTCTAAGATAACATAGGTATTGTGTTTATTGTGACTAAGGTTTAATATGCTCACAACAATTTCTTCATTCTTATTTCATTTTCCCTTTTTTTTTTTTTTTTGTCTGGGTCTTTTTTCTCCTAACGTATTTCAGATGGATTCTTCCTTTTTCGCCAGTCACAACCACCAATTAAAACTCTCACTGGCCTCCATTTTTCTTCAGTGAGTTCATTGTCCTTCAGTTTTATATGTGCAGATCCACTGTCTTCAAAATATAGCTGGAGTGACATCTGGGTAACCCTATCAGGAATGTAAACGCAGTAATTACAGTCAATTGAGGGACTAAAAGATCATGTCAATTCCGTATGTAAAGAATACTGTGGCCCTATTAAAAAAAAAAATAAAATTAAGTGGTGTGGCTTTACAGAGGTCATTCACTGAAAACATGGTAACTGCTGCATTGAAGACTCTGGGCAAATGCCTTTTGAGGTTCAGTCACAGATTTGTGTGGTCCTCACCTGTGGACATATTGTGAGTTAGCTCGAGGTTTCTTCTTGTTTGTTTATGCTATTTCTTTATGAGGTCTCTATCACTATGCCCACATAGATTTCTGTAAGAACAAGTCACAGTTTAAACATCTGTGTTTTGCCTGTGTGCTGTAGAAACTCTTCTCACATATGTTGTGCCCATATATGCAAGGGCTCCTAAATCTTTAACTCCAAAACCACTCCTTAATGCTAGCATGAATCTCTATATGTTCCAGTATTCTTCAATTTCAGTTCATTGTTCTAGGCCCTGATGAAGCTGTTAGTAGAAAATAGAAGATATCAAAATGTCTGTCATCTTGTTGACTATTTCTGAGCACAGACTGCAAGAAACCCCACAAATATTTGGGCCAGTCTGACAATAACTGACAGCAACCTTTTTATGTCTTAAGAATTAAACAAGAACTTTATAATCAGTGTTCTCAATACCAAGTTTATTACAAAAGTAATAGCTGATGCAAGAAGGAAGTTTCATGGCCTATAAGCTGCAGGGGGACAGATGAGATGATCACAGCTATTCTTTCTGATCTTCAGATCTATTATCTCAATTTATTAACTATGTTCTGTATAACAGAGTGGGTTTGAATGAAATCTTTTAATTTACGTGAAGACATATTACGTTTGGCATCCAGATGCCTTGGCCATGGAGCAGACCTCTACTGTACCTGCTCTACAAATTCAGACTAAAAAGACAAACCCAACCCAGGCAGACAGAATTTCAGCAAGTATGAACTGGAGTAGTCCTGCTGATTTTTATGAAAGTGTGTCAGTTTACAGTGGTTGAGGACCATGGTCACAATGGATGTGAAGTAAAAAGAAGTCGAAAATAAGTGCTTATACAAAGCAGATCTCTGTAAGAAGCCCTCCATTGCAGAGTTGTTTTGCACCATCCCCCTAAATGTCCTTGCATGTGGCCTGACCAGCCTGGAGAGAGCAACCAACCTTACTACAGAGCTCCCCTCACTGTTGGTGACAGCCTAGGCAAGGAGGAGTGCTTGCAGGGAAGGTCAGGGCTGTTGTTTCTTGTTTTTATTGTTGTCCTGTTGTGTCTGTTGCAGCCCTGTATAAATTAAGAAGATCCTTGTGCTACTCTAACATGACATGAGAAGAACATTCCTGCAAGGAGCTGTTGCACCAGGATGAGAGTTGGGCAAGGAAATCCCTCGGGCCACCCTTGCAGTCTGGTCACTGACTCTGTTGAGCTTCACCACTTCGAAGTTCATTAATACACCTGGTGCTCCCGTCTAGGGATGGTTCTTCATAAAAGGTAAGAGAAATCTCATTCTGTGAGGTATTTATATAATTTATTTGTGTACAATAATATGTAGCACATATATGTAATGAATTTATTTATAGAATGTATTTATGTAATGTAGGTCACCAGTAAGACTTGAGAGGAAGTGTGACTAAAATTATTCACTTTGAAAACATTGTATCTTTGAAAACGTTATCAGGGCAAATGTAATCCCCATTCACCAAAGCTGCAAACCAAATATTAAATTGTTGATCATATCTATTCTCATTGTTATGAAGGCTGTACCACACTAACAATACACTGTTTAAAATGAGGATTAGAGCTCGAGGTCAGTTCACTAAAAGGACATCTATTTTTTAAGTAAGTCCTTAAGTGAAAACAGTTTGGAAATTAGCTTTCATATGCAGAGATTAATTGGGAGACCGAAGTGCTTGGGTGTGCATGAGTGCTGAGGCATTAGAATCTGCTATCCTGGAAATACAAGTACATTCCTATTTTACCGTTCTTAGCTGCATGGATTGCACAGCCTCAGCCACAGCTGTCCTTTGTCATTCAGAGGGCTAACAAAAGCCTGGGATGCTTTCTGCTGAGAAAACCACTAAATGAACTGAAGCTATGCTGAAGATTTGGTCCTTAGTTAGCAGGGGTGGTAACACAGATGGTAATTCTTGCCTTTACAGTCTTAATGTTTGTTTTTTCCATAACTAATTCTTGAACTGTGCATCTCCAGGTTTTTTGAGTTTTCATATTTGAGTAGCTCCAAAGAAACTTGAATTGTAGTAAGTCCCACAGCAGGCCCTGCTGAATTATTTCAACTGCAAATCTATAAGTGAGCCTTGGTTATTTCTGAAAATTTTTGCCACTAGTTATTTGACTGCTTGGATAATTTGAAGCCTCGGCGGTGAAGGAAATATGTGGACTGCAATGTGATTATAGACCTGAGACTTTAACCTGGCTCATTGTATTCTACTCAGACTCTTCCTCTTTTTCAGACAGAAAGTGTTTGAAAAAGATGCCTTGTCTCAGTACTGAAACTCTGAGACACAGCTCAAGTGCACAAGGGAAGCTTCTTGAGCACTCCTGCTCCACTAACTGGCTAGGATCTTGTGCTTTATTTACAACTTCCCTTATTACATCAAGCCCAAAAGGTAGCTCATCTATGATTCTTCCTTCTCTAGGCAAGAGCTGATAGTATAAATTTAACTCCTCATATGTATCAGTCCCAGCACTGTTTTGTTGTAAAATTCCGTATTGATGTTGGAGTTTTTCTCTGTGCTTCTTAAGGCATGAATTGATTATGATTCACTGTCTCTGGTATCTAGTCTCTGCAGTTTCACAGTTTTTCATGAGCATGTAAATTATCAGCTGTGAGGTACATCCTCATTGCAGGGACATGCACACTGACATGGGTGGGAGGATTTTTAACTGATTTTTCTGCTGATGTGTGAAACTCCTGAGTTCCTTTTTGAACTATCTGATCTTTCATGACTCCTTAATCAAACCTTGAAGAATATTTGCATCTCTTTCTGCTTTTATCCATTTTTAAACATATGCTGATACATACAATTATATCCACCTAGAAGGTTCCTCAGCACTGCATTAAGAACAAAGTATAGATATAATTTTCTGCTATTTGTAACAGAAACCTAAAGTTTTGAGCTCAAAGACAATTTTCTTGCAGAACATTTGTATGTCAAAAAATGGTGTTTTGATGGATTGAAACATTTTGCAAGGGCCTGTCATTTCCTTCAACACTCAGGGGAGATGCTGCCAGTGATGCTGCTTCCTAGGGTTTTTGTAGTTTTGTTTTCCATTTTCCTGCTCTTTCTCCAGCAAGCCTGGCTCTCTGCCTGCCAGGGACATAGGACAACTGTATTCAATCTTCCTGACTTACCATGTCCATATCTCTGGACTCCTTTGCTCCTTGGGATGTCCTCATGCCCAAATGGCTCATTACATAGGCTGCCTAATTGCCCTGGTCCTTAAGTCTTGTGAGCCAGACTGTCTCTTTGGGCAGGCTGGCTCCTCCATTCTCAAAGTGACTGTCCTGGGGCTAGCCAGGCTCACGAGTTTGCCAGCTGGTAGGACCTGGGGCTGTCCATCTGCTGCTGCAGCTTTTGAATAGGCTATTTGGATACTGATTCATTAGAAAGCAGGGGACCTGGCTGACCCCAAAGAAGTCTATGAGATACCAAGATTATGGGGGAAAAAAAAGGCCAGGGGAAAAAAAACCACAACAGTTTTCTTTTGCAGGAAATCTTAGTTTATTTTTTTAAATTTGAGCAACAATATTTATAAATCCACCTAGTGTCAGACTTCTCTACAGATGATTCCAGTCAGCTGTCTTGTTGAGTGTTTTTACTGTATTACCAGCTACAAAGTGGAAAAAGAGAATTTCTTCTGAAGATCTGCAGGAATCCCTACACAAATGAGAAATGCATATAGGAGCTTGATATGAAAATCACTAAAAAAATATGAAACACATGTTAATTTTGTTCCTTGAAGAAATGCAAAGGGTAGCCATAATCTAAAATACAGTCACTATGCCAAGCTGGAAAATATATTTCTAGGATCAGTACCTTTTAAAATTGTTCTTAAAACATTTATACTGCCTGGTAACATTGACTTGAAAGCTGCTAGAATAACAATAAGAAAGTTTAATCTCCCCTCACCTCACCTTACCTTCTTACTGGACACAGGTTACAGTAATGATTGAAATTTTTTATTATAAAAAATATAGAAGAATTATTTAAAAATCTTTTGAAGATGAAGGAAGCTTGATGAAAAGAAAAACAAAACCAGGAAAGAAGGAGATAGATAGGAGTAGGATAAGTTTACTCATGTAAGCTTTGGCCTCAAAACAAAAGGAACAACAACAAAAAAGAATTAGAAGAAAGACATTCAGGAACAAGTCAGGAAAAATGCAAATTTCTGCAAAACCAGTTATATAAACATTAGAAGAAATTATAACAGTCCCATGAGATGAAAAAGGTGAGTAACTGTGTAAGAAATCTCAAGTGGGAGAAATTCAGAGTAGTTATTTCTCCTCAGTTTTCAATATATAAGAAAAGAGGTCATCAGCAAATCTTACGCAGAAATCAGAAAAAATATTAAGGAAAACAGTTAGAGAAGCCAAGACCAAAAGACAATTAAAGAGCTTATAAAAGAATGTTTGTCACTGTAAATATACATTGACCTGCAAATCTGAATGTACTGGAGTTGGGGGGGTGAGTAAGAAACACAGTGGCTTTGAAAAAATCAGGAATATAATAATTCTTTACCATAAAATAGGGAAAATGAATTTGTTGCTTCTCTTTGAGAAAGTAGACATAAAAAATTGCTAATCAATGGCTCATGAATCTACCCAGAATGGGATATTCTACCATCTAGTAAAATAATCAATGCTCCAGATCTGAGACCAGTGTAAATTAGGACAGCTGCATTAACCTAATTCAGGCCACATTGATTTACACTAGACACGAATCAGTCCTGCAGAGCAGATATTTGGTAGAAAATGTGTAATATCTACAGCTGAGTGAATACGTGGAAAAAATGAAGATATGTACCCATCTAAATGCTTTGTCACTTGCCATGTTTGTGTGAATGTCAAAGTGTTAGCCAGTAGGCTTACATCAGGAACTCTTTCATTAATTTGCAAACAGATGTCTAGTAGAAGACCTACTTGTTTGATCCAATGTTTTTGTAAGGGCTTGACTGGAAACAAGTGAAAAATCTATTTCTTGAGGTACTATTTTTTCACTTTTTCTTAACGGTAAAATTATTTCCCCATTTCTCTGAACTACAAGTACATGTCACTGACAAAGACAAGATACAAGGCTACCCCAGCGTGGTATTTCCTGCATTGCTGCAGTGCATGTAGCAATGACCTTTGCCGTAATAATTGAAACATATCTGATCCTGGAGTCTACAATGTTCTCCTTGTTCACTGGAGAAGAGATAATTTAGAAAACCTTCAGGTCTGAGCCGAGGTTCATGGTGAATGAGGGATATTAGTTAGGAAAATCTAAATGAGCTGAGAGACTGCTTTTGCCCCTATCACTGGATCAGATGTGAGGAGAAGGAGAGGTAAGACATTAAATAAATATGATCATGTTGGACACATATCAAAGATGCTCTACAGAAACAGTGGTGAATGAATAATAAAACTTCATTGTGAAGATGGTCATACCTGAGATAGCTTAACTTGTTTGCCTGGCAGGTGGGTTACCTGCAGAAGTGGTAGATGACATTCATGTCATTTCAAGTTGCTTTCATTCTTGACAACCTGGTGGCCTTTAAGTCCAGGTTGTAGACGTCTCCTGTAATGGTAATTATTTTGCCTCAGGTATACCAGATGCATTTGTTGACTGCATAACAGCATCTTATTTCCATTAATTTATCTTCAAACTCTATCCTGTCACCTCAATGGAAAATGGGAAACTTTTCTTGAAGATCCTATTTATTTAGACTCTTATAAGAAAAAAATGTACAGATCTGACTTGTATTGTATTAACATTGATGTGTAGTAGAGGAAGGGTCAAAGGTCAATTATTCCATTGTCAGCATTCAACTGGGTAATCTCAAACGTTTAGTTTTGTTTACAATGTACTCAGATGTTTCTTTTTGAAATAAAAGGAAATTTTCACTTTTTTCAAGCATGAACACTTCTCAAAAGAAATTGCAGTTAATTGAAGCTGTAATTGCTTTAGATGAACATCATTACAATGCTTAGAAGTTAGTTTTGAGGGATTTGTTTAAACTGGCTTTTGAAAGAAAACCTGCAGCATTTTTTATGCCACATTTTAAAACAGTTCCAGACAGTAGATTTAATTTGGGTGAAATAATTTAAAAGGATTCTAAGATTTTACACACCTTACTAAAACACTGAAGTCCTGAATGAAGGAAGGAAGGTTAGGAGGGTTACCAACAGTGTGAATGCTATACAAGTATGTTATAATTAAATATATCCATAATATAGTGTCTTGACACTTTTTTTTGTCAGTGAGAAAGCTTTTTTTCCACCCCATACTTGGTATTTAAGATGCTGCTAATGATATTGTGTCATCTGCAGATGTAATTAAGAATTTCCATAAGGCAGTTTTTTTTAAAAAAAGGGGCTATTTCCACAGAGCTCCTTCGGCCACCACATTACTGACAGGTCAAAAGAAAATGGAGTACATATACATGTGTTTAGGTTTGTACTTCCCAAGTGACTGTCAAGGAAATCAGCAGAGTTGTGAAAGCAAAGAAACAGTATGTTCTTGGTAAATTACAAAAATACAGGGGTACAGTCATACCAGTAAAGCCTGTTCCTAGAGCTTTAGCTTGTGGAACAGCTACACATCTGTTTACGTATCACTGTTGCTTTCAGTCTTTTTCAAGGTTCAGCGCTGATCTACAATAAGCAGAATGCAGCTCTGTGGAAGGAGCAGTGATGACTGCTTGATCTGACCGTGGCTTCTGCAAGAGCATCCATCCCAGGGACACAGCAGGGGCAGCAACGTGTCAGCTCTGTGACTGCTAATCCAGCTGCTGGCTGAAACAAGGCTGCTGCCATCAGTGCACGTGGGGCTGGAACACAGAGGGATTTCTCCGGGGTTTTCAGCCAAAGCTGGTCTGGAGTCTAGGTAAACCCAGCTCCTCCATGGGAGCATGGGGGCATCTTCCAACTTATGAGCAGAGAGATAGTGTGAGCTACTGACTGATAGTGCGAATCTTTATTCTGAGTAAACGCCCGAGTGACTTGGTGGGACCTGGGGGCTGTAGATATCACAATGTCAAGATATCACTGCTAGCTCTTTCTCCATCTCTCTCTCTTGCTGAATTTGGCCACCCCCTTTCCTCCCTTCCCCACACATGGCATTTAAGCGCTAGCAGCCAAAATCTATCATACTTTGTGTTGGCATACAATGTGCCAGCAGCCTGATTCAAACAAGCAGCCAAGCGTGCTGTCTGAAGCATACCAATGTCAAAATTTGTTTGGTAATCACATCAAAATGCATCTGTTCGTACCATTTCCCATACTTTTGTGGAGGTAAGAAAAAGCAGTCTTGGAATTTTGTTATGTCTACTTTTGGTATGAGCTCAAATCTGAAATGCAGAAAGCTGTTTATTTTTAAAAAAAACCCACAAATTAAGGGAAAAATAATAACCTCACCAATGATCTTCCTATGTCCTTAACATAATCAAAATAGCTGTCAGTGCTCCCGTGATAAAAGAGGTAAATATACATCACCAAGAGCAAAGCAGCAAATACATACCTTGTCTAAGCTTGGCACAACTGGCTGGAATTCTTACATCTGGAAACTTTCCTGTAAGAGGTGCAAAACTTGTCAAAGAGGGATATTGTTTCTTCTAGTATAAATCATAATAATTCCATGAATGTAAGGTATATTAATTAAAGGTTTATTTTCCAGTATTAATGCATCTAAATTTCTAATATAAAAATGTAAATAAATTTTGCTTTTTGTCAACTTTGCTGGCAGAAGTTCTAAATATTGACCTGAGCTTAGGCACCAGCACTTTTTTAACAGCTCTTAGCTCAGAGACTGATAAAGAAGCTGTACAAAATAAGCTGTAAAAAATACAAAGGTCTAAATAATACAATATTTGGAAATACTTATGGGAAGGTGACAATGAAAAGTAAATAAGCTCTAGAATAAATCTCTGCTGTAGGAATATCAGAAGGACTTTCTGGTCAAAATAGTGCAGCCCAGACTTTTCTGAAGATAAGAACTGGCCTTATAGTTACAAACTTTTAGACACAGCTGCTCTTGGCAGATGTTATGCTGAGTGGAGCTAAAGAAGAAAGAGTAGCCTTTTACTAGATACTCTCCTGTGTATAATATATTTATTACATATTAGTTTATTGTAAGGCAGCGTCTTTTAGTTAAAGGGTATATGAGCTACTTTCAATGGGTTCTTGAGATGTGATTGAGAAAATCAGGTTCCTAAATACAAGCAACAGTCCTCATGAAGTCAGCCTCTGTACAAAATGTTTAGAGAGTCACAAATTAAAAAAAAATAAAATCCCTTCTCTCCAGGAAAATCCTTTGGCTTCTATACTCTAGCTTATGTCTTTCCTTGCTGTGATAAAGCCTCAGGAAGGAAATGGGGTACAAACCTACCTATAAGGATCCTTCTAGGGAGCTTTTAAAAGAAATATTTCCTCTAGAGGAGATCTGGTGAGATGGGGAAGAAATGTGTGTCCAAAATCCTCATGGATAGCAGCACAGACTGAAGAATTTGACCTCTTCTTTGTACTCTGCCTGACGTCCCACTTTCTCATTGTCTTTGGTTTGATTCTTTCTCCCCACTACCTTTCTGTCAGGGTAGAAGGGACTGGAAGCTGCATTAAAGGCTGTGCTCATTTCCTTGTGAATAACCTGCTGGGATGCTCCCTCCGCAGGTCATGAGGGTTCCTGCTGCAGAGACTGGCTACTTCCCGTACTCACCTAATTTGACACTGATGGGACTTCTTCTGGTTTACATAATTTGGTTGTTATGCTGCTTTGGTATAATACCACCCAATTTACTTTCATTTTCTTCACCACAGAGGTCATCAGAGAGAATAAACATCTAAAACATTTTGTTTGCTAGCTTTCTGAACGTTATTTGTTGCTCTGCCAGCTACGGAAAATGGAAACTATAATACAAAAGAGGTTACTATTTGTCTCAAATAAGCATTTAACTTAGCTTTAATGAGCTAGTTACTGTATATTAATTAAATCTAAATAGCCCATTGAGAGGCTCTTTGTAAGATTTTTCCTTGCCATCTGGTTACCTTGTTTTAAATGACAAAAGCAATAAGTACTTAATTATGTGCCTATTAATATATTTTAATTTCTGAATCTTCTGAGCTTTTTAATGGGCATTTCTCAAGGTATAGTGTAAGAATAGAGATTTTATCATCTAAAAGTAATTACTTGCATTAACAGCTTTGCTGAATGCTGCTGTAACCTGTCTTTGGAACTGTGTCATAGAAACAAGAACAAAATATCAGCATTTTGCATGTGTTGTGGCGACCTTAGAATGAAAAATGGAGACCTAGCAAGTATCTCCCAAAGCAGATTTCACATTTCTTTCTCCTGGTGCTTCTGCTCAGTAAAACTAAGTCTGCCTTGCAAGGTTACAGCCTGTGAACTTCCCTGTCTAACCAAGCTCTACAATAGTGGCATATTAGAATAGGATCATTCTGGAGGCAGTGTAGACTAACTGGCTATTTCAACCATTGCCAACTCCTAATATTCCTGCTACAGTTCACCTATTTATTGCCACTGCTGTCACCTTTCTGTAGACATAGGACACCCATGTCTCCCAGGATGCAGAAAAAAACAGGACACCACAAGAGAAGGAAACCTTTTTTCTTTTTAAATTAGGTGATATAAGGTGCAGCTGGTAAGCAAATAACTGGAATTATCACACTATTTAGAGAAATGTTCTCAGCTGTATGTTTAGTGATCTATGAAATCTAGTGACAAAGGAAATCTTTTTCTATATTTGTTGAAAAGGAAAAGTCTTGAAGGCATACTGCTGCTTTTATCACAGCAGTTGTCTGGTTGCTATTAGTTATAGGTAACTGTCATTTCCACAAAACCATCTTTTCAGCTTGCATTTAAACATTATTAGCCACGTCAACTCTCACTCAGTGACATGCTGAGTGATTGAAGGAAAATGAATGCCAGCTGTACCTAGTAAATAGGAAAAATGTCATTACCTGTCTTTCAGGGCCACCTTGCGCTGCAGCCACAGATATTATGGTCAAGCATCCACCAGCTTTACAGCGAATGCCACAAATGACAAAAGATAGGCGTTGTTCCTAGAGGACATTTTATTGCCTGCTCAGGCCATGAGGGTGCCACAGACAATGCTCAGAGCTGATGTGCAATCTGCAGCTTGCTGTGGCCAAGTGGGAGCTGAGTACAGTTTCTGTGACAACTGCCACTTTTCATTAGTGGAGAGATAATGGTAACATGGCACCTAAAGGAATTTGCCTTTTATGTTGTTTGGGAAGTAATGTAGAAAGAAAAGATGAGAGAATTTCCTAAAGACTGCAGGACTATGACTGGCCAAAGAGAAGGGTTTTCCAATTGCAAGGAACACTGGGTTGTTGTGTTAGGTTTGGTTCATGGCGGATCTAATTCATTTGTTATTTACCTGTGCTGCTCATAAGACTTATTTGGATTTGAAGAGTTGTAGTTTCAATGCCATTTATTAAGAGTCAAAACCTCACAAAAGTCAACAGGCAGCTCCATAATATGTTTAGATATTTTATCAGCCAGGAAGCAACTTCAGATAAAAGCAGACAGAAAATAGTGAAAGCCCTCAAAATCCACCATCATTTAGCAACTGGATAATGATATAATTACAGATTCAGCGGCAGAATGCTTAACAGCCAGTGTTATTGTCTCATAAAGTCTCCACACAGGGGGCTCTGCGGAACAGAATGTGCCTTCTCAAACCTGTTTGAATACCCTTCTTTGCTTTTCATTTTTTTAAATTCAGAAATAGATCCATTTTGGTACAAATGGAAGACCTCAGCACCAGTTTCTTATTGCACAATTTGAATAATTGTGAGTTAGTACCAGATTCATAAGCCACAGCTTGAATATCATTGTAAGGAAATAACAGTGCTGAAAAAAATGTATTAACCGCAAAGGTGCCAGCACACATAACACAGGAATAAACTTTGTAATGAAAAATACATAATATAAACCACAAAACTAATTTCTATTTTTCACCTTCTTTGCCCCATTCCTTCTCATTTTTCCCCTTGAGCATTGTTTCTTTTTTGCTTACCTTTCAGCCTCATGATCCCTGTTTTCAGAATGCTAAAGGCAGCAGAACTATTACAGTTAGAGCAAAGTAGCAAACCGTCTATCAAATAGTCTTATCATACCCAGGCATCCTAAAATTCATTATTCTGCCTGACCTCCCACTCTTCTTCCTTTTAAGAGGAGAACAGAAAGCACCAGAGCTCTCACTTCAATTGCACCAGTTGCCTCTACTCTGCCCATTAGTTTCAGGAGGTTGTTCTAAATTTCCACCAATGAATCAGACTTGCTAGCTTTTCTTTAACCTCAGTTATGCAGCTGCCACTTATACTGTAATTGCAAAGACTTCAAACTGAAGAGAAGACAGGGAAGCAACTGCAAAGGTGCTTAACAGGGCAAGAAAAAAGTGTGGTTTTACTTCAAATTAAACTAACCAAGTGAAGACAAGAGAGTATGCAAATCCTAGGTCAAGTTAAGGAGAGAGCACAGACAGTAAGGAAACCTCTCTAACTCCTATAAATTAGCCACAAAACCAGCTGGATGACGTATTTGAGGACTCAATCTGCTGATAAATTTTGGTGTTGGTTAGATGGGCAGAGACAAGAAAGGAGGTTAGGAAGTATTCCCATGGGAACTTCCTGAGGGGCCAAGCCTCTGAGGACAGGTACCAAACAAAGTGGTCCTTATATTCCATTTAAGAACACACTAGCTTTTGTCCTGATTCATCAGTTTCCAAGGGCTAAGACTGCTTGTTGTGCCCTATTCTTGGACCTGTGTTTTGCTCAGCTCAGTATGACTGCAGCTGGGAATTGGGACCAATGTTTTTAGGTCACAGTAGCCCAGAAAGAAGTTCTTTTTGTAATTATTATTATTATTACTACAGATATTTTTTTTTTTTTAATTTCAGGTGTTGCTAGTTCCTATTAAACTGCAGCTCAGAAACCTATATTTCCTGCAGCAACTATTGCCCATGGAGAGCATGTAGGCTCAGAGCAGCAACTAGCAGTGTTTACTTCCTGTGCATCGCTCTAAGGGAAGGCAATGTTGGTATACCTCCTATCTTCCTAGGAAAGTATTTTCCCTGCAGCACAAAGGAGCTGTGCTAGAGCTGGGAAGTGTAATTTGTAGCCCGCTGAGCCATCTTCACTCAATCATGCCCTAGATATGGAGTTGTATCTGCAAGTTCACAACTTTTTGAAACAGAAAGTTAGGTAAGATAAGTGACAAGTTCTTAGAAGAACTCAGCAGATATGTGCCATATATGCCTACGTGGAGTGAAATGTGCCAGAGCTAGAAAGAGTATGAGGGAGAATGAGCATGAGCAAACAAAACGATTCTTGCAATCAAGACCCTTGATTACTTTACAAACACTTCAGTGGCAGCTCTGTAAATCAAGAAATGCTGGGTGGTCAGCAGTGAGACCTTAAAGTAGGGAGTTTAAGAGATTGTATGGTCCCCAGAATACTTATGAGTAGATAGCTCAACCAAGCCCTTGACTTAAGAACTCGTAAGCTCTTGACTTGAGAAAGCGCTGTTGTGCAGCATTGCCTGCAAGGGAGTCTTCTTGTGGTAGTAATAATGTAAGAAAAACCAGGAACCAGACAGTTAAATCAGAATGGACTGAAGAAATTTACATGTTTATCAAAGACTGTGATATCCAGATGTGGCAAAATCCTTCATGGGAGAAGCCTAAGACTGTAAGAAAAGAGGTCTTGTGTGAGCAGATAGCTTTTTGTAGGCTGTGGTTTCCCCTCCCTCCCCCATAAGTTGTGGATGGCTGTAGCCTTGAAGCTCTGGGCTGCTAGACTCCTCAATTTTCCCTTGGCCATAGTCAATACATAGCCACTGTGGTCACCTCAGTAGGCTCAGGAAATGTACCAGGCACCTCTGGTATGCTTCAGCACAGCCAGATTCATTATTCAGATAAGCCTGTGGTGGAGATGTACCGAAACACCTCAAGGAGCAAGAACCATGAGACTTTAAGGCTAAATGCTCAAAAGACAGCTGTAGAGGGCTGGACTCAGAAGGCAGGAGGTGGCATGGGTGTAAAAGAATCTTGAAGAATTCCACATGGAGAAAAAGTAGAGACAAGAAATCTTACCACACATTATGCATTTTTAATGGAGGAATCTAGCTGAGGTCTGAGCTATCCTGAAAGGGAGCAGTAAGATAGTTATGTTAGGTGACTTCTAGCAGTCATAATCAATGATTCCTTTATATAACACTCTTGTGAAACTTACATTGCAGTATTGAACTACTCCTGCCATCAGGATTAATAAAAAAACACTTACAACGGACCTTCCTTGCTGGAGTGCCTTAATTGTAGTCCATTTAAAAATCTATTTAAACACCCTAATAGAGTCGTTAGTTCTAATTTAAAGACCTTCTTTGTTGGTCTGGGTACTTCGCATTGCCACATGCCAAAGGCGTTTTTCACTTCCTTAGGTGATAATATGCCTATCTTGACATAAACGTTCACTTACACGGTGAATCTCTTGGCATTTGGATATTTTTTTCTAGATTGCTGTCAAATCAGCTAGCTTGAAGGGGCAACAGGTTATTTTCAACAGCTGGCATGCTCTGGCAATAAATAATTTGTCCTGGTTTATTTACATATTTTCATTTTGTCGTCCTTTTACTGACTTACACATGATGGATTTTATTTAAAGCCCCTAGAGGTATTAATACCAAATAAAAAGAATGTGCTGCTATAAAGATAGATAGAAGAGCTATATTACAATACCTTAAAACATGCTTTATTCTGTTGAGCATATATGAGTGAGAATTGAATACAGTGAGGTGGGGAAAGAGAGAGAGGCATCTCTCTTTCTGTCTGTACTTGTATATAAAGCCACAGACACATCTATTGCTCTACATATGAAAATGCCATTGTAACAAAAGTAAGGCTTTGATGTACTGTATATTTCTCTTTGTATTAGAAGAAAAATGTGACTACCTTTTTGCAATGGGAATATTTGAAAAATGAGGTAGAAAGGCCTTGGAAGAGCATATCTGAGTGGTGGATAAACAAGAAAAAACAGTGGGTAGAAGTAAGATGATCATCCCTAGATGTTAGACATGGTATTTTGCGATATGTGGTTTTGTCCAGGACACTAGCAATTTGTCATGGGTAGCCATTTCTAAAACATTAACCTCCAGGACCTGAGTTCTGCTCACCTAATCCACAGAAATAATTCTACTCCAAAACAAGATCTCTTGCAGTTTAACTTGGCCCTTGAAATGTTGGACATATTCTTTTCTGCATTTGAAAGTAAAACCGTAAACATTGCAGTCACAAAGCTGGCAATAAGAAGAGTTGCTTCTTCACACCAGCAATTGCATATGAATTGTTTCCTGTTAAAAGCTGCCCCCAAATTTGCAAATACAATTACAAATTCTGGCTTAGAGAAGCAGCCAGTGCATGCCAGGGGCTTGCACTTGACACTATTTGATTATAAAGATGCAGTCAGCAAGCGAGCACAGGACTGAGGTGTTGGGGTGGGGATGGCAGAGGTGAGCTGGGCAGGCAGTGAGTGGGGGAAGAGGAGCACGGTGCTGCTGTCGGGGGCTGAAAAAGCTCTGCAGGGCAAAGGTGCACAATGCCATCACTCATGGGGTTGCCCTCCACAGCCCCTGTGAAGAGGACTCTCCCTGAGCCTGTGGACAGGGATATTTTGTCTGCTCTCCGCCTCTGTATTAAACCTAATACATAGCAATAAGATGATGCCTGGATATTGCCCTTTTTTCTCTCTCTTTTCAGATGACTGCTGGCTGGTTTCCTGCAGCTGCTAACTGTTGCTGAGCTGACTGGCTCATCTCCATCTCCTCCTAGTACAGAGGACAGCCTTGAAATCCTCCCACAAAGAGGGCTTTTCAGATGGTGTGTGATCATCTCTTTAGAAGACTGAAAGCAGAGAGGGGTTATGGTTAATGGGATACCTCGAGCTGGAGGTAGGAGCTGGAAGTTGCTGGATCAGGAAGGATGGCATTAGAAAACAAGCCAAAATCAGGGCCATGTTCTCTGTGTGGGTACGTGGAGCAGAGGAGCCATTTTCACCTCCCTGCTCTGGAAGCCAGCTGAATGCCAGTTCAGCATCTGGCATAATTTAAAGCATCCTGTGGCCCAGAAAGTACAGCGTCCAGGGCTAGGTGTGCATACTGTATGTGCATCAGCCAGCGGGTCGCTGCCAGAGTACTACTGTTGCTATTCCCCCAGCACATGCCTTACCCGAGCACTAAAGAGATGTGCTGCGTAACAGCCGGGTAGTCTTGCTTTAGCCTGCTCATATGCTCTGTTGGAATTCCCAGTAGGGATGTACTGCACGAGCAGCTCAGAATGGCTGAGGACGTTGTGGTCCAAGCTTCTGGCCTTCTGCACTATGGGAGAGCTGAGTCAGAGTGAGCAGAAACCTGAAATGCACCACATCCAAAGGAGAAGCTGCCAAACGTCCACCTGCTCTTCTAGTAAGGAAAAAGAAAAGGAAACTTTTAGAAGGGGAAAACGTTTGGTATTCAAAGACCAACAGCCTGCTAAACAAGTATCTCTGTGCTTTTCATTTAGCTTAATCACAACTAGGAAAGGCTGGCAAGCTCCTTTCTTCAACTTACTGAAGCATTGCGCTAGTACATGGGAGTATTGGCTCTGGCAGGCATTGTGTGCTGTTTCATTTGTGAGTGAAAGAGGCTGTCTGCATTTCGAGGAATCACAGTGAAAACTATACTCAATTTGTGGCAGAATAATAAGGTGATCTATTATTGTACTGCTTTTGGAAGTGGAAAATGAGCTCTGCCCTAGGTGTATAATTTTCTATCATGGAAGCAAGAGAAGTATCAGTAACATACAGATGCTCACATGTGCTGCAGCCCACGCAGAGGGTGTTTGCTTGCTCATGTATGAGCACACATATATACCTGTACTGGGAAGGGGGAGAATTCAGCTCTGGCATCATGGCCTTTAGCTGTGCAGGACTCTAGCCTCTGGAGCAGAGGTTCCCATGAGATGTCAATGGTCATGGTGAAGAGTTTATTTTGAAAGCTTGAGGAATATTCCTCCACCCAAATTTCAGTTAAGGGGATCTCAAAAACCTACAATTTTTTTCATGGAAATAAAACAAACAAAAAGGTGTCTGAGTAGTCACATTATAAACAGCTGGAAGTTTTAATGTCTGTAATACAGTCCTCCAAGCCTGTGCTCTGCATATTTCCCTCTGGAGACTAGGAAGTATCATTGATCAGGCTGTGGGGCTTACAAAGCAGTCAGTCAACATTGAGCAAAAAAATGCAGAAATGTTTCTGCTATAACAAGTTACGGGAAGGAATGGGAGAAGATACTCCTTTAAACAATAAGAAGTGACACAAATTTTCTGTAACAAAGGGAGGAAAACATGTTTCAGAGATGTAGAAGAAAGGTGTGCAGTTGGCAACATTTGGGTTTTTTTTTTCTTTAAATACATCCATCCACCAAGTTTGACTAACAATTCTGATCTATAGAAAAAGCTGCAGGGCTGAGCTCAGAACCAGTTTTGTTATTTCTGTGCCTACACAGTGATCACACATTTTTGGACAAAGTGATGCTCAGTCTAGAAAATGGCAAAAGAGGGAGATGGGAAAGCAAATGAGTCTTCTGAAGATTATATCTGTAATGAATGAGAGATGAAAGATCCCTCCGACATGGGTTCTGCTGCGCACTGGGAATGCCTGAGGCTGTACTGCTGTTTGTGTCATATACCCTCACGGAGAGGGGAAAGGAGCCACACAGAGTTTCCGTCATAGCTTCAATATAATATGTAAGCCCATTAAAGCCATCAGGGACATGGGTTTCTGATTTAAGGTCTAGAATCCAAGTAGTGAAAAATCCTGTCAGAAGACATGTGTTGGCTTTACTTTGCCAGCCCTCTTGCTTAGTTCACATATATGACAAATTTACCAAAATACCATTAATGGGCATCTTTTGTTTTAAAGAGCCAAATCTTAATACAAAGCTGTTGCCCTGGATTTCAGCAAAGGTGAGGGAAGCATCCAATGAGAAATCCTAAGTGAACTAATTCTATTTCTAAGGTGATGATGGCAGAAGATATCTTGCTTGACTCTGACAATAATAAACTTTAAAAAGATTTGTAAATAATTTATTTGATGCAGTTCTATGCTGTCGTGCTACATGGTGAGAATTGTTTGTAATTGCTTGCAAGCTGACTGAGCTGCTGAATTTGCAATGAGCATCCATTTATAATTTACAACAGTGAAAAAGAAAAAAGACTAACTTTGCATTAGTTTTCCCTATATCTATTACATAGATTCACTGAGACCCAATTAAAACTCTATTTGATTAGAAAGCAAGAAACTGAACAGGCGTTTGCAAGATTTTGGCAGATATAGTCCAATATTTCTTAAGCAGCTACATTATGGATTTCAATGCGACATTAATTATGTAGGAAAATTAGCTTCCAGAAGTAATTAACATAATCACTTTTTGAAAAATTTAACCAGAAGTCTAATCATTAAATTATTTCATACAAACTACTCAGGGATTGATGAAGACCAGGGAATTGAATGTCTTGAGGAGTCCCATCCCAGTTCTGCCTTACCAAGAGCTGACATTGAAATCAGTGAAGGATATGAAGGAACACCTTCTGCCTCGTTTCTGTAAGTGTTTTGTCTCCTTTTCTGTACTGACATAAAGACTCTCGGTGGACATAGTCCTATTAGCAGGGGGCTGAAATTGGCCTACAATTAAAATACATAGCAAGCTGTCTTAATGTGATCAGAGATGGTTATGTGAATCCCAGCTCTATTTACGTAAGTTTTAACCTGGCTACTTTTTCAGGAAAAAACCACCATACCTAGTCATCAGAGTTTTTTAAAAAATAGGCACACACGGTATCTTGCCCTCATCCTGTACCTTTGCATTTTCTGATATGAAATGGAGGTCTTCTGTGGGAGGAATTGCAGCAGTGGGTAACTGTTGGATCTTTCGCCTCTGCTTTGGCCCATCACCATGGGGGGAATAGGTGGTGGTGTCAGAACTGCAGCAGCTCCTGTGTCATTTCATGTTCCTCTAGTATGAAAAGGAACTAATCAAAGCAAAGGAGGGTCACGGGCTAGCTGCTTTTTATTTAATAAGTCTCCAGCTCTGGTGATAGATTTTTGAGGCTCTCACAGATGTGGGGTTGCTCTACGTAATAATTTTATTTATAAACCATGTCATGCATCATCACTGTATATCTGTGTTATCTTTCTTGTTTAAATGCACTTACTGAGTTGAATATGGGCTATGGGGAAAAAAAAAAAAAAAAAGACAAGCAGAACAGCAAGGCAATAGCTTCAGGTGAGTCACCTCCCAAGAACCATGTTGGAGAAGTGGAAAGATCCTGGAGCTGCTAAAAATAGACGCCTCTCAGGAGCTCTGGCTGGTTACAGTGTCTTTCTGGATAGGGCTCAGAAGCCTGAAAGTGCAGAGTCTCTGACTGGGTGTAGGTAGCTCTGGGACGAGGACATGGTGTGAAGTTGTCAGAGAGTTGCTTGTGGGGGGATCAAACGGAGACGAGTTGGAGAGGAGCACCTGAGGCAGCTGGCTCCAATCTGCTTTGAGAGGAGAGCAAACTACAGGAAAGGCAGGTTTCTGTGGAGCTGTAGTTGTAGTCACCTCTCAAAAATTGGGAGGAAGGGTCAGATGGTTTTCTGGCCATATATGGAGCCAAAAGTGTATTATGGGGGACAGGCATTATACTTTAGGGACAACACTAAGTAACTCACAAACTTGAACATTCACCTTCCATGTGACTCTCTAGATCTAAAACCTTGTTATCAAGGCAGAAAAGCCTGAATATGAAGGTTTCCTATTTTGTGTATTTTGTTAGCAAGAATCAAATGAGCAAACAACATAAATTAATTATTCAAAATAACATAAAATTAAGTGGATTAATATCATAACACAAAAAGAAGCTAATTAGCAAACTGCTTAAGCTGACCTGATTAAACTAACCCTTTTTCATATGTTCCATACCATAAAAGGGAAAAGCAGAGGTCATGTTTACTTATCAGCCTGTCAGACCCAGCATTAACTCAACTTGCTCACAATGATGGTATCAGAATGTATTCTGGCAGGTATTGTGTGTATATACACACACACAGAGAGTCTAATCTGTTGTGGAGTCAGTATTAAGATTACAGTGTTGATGGTGTATAATGCAGAGTGCTCATCCTCTAAGATGTCAAAGAAAAGTCGGTGTTTCATGACTGAGCACAACATAAGGATACATAAAATATTCTGATGCAGCTCAAGGTGACAAAGGTTCCCATATCTAACTTGTGATGAATAATATACACACAAATAGCAATTTCATAGCTGCAGCACTGTCTGTGGCCTGTAAGATTTGTCCACTTGTGACATTTTAGACAATGAAATTATGACAGGGAGGGTCACCCAAGGAGCCCAAATGAATTCCCAGTGTTGTCCTAGAATTTAAGATTACTGAGTTTTTCAGATAACATTGTGGCATACTGAATGTGAAAGGCTGTCGGCTGCTTCACTTATGGGCATATAGTGTCTTGCTCAGTGCAGGGTCTTTAGTCATGTAAGTCATTACAAGGAGTTGGCAAAACTGTTCACTTGAAACTGGCTTGGGAGTACAAGACGGGCCTTTGATTAAGCACATTTGTTTCAATGATGTATAGAGAAAACTAAGGAATTTCAGGGTCAAAAGTAGAACACTCAGATATTAGTAGCCAGTGGAAATATTTGGATTCTCTAATGCTACTGAACTGTGTGGTTTTGTTGGTGGGTTTCTTGCTCTTATTCTCTTCAGCGGGCATGGTCCAGAGCTGTATTTCATCTCAGTGACCAAGTGAGTGCCAAGATGTACTGTCTCTCTTCACTAAAATGGAGGGTGTAATGCCTCTGGCAGAAGTATGCAATCTAAGTGACAGTACAGAATGAACGTAACATACATCTAGCTGCAACTCCCATCACTCAGCATGGCAACAAGTCTAATTTGAAATATTTTGAGGGGGAAGAAAAGGTATTTTAAAAGTAGGCGTTTTTCATGGAGCTTTTCAGTTATCTGAAACCCAATTTTCTGTCAATAACTGCCTAACTTGAGGTAAAGCTTCCTTGAGGGAAAAGTCTGGAAAGACGCTACTTCAGGGTACCTACAATACAGTCACAGGTGTGAGGTAAGGTAACCTGTGCTGGCTGGAATACCGCAGGAGCCCATTGCTATGCTGTGCTGCAGTCACCTCTGCGATTGCGGTGTATACATATGCTAAACCTATTATTATGCAAAAATCTACATAACCCTACATAATTTTAGAGATTTATTTTGATCTGTACAATTTCCATTAGATGGCCATTCAGTGTTTTAGGGGCCTATTATGCAAATTACTATTCATAATATAAATTACCAGATAGTATAATGAGTTTCTTACTCTGTTTCAATGAATGGATAATTACCCAGGAGCAGGGCAGGAAATTCAAAGCCGTTGAAAGAATAGGTCAAACGGAATCTGTAACAACCAGATGCAGTAACTTTCCTCCAGGCTCTTCTCCAGTGGGATTGTCCTAGCTCTGTGTATTTCTGCGCATGACAAGGAGTATGTCTCTTAAATCTAGCTGGATGAAGCTAGCAATGTTTGTCTCTATTTTAGTTTACATTTGGTAGGAGGCTGATTGCTCTCTGCTGTTGGAACTTGGTACATAACAACATCTTTCTATTTTAATTATTTTTTTCTTCTGCACCCATTCTGATAATTATTCTGCCATTATGTATTATTAGCTACAGTTATCCTCCATTCTTCTTTTCGGATAGTCTTTGGCCTTTGGCAATACAAGCTGCATAGGTTTTCCCAAGTTATTATTACTTAACGGAGTATTCAGTGAAGGGCTGGGCAGACAGTAATTAAATAGTGACAACAAAGATTTTCAGGGATGAAAGTCAATATAAAAATTCCATGGGCTATATTGAATAGATAATAGACACAGAAGTCTATTCATTTTAATTGTTTTGGATTTACCCATAGGAAGGAGGAAGATGTAGCCTTTATAATGCATTAAGCAAAGAACAGAGTTGTGTGTTACTGGCTGTTAATTCAGTCCCTCATGGAAAATTTCTGCCAGAACAGGAACTTGTTGAGTATGTAGAGTATTGCTGCATATTCCTAAAATGTGCAGTAGATCTCTGGGGTCACTAATTAATTGTTTTAACTGCCAACTTCTATATATTGCATAATCTAATGGAATCCAAATCTAAATGGAATGATGAAGAAATGTAGAAGAGGGCCAGAGCCACCACGTTTTTTCATTAAAAGATAACAGTGGACTCATAAAACCCCAAGCACTGTCTTTATGATGATTAGCTAGAATTCCACTGGCAGTGGGCTCAAGTATGTGCTTACCATACAATTAGTTTTTCAAAGTTGTCCTTTTATCAAGTCCTGCTAAGCATTTCTCTTAAATCACGGCTCCATACATCTGCATAAACCGTAGTGTTCATTTTTGCCTTCTGGTTGGAGATTGTGGAGTGCAAGATTGTGGCAGAGGATCGCTTCCAGTCAAGACATTAAACAGAACTGACACCTTTCCTGCAGTATTAGCTATACTTAGAAAGGGAAGAAGTACAAATGTAGTAGTAAATTTATCTACTGCAGTTGGTACATTTCCAGTGTCTCATGGGGCCCACTGTAAATCTGTGAAATGTCACTAATTTTTGAAATTTGATGTAATTTAGTCATTGCCCTGTAGTTCTGAGACCATAATGTTAAAATAACAATAGTAATTCATATAAAAATATAACAAAAGCTTATTTATTTCCCCTCAGGACCTCCGATCATGTCCTGCAAAATCTGAGTCTTTTGTAGGGACTCTATTTCTGGATACAATTTTATCAGGTCAGGTACTTTGAATGATAAGAACTGCTATGATCCCCTGAAGGATAGATATTACCTTTGCCTTTATCTTTTGCTTATAGCCCAATCTTGCTGACTTACCAAGACTGAAATTTAGTCTACCTCCTACTTTCTTAGGTAGGTATCACACAACTCCCTAAAACTTCTGTCTCTATGAACATCTCCTCTGTCAGGTCTTGTGCAGGCATTAGATGATAATTTGCAGCTATCTGCCTCCATCTTGTTTGAAAGGAATTAGTTCCTCATGGGATGAAGACTTTCATACTCCTATTTCTGTGCAGAGACTAGAGAAACTATGTACATTTTACCTTTGAAGTTAGGACTCTTGTTAATTTGTATTTTTCCTGCAGGGGTTGACATAATTAGCCAAAAATCTTTGGTGCAGTTCATTACAGAATCAAACTTAGCTTCTGAATCACCAGGGAAGTCTCTGTGAGGCTTAGGATCTAGGTAAGACATGTAAGCATTTAAATGAGTATCTCTGATTTTACACACAGAAAAAAAACCTTAGCTGGGATTTGACCTGATGAAACAAGACCCTGTGATAAAAGAAAGGCAGTTGCTCTTGTTATTTCTTCAACTTATCCTCATAAAAGACTTTATTTGGGTTTTGGTTAAAGAAACAAAGACTATGTTTTAAGATCACAATATTCATTGCTTTCCCACCACACTGAAAATAGCTCAGCTGTGATAATTAATTGTTCAAATCTCCCTAAATTTGCAGAAAAAAAAGTTATTTCTTTCTATCTAGACAAGTTCTGAGTTAAGATTTAAGAGAAAAATATTTTCTTTATTGTGATAATGTACAGTTTGATGTTATTGCAGAGTAAATGGTAAAACAGGTAGATTTACTTGAGAGCTCTCTTTACGTAGGATATTCTTCAAACAAAGCTAAAGAACCTCAAAAAGATACTGCTCTGGGGAAAAATGGTAGAAACATTTGTACAGTGGTTACAGTGAACACACTTGTACCCTGTCTAAAGTTCTCTTAGAAATCTGAAATGCAATAAGCTTACAGTACCTTTGCCTGGAAATGTGGTGAAAGATACTGCAAAAGAGATTGTGTAAAAACTGGAATATATCACCTTAACTTTCATTTCAAAGTCTGTTAAAAAGCAATAAAAATTTCTACTCTTTTCATGTTAACTCCCAAGAAAAGGCATATCAGGAATACAACTGGAATATTCGCAAGCTCTAAGTGTGGGCAGGTGTAAAGTAGCTTCAGCTCCACTTGAATGTCTATACTCCTACTGTGAAAGATGCCCAAAAAATACACTCCCTTTACCTCAGCTGCTGTATGGATTACCCTTTCTGATGTGGGAAGCCTGTTAAAATCAAAGCAGATCAGCTCCTTTCAGTGCAAAGTTTTCTATCTGAAATGATGATTCTTCAAAACTAGAATGATCCACAAGGAAATGACATTTTAGACACTACATAAGAAGCAATAATTTTAAAAGGTAATAGATTTAAATATTATATGACAGTGTATTGTATTATAGTTCATCGATCATCTGTTACCAAATGTATTTGTTACCAGAAGAATTAAAATATTAATTACCAAAGCAATTTTTGTTTCTCAACCAGTTTCTCTATCAGTTAGAATGCCAACTCCTAAAACCAGTAGCAAATATCAGCCTTCATGTAGGCTTTGTCATTACTAAACCCTGGTTGGAAAATAAAATAACAAACATGAGAATTGAAATATATATTTTCAATAGGAAAATCCAATCCCGATGTATTTTCAGCAGAAAAATTCAAGAAAAATATTTCTTGTTTTCCAGAAATGACTGAATTACTGAATTTCTGTTTGTCATTTTGAAGTTTTGATTTTTCGTGCCAAAATTCACTACATTTTTTTATCAGTATCTGTGCCCCAAATGTGTTTACTCAGCATATGAGGGTGTGCAAACAGAGCAAATTGTCTACATTTATATCTTCGAGGGACATCAGGAGTCACATACCTGGCAGAGGCCTCATAAGAGATTTGGTGGCAACACCAACTCCAGCGCCCTGTCCCCTTATCAGTATTACACAAGGACCACAGGTCCCTGATCCTCCCAGTTCCACTCCTGGCAAGACCCTTCAGTGCTGTCCAGAGAACCACACCTCCTGCTCCCAGTTTGTACGCCCTCATCTCTTTCTCTCCTTGAGCTCCTCATCCCATCCATGGAAGAGGTACTTATGCTGCTGCTTTCTCCATCCCCTCTTGCCATGTTGGCTTGTCTGCTCAAACATCCTACATGTATGCCCTTAGTTATCCTGTTCTTCAGGCCTAGCTCCAATTCCTTTGAAATTCTTACCACTCCACAACCTTCATCTTTTCAACCCATTGAAGACCTTCTTGGCTCTGAGCTTCCTCACTACCCACAAGCCCTAGGTCATCTCCAGCTTTCTCAGTTATGTCACACCCCCAGTTCCTGCTGCTTTTGTGCCTATGGTTTGGGTGGTGGTGCAGTTGACTGGGAGGGCTGGGAGATGCAGGTTCAGGGGTGGAAGAGGAATCTGGGTGCTTAGAATGAGCTCCTGGGGCAGCAAGGGGTTGTAGGGTCTGTAAGTTTTGATATGTAAAGGATTGCCTGTAGATATCACTGCTGTTGTCTCCCATCTGACTTCCTTCAGATCTGTTGTCCGCTCTCATCCAAGATGCTGCATCTTTCCACCTGGTCAATGGAAATGGCTGAAGCTACCTCCGACCTCCCTTCTTCTACCTTGTTAATGACTCAAGGCCCAATCCTGCCTCCCGCAGATGTTTCAAAGGCCTGTGTGCAGGCTGTACTTATTAAAAGGACTCTCAGGATACTGAAAGCTAAAGAGTGTTGTGTCCGGGAATGGTAGTCACAATTCCGTGTACTAAGAAACCATTCACCTTGCAAGCATCAACAGTCCCATCAAAGCAACCCAGGTAAGTGACAAGGGATAACTTAATTGAGCTGACAGAATGCCACCAGGGGTGAACGCACCTCTGTCATCCTGCACACTTCAGTCCAGACCCTCCTTGCTCTAATCTAGAGCAGAGGACAGAGAAAGAGAAATCAAAAGCCTCTCTCTTTGAATGGGCAGGATTTGGTGCGGCAATGCAGCATATGTGGAGCACAGAGGGCATTTTCTGCAATCGCTGCTCCTTTACAAACATACTCAGACTGTGTATATATTTCTCCAAATGTATTTCAGACTGCTCAGCTCCAAACATTAGGATTTAGAGCCTTTGAAAAAGGTTTTGCATCCATAATCTTCAAACAATGCTTTTGTAGCTCCACTGGAGGAAAAAAAAAATTAAGGCTTAAATGAATAAATACTCATTTGGAAACAAAAAGATGGCTTTGATCTGAAGTACCCTGCCTGTTTTAGAACATTGGTACCAAAATGTGGCTGTATTACTGAGTCCATTATTAAAACCCACATTTCTTGGCCCTTGTCTCCACTTCTCCACCCTCCACTCTGCCCCCTGAGAGAGCCCATGTGCACACAGTCGTGTTCAGCAGCATCTCTGTTCTAAAAGGGTGTTTTCCATGTTCAGGGTATTGCAAGAGGCAACTATGTGCTTGCCTTTCATTTAAAAGAAATTGGAGGAGGCTGCCCAATTTCCATTTGTGCCATTGGAAACCTTCCCCTACTGTTCTTTGAGGATATGTTCCCCTTCATGCCTCCTCCCCTCACTTACAGTAGCGATGAATGCCTGGAAACATGCCATTTTTCCTTACTCAAGAGCAGGAGAGGAGCCATGCTGTGCTTATGCCCCTTCGTTCTACAGGGGGTTTGGTGGAGCACAGCCCCCCATTCTTGTTCAGAGTCCTGGAATAAGAACACTAAATGCCCCTGGGAAAGGGACAAGAGTGGTTCTTAAGGGAGTCAGTCTGGCTTTGGGGAATTTGGTTCTGCAAGTCTTTGCAAATGAACACCAAGGATGATAAAAACTATTACCGTTGTTATCACAGTTTTATTGTTATCTGTTCTTGCTGTTGCTGTGACACTTCATAGCCTCAGTCATGAATGAGGACTTCACTGTGTAAGAAAAGGATGGTCTGTTTCCCTGTAATTGGCAATCTAAGTTTGTATTTGGCTGCCTCCTTTGCTCCACATTAAAACCTTTGTTTCAAAGTTTGAACAAAAGCCTTGAGCACCATTGGTACTCCTTTCTGAAAAGCATTTTTCAAAGAAAAGAAAATAAGGTGGGACTTTTCCATTTACCATACTTTACTGAGGATTCAACTTTAGATTGAGTTAAAGCCATGAAGAGAGCTCCCTGGAGAACATCAGCTGTGGTTTGACAATATGTTGTCTCTGGCAGCAATATCAGCTTTAAGACTTTCCAGACTTACTGTGTTCCTCTGTCCTGCTCCTCCACCCCTCTTCCACCTCCTGGCTCATCATACAGTATATACTAACACAGCTGTTTTGTAGGGATGGTCTACATCCTTGGAGGGCTTTTTGAGTTAGATCACATATCTGATCTGATTTAGAGCACAGGCCCCAACTGCATTTTGCTTATGTGAAGGATTTGGGAATTGATGTGGTAAAGCAGTGGAGATAAGTAGCAGGAATCACAGTATCATAAAAAAAATTAAGTTGGGAGACATCTTTGAAAGACCAGCCTCTGGCTCAAGACTGGGCTACCATCAAAGATACAGCAGGTTGCTCCTGGGTTTATCCAATCAGATTTTAAACATCTTTAAGTATACAAAATCTGTAACCTCAGCTCTACAATCCTTACACCAATAGTTCTGCAGAGAACAATACAGAGGTTGCATGCCAGCTGAACAGGTCTTTGGGCTATCACCCCTTCTGTTCCACATTAGCTTTGGAAATATTAGTTTATGTCTCTGAGGAATAATAGCAGCTCTGTAAGGTAGTTGCACTTTGGCTAATGAACCTTGTCTCATAATGTGGCTGATTATCTCAGGATACATACGCTGATGGGTCTGCATTACTTCCAGTCTGAAGTGGAAGCCCAAGTAACTGTTCTGATGTAAAGTGAGGTAGTGCACTGTATACATTTCCCTGATTGCTCTTGGACAATGTGCAGATGATATAAAGGAGGGGATTTGGGAATATGAGCCTGACTTCTCTGTTCATATATCAGTGCTTAGATCAAACTCCTAATCTGATATTCAAAATAAAGAGAGCTGCAAAATCAACTAAAGCTACTGCAGTGCTTGTACCAGTCCACTTGCTTGTGCATTAATTCTTTTTTTAACCACTTGGAAACAGCTGGGTACATGATGCATGACAAAGCAAGTGAAGGGTTTCTGTTTGTGCAACAGGGCTGCTAAATATTTACGTTTTGTTCGAGCTACTGGAAGCAGCTGAGAGGTAAGTATGCCAGACAAACCAGACCTGACTGCAAAACAATGATGCATTCTGTCAATTTGTTACTTAGCTGAAATCTGCATTCAATTTAAAAAAGGGAAACAAAAACCAATGAACTCAGTCCATTAGCTTTTACCCATTCAGTGTTGAAGTTAATCCTGCTTCAGGTAAAGAAAAAGAAAAATAAAGAATAGAACAGTATTTATGGGATCTTTAATTAAATAGTAAGTTAAGTATAGGCACAAACTGCTGAAGAACTTTTTGCAGACTTCTTTTTTGAAATCCATAAACACACTCCTAGCTAAATTCATGTCAAATATTGCTTTCATCTATTGCTTACAAAGTGAGCTGGAGAGTAACAGCTTTTCTCTCTGGTGCAAACTGGGAATGGAGCAATGTTGATTCATACTAGATTTACAAAGGCATTTGGGATGCTGCAAGGTGGATGTAGGTTGACTTCAGCAGGAGCTGACTATCCTGACTTCTCTGTCTTGTTAGGCACTAATGTACCTGTGTGTGCCTGATCCTCACTCCTGTGGTTTTTTTTGGGAAATCTGCCTGTCCCCAGGGACTCTGACAGGGAGCTACCATGCTGCCCAAGGACCGGACCAGCTGGTGGAAGACCAGAAGTAGCTAGTGACAGTGCAGCAGCAGCTCTCACCTGAACTAGAAGGTACTGTCATGAATGTTTCTGCCTCAGTTGCTCTGTCTGACTCACTGATGGCAACATTCTGTTGCTTGTTATAATCTGATATAATGTTATTGTTGGTCAAAATTCTCTCCCTTTCAGAATATAATTATTTCTTCCCTTTAATTCACTGACGAGCAAATATAATCTAAAAGCAGTTCACATTTTAGTGCAGGTCACTTTCTAATTAAAAGAATTTCACCTGTATCTTTTGAATTGGAATTTACACAGACTTTCCAGGATTAGACAGTGCACAGCAAGGCACTCTGGTCACACCATAGTGCAACTCTTTTGGGGGACTGCTGTTGGCATTGCTGAGGCTTATCTCCATAGATAGAAGGTGGCTGCTTGTAAGGTGAGCAAGACTCAGTCCACTTCACCTCTCCCGTGGCACCACTTCACTTGGTGAAGTGACAATCCAGGAGCCTTCAGTCTTGGAGAAGACACTCTGAGTCCAGGTACTTGGAAGAAGTCAAATACTGACTTGGACTACAGACACACCCGCTGCAAAAAAATTGTCTCAGTTTTAATAGCCCTACATATTAGTTCTCACTGCTTAGCATCGACACCCCTTTTTAGCCCCTGTATTATTGCTATTCCTAAACATTATATTGTATACTAGATTTTAAGTTAAGAATAATAGTCTGGAAATAGGTATTTTAGGCTGTTTGGGACTAATCTAACAGCTGAAATAAAACTGCCCCATCTGATTCACATAGGGGACTGTCGTGGTTTAACCCCAGCCAGCAACTAAGAAAAAAAATCTAAAAAGTAAATAGAAAAGCAGACTATTCATCTGAAATCAAGACAAATACATCTGGAATGGCTACTAAAACATCAAGATGGATTGTAAATGTGTATAAACCAAGCAAAATAGGGAGATAGAGGTAGATATATTAAATGAACAGATCAGTTCAGAGCCAGAGATACCAGACAAAAGCAGCAAACAGAAAAGATGGTGACAGAGACATCATAAATGGCTTTGAGAAAAATAGGTTCTCAATATAGTAGACAATCTATGCAATTTCCTTCAGGTGAGAGGATTATAGTAGTATTTTTCAGGATCTAAATTCCACAGAGTAGATATGAAATTCTGGCTACATTAAATTGCAATTATCTGTGAAATGAAGAGCAAGGACATTTATCAAAACAACTTTGTGGTTTTGGTTCACACAATGACAAGTCCTTTGTGAATTATGGTGGAGTACGTAACATTAAACTTATATATTTGTCTTGGAGGGAAAACTAAGTGTGCAAGCCCAGTTTCAGTGCATCTGGTGAAACCATACACACACTAAGATCAGGTGGGTACCCCTGCATGATGTGTATCAGGTATCCTAGCTGTGTATAGGCAAGGTAGTACAAGAATTCATTGTTTCTTCATATTTTTGGTCTAAGCTGTCAAGGATGGTGCTGACAGCTTACAAGGCATGTGTATAACTGTTTGTAAAGTGCAGAGAAATTGCTTTGCCTGTAAACTCTTGTTCAGCTTTCCTGAAATCAGTTTGCCCAGTTGTATGCAGAGTTTACCTCCATCATTACTGCTATTGCAGTTTTGCCTTTCACCTTAATTTTTTCCCTTCCCTGTATGATTTGCTATGGCATTCAACTTAGGCAGTCAACGTCTGTAAGCTAAGCTGAAAGAAATGTCTTTCCTCTTCCATGTTATACTACTGATTCTGAGATGTTTTAAGCACCAAATAAAGTCAATACTACTCTCTTCCACTTTTATTTGTACAGCTGACAGTAATTAATAAGTTCATGTTGAAAAGAAACTATTAAAGATACTACACTGAAGAAGAAAGAATGGAAACACAATATGCGCTCACCTTGACATAATAGCAGTAACTAGGTGCTTGTTCAGTCACCACATCAACTAATTGATCGCATGGCTTAGAGGAAGAACAGACCTTTGTGAAATATTAATTGCAATAGAAGAACTTCAGTCCTATTATTCTTCCCAGAATACAGTTATTCTTTTAAGTAAAGTTAGATAAATCTTCAGCAGCTGTAAACTGTTCCCTGGATTTATTTCTTTTTATTGTCTGTATTCTTGCTGTCACAGAAGAGACAAAAGAAGGCTATTTTAGAAATGATTTAATTTTTCCTCATTAAAACCTACTTAGCATCCATAATCATAGGAGGAAAGAGTATTCTATAGGTGTGTATTCCAGATACAGTTTTTAATCTGAAAATGGTGTTTACTGACTCTTTACATACTGATGTTTCAAGTCTAAATCCAAATCTAATCTATAGCTGTTTTTTTCTATATAAGAACAAATGTTTTGGAAGTTTTGCAAGGAACATATGGAATTGAGTATAAACGACATTTTTTAGGACTTTCATTGTGAGGAATTATGAGGCTGAACTGAAAATGAGATTATTAGTTATGATTGTCCTGTTAATAATGCTCTAAGTATTCACTTAGGAAAAATCAGAATAAAAATACTAGAAAAACACCTTATGACATAAGTAACTATATATCATAAATATCAAGTAGGGACTGGGCAAGGGCTATTTGCCATCCAGAACAGAAATATTACTTGTCAGATTTTTCAGCCATTCCTTACAAATCATGGATGTCTGCAGAAGGTTAGGATCACTTCACTGTAGTTCACTAACAAATATGAAGATTAAATTCATCAGAAGTAATATTTGTATGGAATAGCTTGATCAGTGCTTTTCTGCTTACAGTTATCAAGTAAATCAAAGTCCCTCCAATTCCTTTCCACAGTTGTGGAGAAAGAAGATATTTAAATGCCTGCATCTTGGTGAGCCACTGATGAAAACTGGTTTGGTTTTACCATTGCTTATAGGGAAGACTGTTAATGACTTTCTGAAGAGCAGCATTAAGTCCTTCCTTCTCTACCCCTCCCCTTCCTCTTTCTGGTTATTTCTTAAAAAAATATAATCCTTCTTTCCTGCCAGTGCCTCTACATTTCTTCATCATCTGCACAGGGTTTACCCTCATAGCCTCAATGCTAGCTACAGACTTCTCCAGCAAAATCAGCTAGGCTGTTTGGTACTTTCACAGGGCTATGAAGATCTTATAACCTTATGCTGCCACAGTACATATTCAAGAAATAAGATCCATTCTGAAATTCAAACCACCTTTGTACATATTAATAAAATTCTTTCCTGAGTTCCAAATGAATTTGCTCCCTTTGCATTTAAAAAAAAAATATGCAATAAACATTTGCTCAACCATAAAGAGGTGGAATGAATGCAATTAAGCCATTTAAATATCAATCATTTAGACAAACAAAACACACAAGTGCCCGAGTGTTCAGCCAGTCAATTTTATAAACACACAGGAAAGAATAAACCAAGAGTATTTTAATGGAAAAACAAGCTAATTTGCAGTCTGCTACAACACACCACTAAGCTTTTGGGGTATACTGTGATTAGACATGGACTGCAGTAAAATAGCTACCAAGAAGCCACAAACTCTGATGGTATTAGCAAGAAGTCTAACTTTCCCACAGCCACATATAGGAGAAACAATGGTCATGAAGGGGGAGTGGTGTTAATACTGAAGCTTAATAGGGCAAGGCTTGCTGTTCATCAGAGAAGCTGGATTTTGGATCAGCTCCAAGCCCATAAAAACCTGCCCAGGAAGATATGAAACCTGATACAGAAGATGTCTCCTTATTTAAAAAATGTAGTGCAATGACTGCAAAGTTGTTTGGACATTTTAATGTCAAGGAATAACAATAAAGAAACCAGAAAATTTATTTCTTCAGAATCCCCTTGATGCCATCTGCAGCTAATGTACCAAATACCATTTCTGAATGCTTTGTAGCCACAAGGTGACAAAGTAGCTATCAATGAGATAAGGATTGTTCTGCTTAGAACTGCTCTTGCAGTTACAATAAGGAAGTGATAAATTACAGATTTCAATGATCTTTCTGGACGAAAGGTTTGAGACAGTTACAGCTGAGATTAGTACTTTGGATAAGAGAGTGACAGGAGATGAAAGAAGACCAGAAGCCTACAAGAAAGATCACAAGATGTAAAAGAAAAGACTCTAAAATATTCTGCTCATACAAATGCAAATGATCGTGGAATAGTGAACTGAGCACCTGCAGGACAAAATTAAAGCAGTAAAAAAACCCCTGTAAACTGGATAAATTAGCTGGTTTAAAATGACCTGAGTCTTTTCTCTGGTCTGGGAATGAAACCTTTTGTTTTCAAACACCATGAAAAGCAAAAAGCAAAAAGGAAACCCAGGAATGGAAATGCATTTTTTCTTTTCTTTTTCTCCAAGAATCTTGAACATATTCTTAGCAAAACCCACATAGTATAAGATTTAGGAATATGTCAAATATGCCTACTTTCCAGAAAGACTCCAGAGGCAGGAATCAGCTAAAATGAATATCAAGGAACAAGCTTCTGAATTAGCTGGGGACTGTTTGGAAAGATAGATGCACATTCTTGGCAGTGGACAGTTATGTCTGTTAGAGTCTACTTGTTCATGGTAGCAGCCTCGATGTCTGCATCGACATCTTAGGGAGACTCCAACTGCATTTTCCCTGCAATTTTTTTTTTTTTTTCCCCGGTATGAAGCTGTCTTACGCCATAAGCCAGTGTGTTGATTTTGAAGCTGTGGGAGATTTCCATATGTGCAGGATTGGTCTGTCAGTGACTTTAAGCTAAATATTGTTGGTGCTTGGTAACAGATCACAGTGCTTAGTGCTATTGGTAATATGCTCAAATGAGCGTTATTACAACATTTCTTTTAATAAGGTGCAGTCTATCATCAAATAAGAATGTTAACTTGGAGATTTACCTGGAATCTGTGGCTAGCGCACTTTTGAAGTGTTTCCTAATGAAAGGATCAGTTTTTCCATCCAGTAATACACTGAGTTTTCATGAGGAAAATCAGATTTTGTAGATGTGCTCTGGATGGAAAAGTGGAAGCTTCAGAGCCATAATCTGCCTGTGCTTCCAAGGAAGACCCTTTCTGCTTTAAGGATGTCAATGGCTAAGAAGGAACTTCGAGAAAGAGAGAAACTTGGTGACCAACTGCTTTCCCAGCACTCTCTATACTTTTCCCACATTAGATATTCTTGAAGGAACAAATACTGCACAAGTCACTCCAAGCACCTGAGCCAAAGCCCACTACAGGGAATTGGAAGATTATCAGGTTATGAATTACTAGCAGTGCATTGTCATCCCAGCTGTTTATTTGTATGTTCACGGAAGTCATGACCACTGCTAGTACCAACACAGCTTGCTAAGAGTTGAACTATTTGGGAATAGAAAGTTATTCATTGCTGTGGATGTTTTGGGGATACATGAGTTTGTGAGAAGGCTTGTTGTATTTTTTTCGGATCCACAGGAATGCAGGAGAAAGCTGCCATTGAAAAATATAACCTGATTCTCCAGGTTCCAGAGAAGACCTGGAAAATATGAACATTCTACATTCAAAACATAATGGCAAAGAAGAAGACCCTCCCCCAATAATATTTTTTCTAATATCATCACTTGGTGGGTGGGAGAGGTAGAAACAGGCCATGATTTTTGGATATTTGGATTTGACAGTATTATTAAAGACAAGAGGCACAATACATCTGTTAAGCAGAGAACTATCATTCCATTGGGGAAAATCTCAGGGCTTGAGACCAGATCATTTACAACAGTCTCAAGGTGAGTCTGTAGCAGGAGTCTGGAGAAATGTCAGGGTTTTTTAATTGTAGTCCCATGCCTTAACCACAAAACTGTCCTTAAAATGTACGATCCCTGGGCATCTAATCCGGCAGAATCACTGCTGTGTGATCTGCTAAACCAGGCATATGAAGATACTGAAAACTTTAGTAATGTTAACAAAATGCTTTAAAGGAAGGCTGTGACCTTCCAGTTTAATTATAGTTGCAAGTCTCTATCTCTTCTCCAGACTATTGCATTTAATTCAGTCAGCGTGTGTTCAAACATAGCTTGTTGCTCAATATTCTGTATGCAGCTCTTGGAGACCCCATTCGTGATTGTTGCTCTGCTTACTTAGGTACATCACAGCTACACAGAGATATTTGCCTTGAAGAAGATAAACTGGTTAATGGTAAAACAGTAAATAATCATGAACAGGCTGGGCCTGAGTTGAATAATCAAGCAACCCTTTGAGTCAAGACTTGGCAAAAGAAGGCTTTTGATCATTTCTACTAATAGTGGGGACTTCTGCTTGATTTACGAATGGCCGTAAATTCCAGATATTGCAAGAATAAGGAATAATCACTGGCACTTGCTCAAGGACCATCTTAAAAAAATATTGATTAAATTAATGATTCCTTGTTGACCTACCAACAATATCTTTTCAAGCTAGTTCTGCCCAGCCAAAAAAAAAAAGTCAGTTTGCCTCATGTTGAGAAGACCACAGTCCTCAGACATTAAGCCACAGGCTAGGCTTCAGTCTATTCATCATAGTGCACAGCTTCTGCCTTTGATAGTCTTGCCTACAGAATAGAAACAACCTGTTCTGCCAGTTTCCTAAGTGGTGATTTCAATGATAGAAGAATTCATAGGATTGTCTTCTCAGAATTTTCTTTTTATTCATACTTTGCCCATGTGTCAGCTTGTAAATGTCTTTTTTTTTTTCATCTGAAATGTTGTCATCTCCTTCCACATCCAACTCTTCTTTGAACAATTGTCTGTAGATAATGCCTTTGGACTCTAAATCCAACTTCTTGGGAAACTTTAGCAAGGTCTAGAGCACCTGAGTGCAAATAGGGAAAAGGACTTAAGAGTCCAGAAAGCTTTGCATCATTTAGTGGTGTTTTGGGACCTTAGCATTCCTGTTGGAAATCCAATCTATTTCCTGGATTTTCATGCCAGGATTAGTATTGAACTCAGAATTGATGGGAGCTGTTCTGTGCACAAGAGTCTGTAAGGTTATAAAATCAGCACTCTTGATTACAGAGAAATAAAAAGTGCTCTAACATGAAAATGATTTTGTTTACAGGCAGTGAAAAATGTAAGGTTTTCTTTAGCTCTGCACAGATCATTGTTGAGTATATATCAGGTTTGCCTCCATGCTCATTTATACTGAGACTTTGCAATAGCAAATACTTAATTTATAGCAAAGCATAATAGGAATGGCAAAAGAACCTTTGGAAAGTAAAATTAACTGTGTATGTGTGTGTATCTATCTCCTCAATTAGCTACAGCCCTTATAAAACAGCCACTGCAAACGTGCTGCTTTGCTACAGTAGGGATACTCTGGACTTTCTTCTTGCTATCTCTTCTGCACAAGATGATTTAAAATTTATTGACTCATTTTTATAATTTCATGCTGGGGATTGACTGTATATCAGTGCTTGGGAATGTGTTTGGTAACTGTGAAAATATTCTTCCCACATGCCTTCCTTGCTTGAATATGTAACACCATTAGAGACTGTAAAACAGAGGGCAGTGCTATAAATAGAAGCACAGGTTTATGGAAAGGGGACAGCACCAGATACTAACTGTGAAGGCTGCCTTGTATCTGTCTACTGTTCCTACTATAAAAGTAGCTGCATTTTCCAAGGGCGACAAGTAATTCACAGTCCTTACAATAGACTTATTTCTACTGACTCAAGAGTTTTCTTATAAAAGATGTTTTTAAAAGAAATCATTACTGTCTCCTTGGATGACATGATCTGTTCCTAATCAGTATTTTGTGCTGCAAATAGATGGATGTTCACGTATTCTTCTATATCCAGAAAGAAATTTCCCAGTTAATGAATCACAGAACAAGTAATTTTGCAAGCTAATTAGCCAGATAATAATTACATTAATTTAAGTAAAACAGAAGGAGCATAGTAGCTTCAGTTAAACTGCAATTCACTTGCACAAACCAATCCCTGCACTCAGGAAAGAGCCAATATTTGCATTTGAACTCGCTGGATAAAGGATTGCTTTATAATTACACTGTTTAACATATGCAGATTAGACTACAGAAAAGTCTGCATTGAAACTCAATGAACAGAAATAAAAATTCAAAGTCTGAATTTACAGTTTGACCTTATTCAGTCTATGATTACCCATAAGTTTCTCTATATCTCAAAAATATAACTTAATCACTTTAAAGAGTCAATAAATCTAAAGCATGACTCCAATAGAAGGGCTAGCCAACAAATTATGCACTTGTCTCAAAAAGATGTGGAGCTCTCTTAGCCTCTTAACACTACTGAGAAAATGTCATTAGCTGACAGCATTCTCCTTTGAAAGTCATAGGTAAAGCTCTTATTTTATTTTTGTGCTCCTCTCAGCTCTTACGTGACAGGCTGAGCATGAAGCATGTATCTGAAGCTGATACATTCTGACCCTGGTAAGATGGAGACCAAGCTAATACCACTGAGTGAATCTAGAAAGCTACAGCCAAATTGATGAGAACCGTGACAAGAGCATTGTGTTACCACTGTGAATAACTGAACAACTCTTTTTCCTCCACGACCACAAGAAAAGAATGCTTAACCTAAAAGTTGCCCTGGAATGAATTGGCAACATCCCCCCAGAATGAATGCTTGTGGATCAGATTCCCAGCCTGCACTGCTCCACATCAGCACTAGGCCTCTTCATTGCAATCTTACCTTCCCGAAGAAACAGTAGCAAAATCTTTAACCACCATACACCATGTTTTGCATTTAGAGCTTAAAAATTCCTGTGGGGTCAAATGTGATCAGGACGGGATCATCTACAATGATGTGCCTGGTTTGATACCTGGTGGCTTGCTAATTATGAAGGAACTAAATACCTGATCAGACTCCTGTTTATTTACTCTAAATGCAATACACTCAATATTATCTGGTATCCCCCGTGCGTCCTCACAAACACGTTATTTGTAGCCATTTCATTTTTTTCACCCTCTGTTAATACTGCAAGTTTTTTGGCCCAGGGACTGTATTTTTGGCATCACAGGCAAGATGGCAGTGACATCTGTTGGTTACTGTTGTTGCCCAGCACGTCCCTCCAGCTGACAACGCAAGGGGTATAAAGGCCTCTTTTCAGCCACGTACACATTTGTTAAGCTCACACCCCTTATGCTATAACCTTCAATGCACTGTTGTCTGCCTCAAGCTGGAATTTACTTGAAAAAATCAGGGGAAGTTTTCCAGCTGTGTGCAAGAGCAAAGCTAAGAAAACTGTACTGTTCTGCTCATGTTAAAAAAATTCTGGTGCCTTTTGCTTTGAGATGCTCTAGTTCACCAAGCCTTTGGAGAAGAACTTAAAAACTAGTGATGCAAAGGCTTTGCCATGTAAGAGAAGATGGACTTAAACTGAGCCACTTTTAAGTCTTTCAAATCCGTGATTTGCACATGTGATGTAGAGACCTGCTAGAACCTCACAGTCAAAGCTTTTTGTGCCTTGGGTATCCTTTTAGGTATACTCTTGTCATATGTTTTCCCTGCTGCAGCTGGCTGGACTGGGGTCAGGACCTAGAATGGTCTTTTCTGAGTTGTCAGCAACCCCCCTTCCAGGAGTAGAGGTCTGTAAGTGTCCCTTTGTGTGACTGATTCTTGCTCCAGTTATCTCAGATAACCCCTTCATATAATAACTTCATTAACAAGCCATTGAGCTACATCTTAGAAACAGGATTTTTTTTTTTTTTTTTTGTCTCTGATGCTTTTATTTGCAGAAAGCAGCTCTCATGGGTAGAAGTTTTCTTTTTTTCAACCTTACTTACATTCATAGCTGGTTTATTCCCTTTTGTTGTTACACCTAAATTATACTTGAGTGTAAATCTCTCTTTTTCCACTTGCTTTTCCATGTGATAGACTCTCCATGTACATTTTATCTGAATAGCCTCTCTCTGCATCATTCCCATCCTGAATCCATCTTTCTTGCACATAGATATAGCTGGGGAGGGCTTCAGAGGGTCTGCCTGTGTTGGATACTACCCAATATTTTCCTTAGGACTTGAATGATGGAACAATGGAACACATATTAAATGGAAATTTGGCAGTAGGAAAAAAGTACTCTCCATAATGCATTATCCAGGGACAACGTGAGATCTTGACTGTAGGAGATCATTAAAAAAAATTTTAAAATAGTTGTCTGTTAGGAATAATTCAGATAGGGAAGATCTGAACAGAGTTGGGGGATGTGGGATAGTCAAGGGCTTCAGGTGGCCATTGCTGGCCAGTTTATAATAATATGTCTTTTTATTTGTTTCTAAAAGTATATCCTCCTGCTTAGTATTAGCTGACTTCATCAGACCCCTTTTATTCACTTATTGCCATTATTCTAATTCATTTCTTAATGCCCTTAGCTTATTGAACGTTGTTCAGATCCTTTTATGTCTCCCAATTTTGTATCACTAGCAAACTGCATTAGCACACTCCCTGCTTTTTGACTGAGATCACTAATGAAAATGTTAAATTAATATCAAACCAAGACAAACCATCAAGAAACTCAGCTGTATTAAAATACGTTGAGACTGAGAACATAGTCTGTTATTTTTTCTCTTAGTATGTTCCTTCTAACATTACAGTTCTTGAACTAAAGCTACATTTTCTCCTGTGTAACTGATAATTTCCCATGTGATGCTGTACCAAATACTTTGCTGTAATCCAAACAGACTGACAAGCTTCCTTCCCCTTGTCTAGAAAAGCTGTTATTTTATCAAGTGAAAAATGTCAGGTTAGTGTTACCTGACCTTTTTGGTAAATCTGCATAGTATTTTACTGCAATTTGGTTTTCTGCCATTTTTTTAAAGTTACTCTTTCCTCAGGAATCTGTTTTATTGCATTTCTGCACCATGGAGGTAAGCATAACAAGCCTCTAATTCTCTATCATTTAACTTTCCACTGTAACTGTAGGGATTTTTATGTGATAGCTCTCCATCACTGATGCCAGTTTTCTGGATACACAAATCCACATTAGGTGAGCTATGGTTTCATTTGTCAGCCTTTTCAGAACTCTCATAGGGATGATCCCCCTCCACTTGAATGTCTTAACATCTGAGTTTTCTTTCCATCTTGGATGCAGAAATCTCTATTTTTATTTTGTCATTCCTGCTAGGCAGTCTTTCTTTATTATATTGATTTTGGTCTCTCCATAGCTTTGCTCCACAGCTGCCAAGCTTTTTGCTTCCTCTTCCCCCCTCCCCCTTTTCTCTGTATGGCTGACAAGTCTTTTATTTATATTTCTTAATCTAATTTGTAATGTGTATGTCAGTCTAAATTTTGCTTATCCTTTTATATTACCTCCTATCTTGAACAGTGCTTTCTTTGCTGATCAGTCTTTTTTTGCTTCATTCATTGTCAGCCTCTCATTTATACTTAGTATCTGTTTTCCTCATCGGTTTCTATCTTTTTGTAATGTTCTCATTAATTACTGCAATGAAATCTGAAAAAAATAATACTGTCTGACGAAGAGGCATTTGTAATAGAAGATAGTCCACTGTGTACTATAGATTTCCCAAACTGTCTCTAAAAGGTGCACTGACAAAGCTAAGCACTGCATTTCTACATGTCATTGCAAAAGAGAAAAATCTTTTACATTTTCTCACCTTCTGCAGTTTTACCCATGAAGACAAGTCTCTTCAGTTCATTAGAAAAGTGAATATTTTATTTTTTCAAAACAATCTAAAAGAGCATCAAATTTGTTCAAAGGAAAGAGGAAAGAAACAGAAATATTCTGAATTAATTTTTCATCTTGTCCCCTGCAGTCAGAAAACCTCACTTAAAATCCACCTTAATTTTCCCTTCCCTCTACAGCTGAGCACTGTGGCTGTGAGTGGACACAGGACTCCCTAACACATATTGTACATAGCTGGCAACCAGCAAGGCTCAAAATGTTTGTCAGTATTTTAAGGTTTATATTGCTTTATCAGAAATGCTCTGTATCATAATATGGCCGTGGTTTCTAACTTGACTGGTGAGCCAGAAAATTCAATAGTTGCTTCAGAAAATCAATACAGTAGTGGACAGGAAAATACTAAATAGTTAGTTAAAATTGCTAATTTAAATGCTTTTGCAAGAAGTGGATCTGTGGGTTGTAAAGATGAACCATTAAGACATGAACTGCTTTGAAAATGTGGAATGGTATAAGAGTGTTAGAAATAAAAGCTGAAAACAAGTGTATTTCCCAGGCAGGTAATACACTGTATAAGCTCTATGTCTTTATAAACTGCTAAATCCAAATGAAAAAGTCTCTGAAAAGGGTTAAAAATAGCAGTATTTCAAAGTGATTGTTTTCAAAATATAGCAATTCATAAGTAAAATCAAATTACCGTTACATATTAAACTGAGATCATGTTTATATTCATAGATAGTAACACTATTTCAGGAGTTTTGCCAACACTTTTATTCTGTTTTCAGTGTGCTACTTAATTGCTACATAATTAAGGCCCTTAAAAATATTTTAGAAAGGCAGAGAAATTCACTAAATACTTTTATACTTGGATCTAAAATCTATAAATTACATTTAAAATATTTCTTTTAAAAAGTTCTTTTTTTGTTGTTTGAAAAATAGAGCACACACACATCTTCAGCTTGACTTCACTGTGTTGTAAATATGTACTCAAAAGTCAGTTCATGCAAAATACTTTGCTGATAGATGGCTGATAAAAGGTTGATACAGTGAATTAATTGTCAAAGGGAAGGTCTTATGATTTTGTGCCAGTGTTCACCATTACAATAACTGCTTACCTTCTATATCCATCTGATGGCAGGCCTGAAGGCTCAGAGGCTTGTTTAACATTGTCCCTTCTGGAGTAAAGCTCTTCACATCACAGACATTAGAAGTTTTTTTCTAAAAATGCTAGTAATTTGGTTTTATTGTTGTTGATGTTGATTTATCTTTATTGGCTGGATGGTTAGAATTTTTCTGTAGGAAGAGTGTTATTGCTATGGGTATCATTGTTTTGAGGAGAGGATGTAAAACGTTCATCCTCACTGACTAATTGTGCAACTCTTTCCAAGTCACTGGCTCGCTCTTAGGCCTTGGTCACTTCAAGTGCAAAAGTGGATCCAATCAAATTCCATTAAAATCAGCGAGTGTCTTAAAGTTAAGCCTTCATGGATAAATGGATAAAATAAAAAGGAGTATGTGAACATTGCATTATTTAATGTGGATTCATTTCTGGGGCATGACTTTCAGAAGACACTTGAGGCTTCAGTGCTCTTGGGATATGTTTCACATACTGTATAAAACCATATGTTTCCTCTTCCCATTCCTCAGGAAACCATAGGGTGAACAGTCATAACGGAATGTCCCAACAACCATTCATTTCTTATTTATCAGTGCGTATGTTCTTGTATTGAATTACATGTACGTTTATTTCATTTCACAGCTTCATTTCTGAGATTCAGGCTGATCATGATCGCTCTCTGTGACTATTGACTCCTGCAAAATTCTTTGAGCTTTCCTGTCCCAAGAGGCTAACAGAAGTGACATTAATTTGCATTCAGGAATAATATTACCTGTAATTTTCTAAAATGCTGTTTTAACATGACCAAGTTTCTGGATGGCTAGCCATGAAATTACTGCTTCTTTATAACTGCTTAATTTCAGTCCATAATGGAAAACCATTATACAGTACCCAAAGGCTGATATGGTAAGTGGCTTTCAGAGCTTTTCATTTCATAAGTATTTTTGTCAAATTAGTTATATAATACATAAAGAATCATAAAAGTTTTGCTCTAGTCTGCCAGAAACCATATGTCTGTGGCAGACAAACCTGAAGGTTGTGCCTTCATACCAATTGGCAGAGGATAAGTCTTTAACTGGCCCAGGCTGTCAACTGAATAAACAAATTGTGCCAGAAAATTAAATTGTTGATAGCCTATCTGAAGGATTATTTGGTCTTTGCCTCCTGCTACTTGCTAACTGAAATGGAAGCAAATATCAGAGTGGGAAATACTCTTATTTTAAAACACAGAATGAAATATTTTAGGCCAGTGGCCATGCACAGTGAGGAAATTTAATTCAGGATAGGAGAGAGAGGCATTTTCAGCACTTAAGGGACAATGGTTTCCATTTCTTTTGCTTTTCTTTTCTGTAGTTGTCTGGTTTTACGCCTACCAAGATTCTGAGCACCCTAGAGCTACAGCTCCCACTTCTTCAAATGTTCTATATGCCTTTATATTGAAGCCTAGTAGAAGCTGATATCCTTGCTTTACTCAAAGCTAAGCTGTATTTCCATTCCCAAAGAACCCTTTCAAGATGTGAATGACTTGTAGAGCTGACTCTAAAGACAGTGACAGACTGAATCCCAAATTAGGAACACAAAGGTAGCAAATTGTTCATATAAAACCACATTCCTATAAGAAGAGTATTTCCTGTCTGACTTATCCTTACCTTTGCATACTTATCTGAATTGAGTCAGAAAAGGGTGGAATTTTCTTGCAAGATGATGTGGCTCTTAAAATATCAGTTGGAAAACACTGATGACAGTATGTACTGTCAGTACATGCTAATATCTTCAGGAACACAATATTAGATTCATGGCATTTTAAAATCTGTTCCAATACATTAGGCTGAACAGTGTCAGCAGTAATAAGTGTGTATTACATTTCTAAAAATTATATTAATACAAAATGATGAAACTTGTTGCTATGTGATGAGCCAAATCTTGGTTCCTCCAAAGTCAATAGGCAATTCTTAACCATTGCTTGGAGGAGTTCACCAGGTAACATCATTAATGTCCATTAGTGTCATACTAATTTTGAACAAGGCTCTCCTGTAACTAGATCAGTATTACAAATCCTTCTACCATTTTTTCACATTAACTTACCAGAAACCGTCACTCAAAATTAAGACTTAGAAGTCAGTTTGTAGGTCCATCAAGAGTCATTGCTTGGGTGAGTGTCAAAGGAAGGTTTCTGTAGTCCCAGTAGATCCAAAGAATATATATCTTCTGCCTCCCGAGAACATGCCTCAGCCCATGATTGGGATCAAACTCACTTCACATCCAAACTGTTTGAATCTAAGCTACCTAGGAAAGAGTAAGTATTTGGTGAGCAATGGCATACGAAAGGTCACAAAGCTTTGGCCCCATGTTCCCACTAGCAAGCATTGAAGCATACCTCAGCCTGCAAGAATCAAATCTCTCACTGTACCTCCAGCACTGCTTAGATGTGATATGAAATGTCATTAGGCAGGAAGGGCTCTTCTTACACCAACGTGCGACCTGTAGGCTGAAAACATCAGCTACAGACATTTTCTGTATGGAAGCATAGTCACATGGCATGCAGATTAAATCTTCTGTCACACTTTAGTCCTCTCATAACACTGAGGGCATTTAAATATGGGAAATTTTTCCCACATTAGTCTTGAATTTTTCCTTACTATAGTTACTCAGCTGTCAGCTGAGACAAGAATTTCTTCAGGCCTTCAGGAAGTGAAAAAGACCCTGATAATCACAGAAGAATACACTTTTTAAAGGGAAACATTGTTTTGTCATGGAATTCTGGCTCTGAATTGCATGAATATTGTGTTACAGGCTATAACAAAAGAAAAATCTCCATGCTTCTAAAATTAAACCAAACTTCTGTTGCAGTAATTATAACCTTAATCAGGCTTTTTTACCTTGCTCCCTGGTCTCATCCAGGTTAAAACTGGTAGGTTTACCGGAAGTGTTTGAATATAGATTCAGTATTTTTTCATATGACGTGTTGTGCTTCGAACAGGAATTCAGCCAGGAAGTCCTACAGTATAGAAGTCAGACCTCAAAATCACTGGGGTCTCTTCTGGCCTTGTAATGAATGAATGTATGACTTTATGCCAGGAACAAGCTATTAATTTGGCCTACCTCTCTGAATGTCCTTTGTGTCTGTATCTGATTAAAGCAGTGGCAAATGCTCTTTCCTCTGAAGACCAGGAAAAAGTAGTCAGGACTGTAGAGTACTAAGCAATATGGACATGTATTACTGTGCATTCCTCTTGGCAGGCTATATCGAATTAAATGAAGATATGGAAATGTATCCCCAAATATTCCTCCTAATAAATTATGAAAATACTTTCCTTGGAAAGTGCTGCTTTAAGCAGGAAAATTTTTCCACACCATTGGAAGGTCAATGCTAGGAAACCAGCATCAATGTTCTTGATGAATTGATAGTTCAGAAGCAATTTGTTGTGAGTCTTCAGTCCTGACAATACATGTGACTTTGGCTAGATGCCTGGACATATACAGTGAGTAAACACAGAGTGGTGCAGATGATCTTGATCTCTTACGTTCAGTGTGCTAGGGCAAATAATATTAGCACTTAAATATGGCTGCCAAAGCTATCTGTAATAAAAGTACAAGACAAAAAATATAATAACAACATTCTCTACATTAAAGAATCATGGATCATTGTGGGCTGCAGTAAATCTACTGGTATTAAAACTTCATGGAATATGATACCAAAGATTAAAATAAATAACTCTACAGTTTGTTAGTCCTTCTTTCTCTGAAGGGCTTGCCGTCCACATAGAAGAATTAAATAAGGTGTTAGGATAGACGCAGGATTTGTACTTGCCTCAATATCAAATGAACATGAAAAGGCATTGGACATATATAAGGAGAGATGGGAGATCAAGTGTGAAGTCAGTTCTTTGTAACCATTCTTTTTTCACATTATTATCTAAGTAGTCTTGAGGTGGTTGTCAGTTAAAAAACCTGCTAAAAAAATAATGGAGATATACAGTAGCTGATGCACAGGGAGACATGAAAACAAATATTAGAACCTGTGCAAAAAGCTTCCTTTAAAAGCTTTTCAATCTCCTGAGGTTTTAAAAAGAGACTCAATTCAAATGCCTCCTCGCTTTAGTGTAAACATAGCAGAAAATAGTGGGAAAGAGTTAAATCTAATGCATTTTTGTATTGTATATCATGTTAGTGTCTTTTAAAAGGCTGAAGGCAAATTTCAGAGATTTTTGGAGCAGTGCCTGTAGTTTTCTGTGTGACTGAATTTAGGATTTGAATTAGTGTTTTGATTTTTTTTTAAAGAAAAGAAAGGACAAGGCCTGTTTTCACTTTTGTTCTATATTTTCTACTTAAATACTGCACAAAACATTGTTTTAAGTCCTATCTCTGGTCTCATCAGGGCAATGCATTTCTTATTAAACACAGACTCTTGTTTTCTCACCTTAGAGGAGCTGACCCTTTTTAGAATAACAACAGTTTTATGTTAGTATAATTTTCTGTCTTTGAAGGAAATCATTACTTCCTTGCTCTGGACAGACTGTCAGGCTTTATTTCATAGTCCACAACATCACTTTTACCCTGTGTGACTTCAGTGACTTCCCCTCACATAGCAACATACACCTCTATGGCTTTTCATATGCATTTGAAAGGAAGTAAGACCCTATGGAAATCAGTCTGGTTGTACCAGGAGAAGGTGGATATAATGCAATAGAGGGTCAGCTCTGCCTCTTACAGTAGAAATGCAGCTGTAGGAAGTAGTTTCACATATTTATTTAACAAGGGAAGGCTGCTTTAGGAGTTTTTGACCAAAATATGCATGATAAATACTTAAATGATGATTTTGAGTTGTCTATTGGGCCAGCAAGGGTTGTCTAGACTACATCAATTTCTATTTGCATAGTCCATCCTGCATAGCCTCAAGCTTAACTTTATGAAGTTGAAAATCTTTGAAAATCCTTGAAAAAAGTCCTTGGAAAATCTTTAATTTATATCTGGGTGTACTTAATATACAGTTTGCTCTTCCATTGCAAAAACTTATTGTAAAACAGAGTTTCTCGACCTTTTACCATCAATGCTTGACTTCAATCCATCAAGATTTCTCAGGTTTTCACAGTATATGTTGTGGTCAGATGTGAGTGGATACCCTGTTCTCCTGTATCCCCTTGCTGGTGAGGCAAGGAGAAAGGAGAAATAAAATGAATGAGTGACAGTGCTTGCTCCTCTGGTCTGTGGAGAAACCTGTATCTCATGTATGTATGGATTTTTAGCTTCACTGAGGGCCTCAAATAAATGAAAACGGTGAGAAAAAGCACTTAATTCCTTTTTATGTTCTCTTTGTTTAAACTTCATTAACTTTCTTGGGCAATGACACTAGTCTGTGTTTCTTACTGTACAGATATTTACGATTGCAAGTGAAAATGGTCATGGGATGTTGTCGTGGTTTAACCCCAGCCAGCAACTAAGCACCATGCAGCCGCTCATTCACCTCCCTTACAGTGGGATGGGGGAGAGAACCAGAGGGTAAAAGTGAGAAAACTCGTGGGCTGAGATAAAAACAGTTTAATAGGTAAAGCAAAAGCTGTGCCCGCAAGCAAAGCAAAACAGGGAATTCATTCACTACTTCCCATCAGCAGGCAGGTGTTCAGCCATCTCCAGGAAAGCAAGGCTCCATCACGCATAATGGTTACTTGGGAAGACAAATGCCATCACTCCAAACATCCCCCCCTTCTTTCTTTTCCCCCCAGATTTATATACTGAGCATGACGTGGAATATCCCTTTGGTCAGTTGGGGTCAGCTGTCCCAGCTGTGTCACCTCCCATCTTCTTGTGCCCCCCCCAGTTGACTCGCTGGTGGGGTGGGGTGAGAAGCAAAAAAGGCCTTGGCTCTCTGTAAGCACTGCTCAGCAGTAATGAAAACATCTCGGCATTATCAACACTGTTTTCAGCACAAATCCAAAACATAGTCCTATACTAGCTACTATGAAGAAAATTAACTCTACCCCAGCCAAAACCAGCACCGATGTCCTTGCCCTACCTGAAGCCAGTGGCAGAACTCCTGGCTGGGCTCACTAGAGCAGGCATCTGGTCCAGGGCTATTCCTTCTCAAGTTTCTCTTCCATATCTGCTACAACTCTTTCTGAGTGTGAGAAACACCAGTGCTTGTAAACCTTACAAAAATTTACCCTTCTTCTTCCCACCTGAATGAATCCATGCAATTTTCTTTAATTCCTGATATAACTTCAATAGGCAAATTCATTGATCTTTCCCTCTAAAGGGATCTTACTAACTTAGAGTTCATAAAATTTATGCGAAACACAGGCCGTTTCAAATTATGTCCTTATTGACATTAACAGTCATTTTGCAGTGATACAGCCCAGTCTCTCAATTTCATTCAATACATCTGGAGTGAATCATTATCCTATGTGAGTTTTTATTAACCTTAAAAGCAATATTTTCCTCTCTTATTTCTTTGTGGGTTTTGGATTCCTTGGCATCTGCTTCTGCCTAGGATTGCTACTTCACACACTACAATTCATACATCCCTAAAGAAATGCAACATCCACTTCATTCTGTTGCAAAGGCTATATGATGATTAGATCTCTATTTTTCTGTTGATTTATCTAATTTTGATATCTGATTCGACCTTTCTCCTTGCATAGTTATTTTTCTTAAAAATGTCTTGCAAGGGGCTTTTTCTATACCTTATATTAGAACTTCCAAATATAGCACATTATGTTCACTGACTTTCTTTTACCCACAATAGTATTCCTGCTTGCAAAGAAATATGCTGAGACAGGTGCAATTTACTGTACATATAGGAAGAATGAGAAGATGCATTGCTCTTCCCATGATACCTATTTTTGCATGTTTGCATCTACCTTGAAAAATAGATGATTTTTTTTCAAACAAGCATTTTGTTAACCTTCACAAGATAAAAATAAAGAAAGGTTAAAAATAAATTAAGGTTGTAACTTATCTCTTCAATGCTCTACTTCATTGTTGATCAAATCTTCCTACAGTACTGATAGCAGCTTGTTAATGCGGATCTCATTATAGGTAAGGTTGAAATATTTAATGGCAGGCATAATTTCTTTAAAAAACACTGTACTTAGTAACTAATGTAATTATACCAGGAGGCATAACAGAAGAGATTAGTGCAATAAGTGACCTAGACTTAATAATGTCATCAAAAACTGTAATTGCAAAATTATCCACTATGTTATAAATGTTCACTAACATAATATCCAAGTCACTCATCATTTGCAGCACCTCATGAAGTAAGCAATTCTTTTTTCCAGTGTACAAATATCTATTCCATTAATTTTAATAATCCCCTCACTCTACAATCCTGAGAACTGTATGTTTAGACATAGTACAAAATGCCTTTAGCCATGACTGAAAAACATGTATTATAACAGACAGTATTTGGCAGCCAGCTTTCTAAATCTTGGTACTGAGCATACCTAGGAAGATTGAGAGGTCAAGTTTGAGATAAGAACTCAGAACTGCATAAAAATGCCTGCAACACACTCTAATAAAGATATTGACAACATGTCCCAGATTTCTTTATTTCCAGATAGATTGTGTGCATATATGTCCATCCGTCCACCCATCCATCCATCCATCCATCCATGTAAATCTATCTCAGAGTACCTTAATATTATACCCTCAAGACTTAGGTCAACCAAAAAATTAAACAAACAAACAAACAAACAAACGAAAAAAACAAAAACCCTGAATGAAAATTGAAAGCTTGATAAAAATTCGTGTAGGTTTTTTTTTCAGTCCTGTAAGAACTTTATTATTCAGCAGGATAAGGAATTGATCTGGTTCTTTTATTCCCTGAACTTCATTAAGCTATTGTCAGAATGAATGAAAAACCCACATTTTCCTTATGAAGACAACTTAGTCAACTGCAATAGTAGTTTTCCTTCAAGTTCCCCGGCATTTTCTGCCATGTAAAGGTCGACATATAGGGGAACCTGCTGGACTGATCCACAAAACCAATGCATGGTGCTTCTCCAGATCCAATAATGGCTAAGGTGTTTATTGTAATAGATAGAATTATTTCCCAGGTATTTTGTATTCCTTGCCTTTTTCCTGTTATGTCTTTATCTTCACTTGTTGCTTCTTAACGTCCATTTTGTTGCAAACTCTTGTGAATAGAGAATTCTTTAATACGAGTGAGCTGAGCCTGGTACATTGTGGACCTTTCCCCTAGTACTCTGGGAGGACAGGCAAGAATGCCTGTATTTTAAAATCTCACCTGAAAATGGGCTTAACAAAACAAAACACACTAGATCTGAAAACCGGAGAAGTTTCAAAGCTATATTACTCCAGTAATATCCTAATAAAAACTACATATGGGGTGATAAGAAAATAGCTATGTGCAAACATCTTCTTTCACTGAAACCCCTCCACCCAATCTTTCTAGATACTAAGGGTGCAATTCCTCTTGCTCAGTTCAAACTGTGTGAAAGGTATCCAGTATAAGAAAGTCACTTAGACTCCCTGTACAGTTGAGAAAGAGAAGAAACTCTAGACAGTAGCTCATCTAACGTACCTTAGACATCCAAGGTTGAAATGAATTGCTTTTGAAAACACATCTTGCCTTCCAGTAACTATAATGGAAACCTCAATTGCTCCTTATTGAGTCTGTATGCTCATTCTACTGATGTTGCGCTTAGACTCGATGCCTAGCTTTCAGACAGCTAGCATGTCTGATGAATACCGTCTGCGTTATCTTTAGCACAGAAATGCAGTATCCCATCAAGTAGGATCACGTTTTTAGAGGTAGCATCTGCCATGAAGCAGACTAGAAATTTTGAATCTTACGAGGACCGTCTCTCTTCCCCTTCCTACATAGCTCTTTACAGAAACTTCAGCCATTGGTTTCGACAACTCGCAACAATTTATGTGAAAGCAGGGTTAGACCAGCACTGAACTTTGCTGAAAACATCATTCATGATGATCATATTGCACATCTGCTGGCTGTTTTCAAGGATGTGCAGAGATGACTTTTCAGGCACACCGGCTTACTTCTGGCTTCCAGAATTTCCTGTAAGCTCTGCCCAACTGGATTTTTTAGGGGTGGGGAAATAAAATATGTTGTCATACCAGACATAGACTTCTTAGACTTTCTCCAGCAACATTACCTGTTGGGAGCAAAAGAGAAATACTCTGCACTAAATTTTCAGGGAAAACAGTTTTGGCAGCATTACCAAGAAGAGTGACCTTTCCTTTGTCAGCTACTATTGCTAAAGGTATTGTATTTGCTAGTATTTCTAGGGTGTAATTTCCATGTTGTTGCTGCTTTTTCTTGTAACCTGGGCCTATTTTCATTGTTCTGTGGTCATCACTTCCAGTTTGTATTTCATCTCTGTGAATTCTTTTTTTTTTTTACAATCTCATGTGCAGGTTTTTTATGTCAATGCTCAGTGATTTAGATATTTTAGCTAAGCTCTAAATTCTTTTTCTACTTTTATGACTATTCCGTCTGTAATGCCCAGTCACTAAAGAAAAAACACACATCCCATAATACCTACAGTGGCTAGTTTTCTATATTATAAGTGGAAATACTGTATAGGTTAATTCATATGACAATATGTAAGATCATATGTTGGGTTGCAGTGAAATTATTGTATATAATTATATGCTGCTGTTAAATTATATAAAATGTATAACTGAAATGTATTACATGCTGATGAGGTGATTTACAAAAAGAATTTGTGTAAATTTATAAATTTCTGTATTTTATATTTTTAATGAATGAGTGCAGAAAACTGATGTTACTACAGTTTTCTATGTTTGACTTGTACAGATGTAGGGCAAAGTAGTTTCTGGTGTAGTGCCATTAATTTGATGGGAGTTACATCAGAGATATGAACTCATTCAGTTATTGCTAGCACCATCTGGAAATTTATAATGCCACAGCAATGTTTCGCTTGCTGAAGACACATTCATCCTTTTTGTTTAGGATTGGAAGACAGAGATTAAAAATTGAAGATCACTTTAGCTTGCTCTATATCATCTTAAATTCCCTTGTAGGCTTTGTTATGTTTGGATGGCGAGATGTGAATTTAAATAATATTTAAATAAGCATAATAGTGCAATCAAGAAAAGACAAAATTGGCCTTCTGAGGCAAAACAATTTCATGAATATCAACATAATACTTTTACAGTTGGAGTGTATCTATAAAAGTGAGGTTTCCTTTGGTGTATGCAGATAGCTGTCTCTGCCCTTCCTGACACAGCTTTGTATCTCTGAGTTAATGTTGGTATGTAGGTATCTCACTCCTAGGACTAGAAGAGACCTGTATCAGGAAGTCCAGCTGTATTCTGTTATGGATTGCCACATTGCATAATTCTGCCAGAAATGTCAGAAACTTCATTTTATCTTCCATTTGTTTAGGAGGTTATATTGTTTGTTCTCATTATTTTTATTGGCATTAAGTCCAGAAATTTATTTTCCAGTGATTAGAAACCTTTGTCTAGTTTTGAAACTATGCTTTATCCATGTAGAAACATCAAATGATAGCTTAAGCCATTTCTTTTCTCCCCTGCCTCCTCCTGAGCACAGACAGGAATTATGCTTTGAATAGGTTCTGATTTCTTGGCTTCTGCTCAGAAGTGCGGCCAGTGTACCCAGGCCCAGCCATGTCAGAACCTCGGGTAGTTCACGACCAAGGCTACAGAAAGAGCGGAAATTTGGACAGTTATAACTACACAGCATATATAGATATTTATATGCTATGCATACATGTTTGTAACTGTATAACAGATATCTCTCTGCTGTGCAAGGTGACAACACTCCAGAGCTGGCAAAAAACGATTTTCTGTGAACAAGACTAATTTAGGCATGATTGATTAATTGCCACAACCCAGCTTTAATGTGGCATCTTTGAGTCAGCTTATTAAGAAACGTTGTGCAGGTACGGAGGAGTAAAAGTCTGTGCATTGTCTCGTCTGGAAAACGGATTCTTCTACACTTCAAGAATCTGCTTATTTCTCTTTCCCATGCAGAGAGCGTGCCCGGGCCAGGCAGCATGCCCAGCATGGCTCTCCTGCGGTGACCCCCCCGCAGACAGCACAGCCCCCTGGGGCTGTCGCACCAGAGGGAAGCTGGCGTATTTGCTGGCAGCCCAGGGGTTGATGGAGCACAAAGCTGACAGTCACCTTCCTCATCTGCAGTCTCATGGAGTCGTATGGAACAGGGCGAGAATTTTTGTGAAATGTAACGGTTTTGCTGAAATATAAATATTGAGGTGTGTTAGCAGGTGTTTACCATAAGTTCACTGGTAACATAATTTCAGAATTTTGCCTGCAGGTGCCTACCCTTAGAGGTTCATTTGTTTGCCTATTAGGCCCTTGTTATTTGTGTCTGGTTTGTATTTACAAAACCCACAGTATTCATCAAAACTGTTCATCTTTGAAATTAATGGAAATGTTGCTGTCTAGTTCACTGGAAAATACCGCCTAGGAAAATTTGTATTCAGAATGTTTTAATAATTATACTTTATTTTAATTCAGCCAGGATACAGTTAAAAAAAGAAAAAGAAAAAAATTTTTTCCAATGAATTTTTAATTTAAATAAGTTTATTATGTAGCTATCTGATGCTAGGATGATGAACATTATCCACTTTTTATAACAAATTATTGTAATGAACTTAGATAGTCCCATAGATGTGTGTGTTTATATAAAGAAAAATTTGTGCAGCATAAAGCGGATAATTTATCTTTGTTGCAGTCAGCTTGGTAGACGTGTTACCTCTGGAATGCTAACAACCACCAATTTTTATGTAGCAAAAAATGGAATACACAGTATTTAGAAATACTCAGAAGGAGAATTTCTCTTCAAGGACAGTAAAAGCATAAAAATGTCTAAAGGGTCACTAATAGCAAAAAAACCCCAACCAAAACACCATTCTTAAAACTGAGTACCTTACAAGAAATTATGAAAAATGTCAACCAATCCAGTAAATCAGAAAAAGTGCATTTAGATGTAGAGATGTAATAATAAAGCTAAAGAACAAAGGAGGAAAAAAAATGGAAGAGCAAATCAGAATTTTAAAATGGATTCTGGTAAGTACATCTTCCCAAGTTGTCAGTGTTATAATATTTATTTTTTATTTGCATGTAAAGACGTGACGAAGAGAAGACTTTCTGTTCACGGCAGGGAATGGTAGTTCTTTTGAGACAACATGATTGACATGATATCATATGGTATAAACAAATAGCAGCCAGAAAGGTGAGTGATGAGTCAAATCCCTTTCTATCACCCCGAATGCACTGATGCTATGACTTAATTTCTTTACTCCATTTCTGAAGCCTGTGATCCAGAGAGTTTCACTTCTATGTTTGCCGGTGCAGGACCTACACACTGGGGACTTAGCTCTAGGGACTCCTCATATTAAAGCAAGCAATGCATGGTGGGGAGTCAGTTTCTGAGGTAATACTTTAACATGAACTCTGCTCCCCACAGTACACCTACAAAGCTCATGTTTTGTTGTTGGCATAGAATAAATTACTCCTTTCTGTGAGCTGTGGTGGGGAAAGGAGCAAGTTCTGTCCCAGCTGCGTACCAGAATTACTAGCCCTGGTTGTCCTACATCACCCCTCCTTTGAAAGACACAATCTACCTCATGGGCTTTGACGTGACAAAAGTCAGCAGTCTCTGTGGACAGTTCACTTGGTAGCATATGGTTATACTTCATTTTTACCGCTATTTAACCAATGATTTCTGACATAACATTTTTCCATGTTGAATACCATGGCATATTTGACACTGGTTAGTGACAAATTTCAATGCCCATGACTGCAGCAGAGAAGCAAGATTTTTCAGAAGTTTATGCTGTCAGATCCCCCAGCACCAAGAGCACCAGACATATTTCTTTCTTTCTCTGTTGTCCAACAGTTTAATTGCTGACAGTCAGAAGGATACTTTACCACAGGAGGCAGAGCCGAGTCACGTGAAAGTTTAGCTATACCAGAATCCTGGCTGCATTTAGCTAAAGCACAAAAATCTGAAAATGAAGCCTCCAAAGACATGAAGTACTAAAGTAGTTTACATTGCTAACATTCATGACAGACTACAGGCGTCGTGCCATCTCTGTTCCCCACAGAGAAATAAAACTTGGGCAGCTTTCTGAATTCACTTTCAAGAACATGCAAGGCTCAACATTAAAGTAGTGAATTGGTGCTTCAGTCTTACCATCTGTACCAAAAAGTTTATCTAATGTCCAGCCTCAGGACACTCTACATAGCCCAAGTGAAAGGGTCGTCTTTGTTCAAGAGGATTTTTCTGTGCAGAAATAAGCCTGGCTCAGAGAGAGGAAAATAGTCTAGGTAGCACACAGTAGGTCACAGCGGCAATCATGTCTGCTTCCTCCTCTCGTGAACATTTCTAGAGGTTTTAGTTGCTACAAACATATCGCCCATCCACAAGGTCCCATCTGTATCACTACAGCCTCTGAGTGGCTGGTCCGATTGCCACTACACTGAAATGATTGCACTGCCCTTTTAAAGGCCTTCTTTACCTGCTGGGCTGGAAACTGGGATGAAGACAATAGGCCGTACGTGAGAAGTGTATAGGTGCATAGGTACTGCTCTGAGGGCATTAGAAATGATGTATGCAATTCAAGAGCAAAGGTTGTCCCTGCGCATTGTGTGGTTTGCAGCTGCCACAGGGAAGAAAGAGACAACGTGTTGGTTACTTTTTTATATGAACTTAAAGTTTTGTGTGGCTTTACAAATTTGTCAGCTAGTAAGTATACTATCAAACCTATGTGGCATTGCCTTGATAAGTTGCCATCAGTTTAGACAGGTGGAAAAAGACCCAAACTCAGTAAACAAGCACTGATACAATTTATTGGTGCTGAAGGATTTATTTTGTTGATACTGTCAGTGTTAGTGTCTCATCTGTCTCCTCTGCAGTCTGAAAAGTTTCTGCAGTGAATTACAGACACTCAAAATTCCTTTTCGACTGATGTTTTGAGTGTTGTAAGCACGGGAGAGGGAGAAAGTGAGGTCTGTAGAACAAAATCTATAGAAACAGTCTAAAGAAACTAGATTGGGCAAACAGAGCTTCAGCATTGGAAACCCCAAATCAAAGATTTTTTGTGTCTGGGTGACAATTTAACAGCCATTAAACCGATGCCACTCTGGCAAAGGTCAGTAAGATGTTTCATCTGGTACAGACAAGCTCTGACGGTTATGAGTTGACAACAGTTACTTACTGTTTGTTGGCTAAACCTGGCCTCTGCTTCTGAAGCATTATTCAAGCTTTGGCAAAAAAGGATGAGCAGCAAAAGTGGTCTTGTATTGTCAGATCATTTTCACTATGCACCCACTCCCATAGAAATAATAATAACAACAACAACAACAAGAGCAGCAACAACCACCAAGTCCTTTGTCTTATCATGGTTTTAACTGGCTTATGTTCAATTAGGGTAGAATTAGATGCACTTTTGTGAGCATACCAGTCTTTATTCTCTGGGGATGGATTTCCACATGAAGAAAGGACTCTGAAGAATTCTCTCCCAGCTTTCACTAGAACTTTGTTGTGTGGTTCAAGGACATCTAGCCTCTGACCAGCCACAGCCATATCCTCAACCTTATCAACACAGATATTCTGTTTGGGACTGGATTCACACAGAATTTTTTTTCTAGCTTAGCCTATTTCCAAAATAGGCACAGTTGAGAAGTCTGAGGATGAAGCTACCAATATCATGGAAGGATGTTGCTTGCCTCACCATGATACGTAACAAACTGTTTCTGTACTTTAATGCTTGATGCTGGGACTTTTGAAAAAGCTGTGGTGAGACGGGTGTTTCCAGCCCAGCCGACACATTCCTCAGAAGCACTGCATCCAAACAGCTCTGCAGATGCAGGGCTATCTTCATCCTTGCTGATGCGACAGAGTGGTGATGAAATTATATATATCTGGAAATTTAGAAGAAATGTCAAAGAGCAGGTCTTTCTAAATGTTTTATCACTTTTAAGCTATACTGTATACGGACTTTGATTTATTGCACCCTGTGAATGTTCTGTACTGTTCATGTGAGACAGGTTTGCCATGAGTAAGCTGCTCATATGAGCCAGCAGCAGGGAGTTGTGGTGCTCTGATCCCTCCCTCTCTCCCCAGCAGCAGGGCAGGGGCATCTTGAGCTGTACCACTGGTGCACGGCACCTGGCTCAGCCACTCGTGGTGAGCTGTCGCTTTAAAAGCACTTATCTGCAGTGATAAAATCATACACTGCTGCTGCTCTTATTGCAGTGCTAAACGTCTATTAACACTGACAGTCAAGTAATGAGGTGACTGCAACAATTAATTTCCATGTTTCCATTGATCTAGGCTCTGGAAAATTTTTACACTAATTCTTTATGAACATCCAAGTACTGGGAGAGGGGGAAGAAAGGAAGTCCCATGTTTCAGCGCTTTCACCTTTCTGCTAGACATTGCCAAAAGGCCACTGTCTTTGGATTGCTTTCCTGTCTTCAAGTGCCAGAAATTTGATATAGTGCTATTTCATGGTTTGCTGAACACAGGGAGAATTGCAATCAGCAGTGCATTTTTGCAAAATCAGTGTAACCTCACATGATTTCATACTGTTTCAGAATCCAGTGAAATAGCTTCACTCTTTCTCTGTTTCATGATGACAAATCATTAGCAGTGTTACCAGGAGACCAAAATATCATTGGAATAGGCATTGAATATTAAGATGAATGTATCTATTGATTGATTATGTCGCTTTTTTCCCAATAAAATAATAGCATTAAATAATACAGCAACATTTTAAAAAATCCAAACTCACTAAAAATGAGCAATTGCTCTAAGGGCAGGAGGTGAAAACCAGGTTTTCCCAAAAGGCAGGGTTCTGTCAGTTCCTGCACTTCTGTTTATATATCTAAACTAAATCACCGCTCTGGTTAAGGGTATAGTAGAGTGCCCCAGTTCAGTAAGGAGCTTTAGGCTGAAGAATAGACTGTGTGTTGGTAATGGTAACTAACAACAGTAACCATTAAACAGGCACAAGCAAAGGGTAATATGGTCTCAATTTTTTGGAAGGCAATTGGATCTCCATCTTATGTACATGGGCATAGCTCCACTGAAAATAATGGAGTTATATCAGTTTATGTTGAGATTTGCACCTACTGCTTTCAATAGACCAGTGAGAAGTTACGGGGGGCTTGGGCATCATGTTGGCTCCTTTCAGCAGCTGACAGAAAGGTAGGAGAGGTCTCAGGAACTGGGATGTACCCAGGGAGTTACAGGGCTTATCTGCTCAGTGCAACTGCATGCTGAAGAGGCTCCAAAAGGAGCAGTGACAGCACTAGCTCTGACACCCAAGGCAAAACATCCACAGCCTCCTGGCACCCAGTTAGTGTGGCTGTATTGGGTTAGGGTGGCTATACTGGGTCTGGATGCAAATAAATGGTTAAGTTCAGTTCTGAGTGCCCCAGAGACACTTGATCCCTGCAATACCTGTTGCCTAACATTAAAAAAGCCTTGATGAACACTAAACCAACTATAAAATAAAAAATAACCATAAGGCTGCTTCTGCAACTCTGAAAGTAAATGAATCCAGTCAATACTTGTATTGAAAGCCATACTAGGGAAGAAGGTTTTCTGGAAAGTAGTTCATTATCTAATTGTCTCTACCAATCACTGTAACCATGGTAGTGCTGCTTAAAGCCTTAACACTGATCGTGCTCCACTGTGCCAGGTGCTACATTAATGTGTAAAGACAGTGTCTGCCTCAAAGATCTTTGCATCAGCTGTGCATGAAGCACAAATGCAGATGGGTGCCCACAGTGGATACAAAGAGAGGCAGCTGAGACATGTCTGGGGGGCTGATCCTTCATTTCACCTCCAGACCCATGGTCTGGATCAACCTCATGTGTTACTGTCCCTGAAGTATGCTACTCTCTTCTGCAGACTTTCTTCCCACATGTGCCTATTCTCAGGCAAGTATGATCTGCCTGTATGCAAATTTATAATCTGGTAAATAAGTAAAGACAGGAAAGGGGCAGTCAGTTTGACTGCAACTTGCTTCATATAAGTTTACGGTGGCTCCAGAGCCATCTTCAGCCAGCAGAACTGTAGCTCGCAGAGGTAGTTTGCAAAGACTGGCTAACCAGTCTCTGGAGACAGCTATGCAGGAGCTAAGGAGGAGCCTTTCTGTTAAATGTGATCTCAATCATGTTTTCTAACAGCCTGCTTGGAGAGAAATGTGGCAAGCATTTACCACAACTCCACCACCAGTGGTGTAGCGATAGGCGTGAACTCATGTCAGTGAAGTCAAAAAGACAGCTTAGCAGATTTTCAGGAGTGACAAGTAACAATCTCACAAGATTTAATGGAAATCGTAAAAAATAAGTAAAAGTAATGAAGTAGGTGGCAAGAAAAACCGAAGCATAGGAAAATTTTTACTCTCTGACATATAAGACAAATCAACACCTTCCAGCTCATTGGCTACCACAGCTGGCAGCCTTCTAATAATTTATGTGTAAATTTTTCATTGAAATATTTGTTTTGCAAAAATCTTTAGAGAAATGTGACCTACCAGCCATAGCATGTATGGCACACATTACCGAAAATAAATCTTAAGGGCAAAATGAATCTCTGGTCCGTGGTGTGAGAGTGTAGTCACTGATTTTGGTGAGGACCTTTTTCAATCTGCTCTCTGTCTGGTCAACAATTTGCTCTGGAGAATGTCTTTCAGTGCTGTATTTGTTTATGTCATGACTCTACAAAATCTAAATTTCAGACTGTCACTGAATTTCATACCCAGATTGAAGCATTGTAGCCTGACACACGTTTTAGCCTCATTGCTGCCAAACCCTCCAAACTGATCCAGCAAAGAAGTAACATAGGAAACAAAAGTAACATCCAGCCTGATCAGCTCCTTGATTTGGTTGGGTATAGATCCACCAAAAGCCTATGCTAGCACTGCATAAGGAGAAGTGTAAACAGGCATTGACAAGGACATTGAAAGCACAACAAAACACAGATTTACCACATTTATTACTATATATATTTTTTAAATGTCTTCCTGGAGGAGTGCTTGCAGACTGCATTCTGACTTCACTACCAATTTTTCTTATACGGTTATCTCCTTATTTCCTTCTTTAATGCCTCAAGAGATTTTTCAGAACTTGTTCTTTTTCTGTTATCTACATTTTATTTTCTTTAGAAGAAGGAAGATGCTTTTTCATTTTTTTCTGTAATCTTTTTCCATGAAGTCTAGCTTGAAGTTCCTCTCAAATTTAAGTTTTGTAGTGATTTTAATTTCTCTAATTCCTAAAGTGAACTTCATTTCTGATTTCAGTCTGCTACCTCCTCTCTTTCAATACTCTTGATAGTAAAGACCTCAGTAAAAGCCATTTACAAATAAGGAGATGCACAAAAATAATGCCAACCCCCAATTCTTTAAGAGAGCAATTTATATTTTCTTGTAAGGGCAGAAAAGTGAGTTGTTTTGTTTTGTTACTAATGTAAAAGTTAACAGCCCTGTAAATGGCTGGGAAGAAAATCCCTGTGTTCAGGTTATCAACAAGGCTTTAATTCAGCAGCTGTGCACTAATGGCAAGCCTGGCTCAACAGCTGGCCTGGTGCATCTGGGGAAAAGTCCACAGGACAGACAGAAATCTGCATATACAACTGAATATGTCTCATCTCAGCTAATTACCTCTAGTTAATGGAAGGAGAGGGGCATTTCCCTCCAATACCCACGGTAAGAGGAGAAAAAAAAAATCCCTGAAGATGTTTCCATTGTCTGGAAGGTGTCCTACACAGAGACTTGAGCCTAGACCATTGACTGTTAGCAGGCTAAAGCTAAAAGTAGGATCCCACCGAGCAAAAGATAAATAATAATTAGACAACATCGAGAGAGTTACAGGCAGCCAATTACAAACAGCACCTTCTGGCCACCCCTGCAATCAGCCCCTAGCTTCTGTTTTAAGAGTGCACACCCTTTGCACCTTGTGGTTTTCAGAGTGGCTGCAAGTCACTGATGGAAATAGCTGGATCATCTGTTGGAATCATCACTCACTGCTTAGAAAAATGCATGTCTATGCATTTTGCATGGACTAATTAGTTGGCAATAAGATCTATCCATTGTGGTAACTATCCCTTTGAAAATGGCATCTTTAAGAAACACTTGGAATATTTGAGTGGAAAATTTATCTTTGGCTTTAAGAGTTGAGGGAAAATAATCTGGCCCCTTTCCTTGTCTATTCTGCTTTGTACAAACGATCTGAGAGCAGAGCCTGCAAGGCTAGCCAGGAGAATCTAAGCTCTGTGTTGCTCCCCCTGCACCACTCCTGTTCCTTCCCCAACTACTTAATAACGCCTCCTCTCTCTTTTGGTACTGCCATCCCACATCCAGGTACCATTTGGCTTCTTTGCATTTGATTTGGCAGTTTCCTACTGCTCCTTTGTTCTAGTATGCCAGTGTGTGCTCAGGGGCAAGCCTGTGTGCAATTAGGCAGAGCTCATCACTGTCTCCAAGTGCAGGCTTCAGAACTCAGTAATGATTGGAAAAACTCTGGTAACAGTAAAGAAGTTTGTAACAACTTTGCTTCAGTCTTCTGTTAGCTTTAATTCTAATATTCACCTTAAAACCCTAAAAACTTACCTGTTCAAGAAGATGAATAAGTTACTTGACTGATTAGTCAGAAAAAAGAATCAGCTAATATTTAACAGTATCACCCAACCTGGAGGGATCTAATTCTGGCTTTCAGTAAAGTAGTGTAAAAAGATTATTTTCACACCCATGGGAATTGTTACATGACTGCAAATATTTCCCCGTCAAAATGGAAACATCCCCCTTCCATACCTTCTGCTGACTTATGCCTGTGAACTACAGCTCCGGCTGTCAATGCAGTGAATAAAGGAAAAAAAGGGATGAGAAAAAAAGTGCGTGTGGGGAACACTCCAAAGCACAAAGCCACAGCTTGTGACACCAGAGGGCAATGTTCTCTTGCAATACTGATTGTGGGACAAAACCAGAAGCCTGAAAAATCTGCATCATAGGCAAAAGCTCTTTTGAAAAAAGACCACAGTTTTGAAAAAAACAAAGTTTGCAAGGTAGTGTGCTAAGCTATACTATCAGCTTTGAAGCTTTGCATGCTGTACAGGTACTGGTTACACAGAATTTTTTAATCAATTTTAAGTTTTAGAGTGGGTTGTATGTGCAACGTCAGCAGACATACAATATCAGGGAAAGCTGAAATGCTCAAGCACATATGTGCTCAGGGCAAACATGGTATAAAAAACCCCTACATTCACTTTTTTCTTTGAGTGCACAAAATAATCACAAGTCTTACCTCAACTGAACTGGGAAACAATTGCTTGTGTAGTGGCTCACTAAAAAATGAGGTTCTAATAAGTTAATAAACATATGTGATATTGGAATAAAAGTTAAAAAGTCAGTAATGCCATGCTTTTTTAAAATGAAAGTATTGCAAACAGGCATGCCCCCTTCTTCCCCTGTGCCATTTCCACAGGAGGTTTATTAACTTCAAAATTAAGTGAGCTGAAATGATGCAATCTCTCCCATTCTTCCAAACAAAATAAGAAGGCACTGTCGGCTGTCTGGTCAGGGCCATGCCGGAGCCTGTTGGAGCCCCTGGGAAGGTGCGTGTGCTCGGGCAGAGCTGAGGCCCTGGGCAACGGGCAGCTCTCCTGGGCAGCCCCGCTGGCTGCGGTGCAGACCCCCTGCCTGCAGCACTTGGCCATGAAAGTGGCCTGGCTACCCTTGGTTATATGCAGGGTGGGAGGGGCGATTTGTCTTTAACTGGGTAATTACGTCTGTTAAATGAACAAACCTCTTGCACAGAAATTAAAGTCAAATAGGAAAGATTTTATGAATGGCCTCAGGGGCAGGTGTGAGAGCAAAATCCTCAAAAGGATTTTAGCGTCGCAATATCAAGTGCTAACTTGATGGTTTGTATGGTCCTTATCTGATGAGTCAGAAGTAGACACCTAAAAATGGGGTCCACAAAGTCATTAATGGTCAGATTTTTCTGAATGGGCTGCAACAGGGTGGGTGGAAATTAACCAGCAGCATTTGGTACAGAGCCTGACAGACCTGGCTTTATCCTGAAAGATCTTAAAACTTTCTTCCCCTTCTGGGACGGCCCTAGTCCTTTGGGCAGAGGTAGGGTGTACATTAAGAGGGGAGAGGAAGGAGAAGAGAAGCCCAGAGGAGGGGAGCAAAGGTGACTGAAGATGTGCAATGGCTTGTGCACAGGGAATACCTCCATGGCTATGGCTGCTCAGCTCCAGAAAACAAAGCTGAGCGGCAAAACAAAGGACACATAGTGTGGAGAAGGTGAGGAGGCATTACGGTTCAGTGTTTCTCCTGTTGAAAGAACTAAGGGGCATCAAAAGAAATCAGCTGATAACGGACTAAAAATAAACAATGTGTGCATGGATATTGTGGATGCTGGAAGCTTACGCTGATTTGTGGAAAGCAATCCAGTACAGAAAATCCACTAAGGACTATTTAACAAACAGATACCACCTTTGTCTCAAGGATTCATTAGCCATGAACCTGCAGAGCTGGGACAGACTAGTGGGCAAGCAGCACTGTATGCTTTCCTTTTTTCTGTACTCTTCCCTAGGGACCTGCTATGTGTCACTGATGTAGACAGCCCTGCAGGAGAGGGACCCCTGATCTGAGCTCGTACAGCTATATCTTGCGTATTTAATTCTACTTGCTGTTGTTTTTCCACTTTGTACTGGATAATGCCATTTCCCATTTTCTTTGGGTAGAGAAAGGGAGAATGTGCGTAACTTTAAAGGTTAGAGGTTAAGTTATCTGGTTCTTCTTCTGCCTCCCCCTGCCATTCACAGCTGCATCAAATCCACATTATCACTTTGTCTTAATGATCACATTATCTTCTAGGGGATTTCAAATATCTTGTTGTGGCTTTACTGACCTCACTTGTGTGCAAGGATTATATAAGAAACTTTGAAAGAGAGACTAATTAAAACTCTGGAGATAAATGGAAAGGGGGATGAAATGGAATACGATTTGGTCAGAGGCACATTGTGTCAGGCTATCCTGACGCCCGTCTTATCGAAGGAGATTGATAAGAAACTTCATTCCTGTGTCTAGAATAAAAAAGAGATGATTCTGTAGACAAAAGCAGTAGATCAAATCTATCTGACCTTCAGCAAAGCATCTGATGCAGTGTCACATGGGAAATTATTAGCTAAAATGGTGAAGATGGAGATTATTGCAGGAACTGAGATGTGGTACGGAGCTTTCTAAATGAGGGATGACGATGCGTCATGCTGTGAGGCAAATGATGGACCTGAAAGAGGTTACTAGACAATTTCCTCAAGGACTAGTCTCAGGACAGATCTTGTTTAATATTTCCAATAAAGACCTTGGCATGAAAGACAGGAGTGTGATAATGAAACTGGCTGACACATATAGGAAGCATCTGTAGTGCACAGCAGTACTGGAGCCTTGTACATTGACATGGGGTGATCTTGAGGACCAGAAGGATAGGAATGGATACAGTAGGAGACAGGCCAAACACACACATCGTGGGGCTAATGGCATGAATCTGTTCTAGGATCTCAGTGGTGGGAAAGGACATTTGGGAGAACATCTTTTACTACAAGAGATCAAAAGAGGTTGGCTTATTTAGCAAAGTAAAATGACAGCTCTGATTGGAATGGTTGTCTCCTATAAGTCTGTCCCAGAGGAGACTGCTGGGATCTGAGAAGAACTAATTTAACTAAAGGATGTGTTTGTGACAAAGCTATTTGGGGATGAACCAGCCATAAATCAGTTACAACTGCAAATTGGAAAGGTTTCTTACCATCTGAAGTCTTAGAGGAGTATGGAGCCATATTCTAGAAGGAATAGTAAGGTCAAAAAAACCAATATCTAGTTTTAAGATGATACTTAATAAGCTTGTATTATTGATTGTATTATAATGCCTGCTTGTAATGACTGAAACTGGACTCAGTTGCTCAGAAGTCCTCTTCCAGTCCTACAATCCTTTCAATCATTTGGTTATAGGCAGTCTTGCTTTTACTCAAAAGTTACTGAATTCTTTCATTCACATAGACCAGGTTCAACAGAGACAGTTGCAATCCCAAATGCCTCTTAGCACAATAACTAAGATACACAACCAGGTAGGAATTGAATCAGGTCTTATACCACCCTTGAAAAAATAAATAAATAGAGGTAGACAGAGTCTTCATTCTTTTCTCCTTCCAAATTCTTCTGCCAGCATCTTAGTAATGTGTTTCTTTTTTCAAGCCACACTGAGATAAAAGGTGCACCAAGCTGGCATAGTGTCACAGATTGTAAGGCCAGAACAGATTGCTTGTGTCAGCCAGTCTGACCCTTGGCATTTTTCAAGGCTGTGTGGTACATTGCTTTTACTACCTTATCTTATAATGTCTCATCTGATACCAATGACCTGCAGGGCTTTTCTTGTCCCTTGGAAGAAGAATTGGATGATTTCTATACAGCAAAGAATTTATTAAAATCATTCTAGTTCCTTTCCATGTTTACGAGCTGTCCTTAAGTTGATTTATGTTCCTAAAATGTTTCATTCAAAGTCATTCAGTGCTGCTGGCATACTTGAGACTAAGAACTTTTCATATGGTACTTATTATTCCTGCTAATCTGTAGTTTGTTAATCAGAATTTTCATAATGATATATAGTAGGTATTATAAAGTTGGTATCATAAGGTTTTTGATGTTGCTTCTGTTCCCTGACTGGATGGGTTGTAAGCCATCCAAGCACTTTTAAAAAGACTACTGACCACTTCCCAAAGAAACACTTCTGTATTTGGGTAGGGTTTTGTAACACATTTCCTTTCCACAAGTATCTTTAACTACAGAAGCGTTCTGCAGACCAGTGTTCACTGAAAATGATGGCTGATGCTCTGGTGCAGGTAACACTGAAACAGGCCCTGGGTTTTACTCCGAACATTCAATTGCAGGCATCACCCTGCTCGGCTTTGCAGTTTTATAGCAATGCTAGTAGCATACTTGCCAAAACTTTTAATCACCATCTTTGGTCATTCTTAATCTTGTCAGCTCATGAGTGTGTGAATATTACCTTTTTTTCCTATAAATTGTTCCCTTGAACAGATAGTGATCACAGTTGCTGTTTACCTGGGTAATTGCTACTATGTTGTATCTGATGATCTTAATATGTGACCTTCATTACACTGACTTCTGCTGGAGTTAGTTAACCACAATATACAATGAGAGAAAGAAATTGGTACCTGACTTTCCCATATCTGTGGAAAGTGCATATGTGTGTTTTATGGAGATTAACGTGCACACCTATAAATACAAGTTAATCTAATTCTTCATTGTTCTCAAACCGTGGGTGTGATTAACACATTCAAAATAAGAATCTTGTTTGTTTAGTTTTACATGTGTATTGTGGAACTAGAAACAATGGAAGAAAATTACAAGCAGCGCTGCTTTGCTGCAACTCCCAACTCCTCAGGAAAAAAACCCTGCAAGGATATAGGCATAGCTGCTTGTTCTGCAGAGATTCAGAACAATACTGCTTACCATCTGTTGAAATATAATAACAAGTCTACATGGCACACATCCATGGGATTTTCATTTATTCCAAACACTGTAGCAGAACCAGAATCCTTTGAGGAATGGGAAGAATAAAATAGCAGTGGATTTTCGTATGAGAAGAGCAAGATTTTCTATATGAGCAAATGTGAGAAGGAAAGCAAAGAGGAAAATGAGCTGATAAAACTGGTGGAAATTTCTGAGTATGGATGATTCTCCCCTTCTGTGTGTCAAATTTTTAGATGACTAGTATGCTTAAAACCTCCTTGGGATAATCTGATAGCGAAGATAAGTACTGAGTTCAAAGATGAAGAGATGAGTGAAAACTCCCCATCACATATATTTACTTGGACTGTCTCTTTGCAAGTCTTTGATGTACTCCCATGTCTACTATGAGCAAGGTGGCTTCAGTGGCTACCTAAGAACATTCTTAGCTAGTCACATCTGCAAACTATGTAAGTGCTGTCTGCCTGCTCCCATAGCAGCTTATTACTTGCTGCTTGCTTCAGGTGCTCCTTAAGTTCACAGATGACTACATCTCCATCTGTAAAGTTTTCCAAGGAATCTGCTCCTGACCATGGCCAGAACTGCAAACCACCAAGGGCTAAGCAGCCAGGCCCCAAAAGTTAAGTGTGATGCTTTGGGCACATAAACTCCACTTTTAGAAGGTTTTCCCTACATTTCGGTAGTGGTGTCACTGAGGCATCTGTGTATCCCAGAGCAGCCAATTGGCTGTGCCCTGCCACAGTGCAAGGTGGTGGTTCCAGTGCCTATTGCCAGGAGAAAGTGGTGATGATACCACCAGACTTCCACGTCAACTACATGCCTGTTTTGACACAATCAATAAAATAGTGGTTTGGTGATCGGGGGGGTGGTGGTGGGAGGTGGCTTCTGTCCACACATTTATTAACCTGCAGTGCCACAGCTCTGCCTCTTTCCATGCTGCCCTGGAGTTTTGGGCAGTGCAACATATGCATGCTCTGCCGCTTCTAGCTCTGCCCTGGCTGCTTAGACCCTACAGCAGATACTTCTGGTTGCACAACTGCAGGGTCAGAGTTCTATAACAGGTGTCTGCCAGATGGTTGTAGGTCAAGGTAGCATGAAAGGGAGAATTAATTTGAACATGTCCTCAGGCCAGTGTAGAGTTATCCCCACTGCAAAGATATCAAAACTGAAGAACAACTTTCCAGATGCTGATTTTTCTCCCTTGTTCCTTCTGTTTTGTCTTTCCTAGCATTCACTTTGTTGCTACATCCTTCAGTGGTTCTTATTGCCTCCTCCCTTCCTGTTATCCCTGGTGCAATACAGTTACGTGCTTGAGAGGGTGAGAAAGGATGCTGCCTGTGCCAGAATCAAATATTCTCTCAGAGGCTTAGAATCCTGTAGCCATATCTATATGGGCTGCTGCTGCAGTTACCCACAATACAGACCACACCAGGAGCAAAGAAAAAAGGCAGCTGGGTGCTTAAGGATGTTTAAACTTGCTGAGCATATTTTCACTGGGACCAGAAAGCAAAGTGTTATTCTACATCTCCCCAGAAAATACAGGTTTATTTGCAGACTGCATAGTAACCATTAATTACGTATTTCCTCCAACTCTTACCTGTGGGAATTTACCCAAAACATAATCTTATACCTCCCAACAAACAGTGACTGAAGCTTTCTTTGTTCTCTCATGATCTTCAGAGGCTGAAAAATGGCAAGCCTTTCAGACAGCCCCCCTGTAAAGACTCTGTTCTTTTTGCGTTTATTTCAATATCTGCAGCCATAGGTTTGGATTTATGAGGATTTATGGTTTATTCTGTGCTGCTTCTTGGTATTTTAAGTTCTTGTAATTCAGACACAAAGCACTGGAGAGAGAATCTACAGAAACAATGTACACTGTGAAAAGGGGAACCTTTTTTCTTGCAAGGCTTCACATCTTGGAAGATGTGGATAGTGGGTTTTTGTTCCCTGCCAGAGGGGGTACTGACTCCTTGACACAATTCACGGAGGCAATAAGCAGAGTCATGAGGCTGAGAGCGCTGGGTAGCGGAGAAGTCATTAGCACAGCATATGAACTGCTGGCAGTGGGTCTCGCCTCCCCCTCCTGCATGTCATTCCATCGAGCTTGCTATCAGATCTAACAATGTGCTCTGCAGGCTCTTCTTTTCGGTGAGGATGCTGTTTGTTTTCTATGCTGGTCTGTTGCTGCTTTTTTACTCCTTATTCCTTGCCTCTTCGGAATAAATAGCAACATGCCAGAAACCTTGTCTTATCACAATCATATTTATAATAAAAATAGAAGGCACTGAGGATCAAAAATGATGGAGTAGAAAAGAAAATGGGACCATTAGCTTGAAGTTGAGACCTGGGTAGAATGCTGTACCTGCAGGCTGAAGCATTGAGGTGTGCAGCAAAAGTGTTAGCCATGATATCTGACATTTCATCTTGAATCTTTTAGTCTATAAATGTTTGGTCCGGTATATTTATGAACTCACGTAAGATAAAATACTGTTTGGTAATTAATTTGACAAAGAGCAAAAATCCATCAATAACTTGTGTGTGTGAATATATATGCTTTGCTATCTGTTTCTCAGACTAAAGTAACTTTGACAAGATATATGCAGTCCTTGATCTTAAATATAAAGTCTTAAATATAAAGATCTGAAGGTGGAAATGAGCATGAGCAAACAACACAAAAGTTAAATACTACGTAAAATTATTCATTTATTTCTATCATTTTATTTTTGTCACCTTAAAGCATTGAAATGCTGATTAATTTGTTAATGGTACTGGGAGGGTTTCTTATCAGTGCAAACATGAATTATAGCCTTAGACATTTTGTGCCTTTGGAAATCTTCTATTTCTCCACTTTGGAGCTCAGTCATAATGAGTAATTTTCTGTATATGCTGTAGAACAGTAATTGTGCTGTTTGAGCCTGTTATGTCCAGATTAGATGAAACAGAGAAAATTAGTTCTTATCATAATGCTTCATTAAAATTTTAGAAGTAGGACAGTATCAAATGAGAATTTGACTTTATTATCTACAGAAATATGAAGGTAGTTACATTTATGCTATTTATCATATCCAATTAGACTGTGCTTGTGAAAACAGAAGACGAGTTAGCCTTCAGTTTTCAGTGTGGCTTTTCACAAACATATGTGATATTTTCCCATACCAACCGCCAGCCCACAGCCTGTGCATCACTGAGGTCACATTTAAAACAGCAGTTGAAGAGCTCATGTGATTCACAGGTGCTACCGGCAGTGACAAATTTCACTCCTGAAGAATTAAAGTCTGGCTTTTTTGTGTTGCTTTTGAAGCTTTAAAAAGTCAGTGGAAGATTAGCCATTCATTTCACAGCCAGGAGTGTCAGACTCTTAAAGAGCATTTTGATTTGCTCTTAAATCTACCCCTTAAGTATGAATTTCCACACTTAGCAAACCAGTCTGGAAAGCTCCTGGAAGGAGAGTGCTCTGTTATAACAGTAGCTATCAGTTCCACAGTCTTTGCACAGCAGCAATTCTGTTGAGCAATTAAACATCCATCCTTTTATCTGTGATGTGTTTTCATGTGTTCTTAAATTTCATAAACTGCCAAATTAGGTATTCAATAGTAAGTGGTAAATTGCAGTCCGTATTTTAACAACCAACAATTAGTGCAACATATGATGGGGTTTGATCTGCCGAAGCAGGTTTGGACATTGACAGACAAACAGTGAGATAAAATAATGATCAGAATGAGTCTAAGCTCAGAAATTTGCCTACTGTACTGTTCTTGAAAAATCTTTAGGTGGTGATAATGCTGCAGCGTGATAGTCCTGGACTGGTCCTCAGGCAGCTAGGTCTGCCCCATGCTCATCTTTCCCAGTAGATCGACCAAGAAAATGTGGGACTGTTTTTCCACAGCTGTGTGGGCTTTGGCTCAGTCTGCCATGCAGCCAGGAGCTCATTTGATGTTCAAGTCCAGAGCCAGGTTTTCTTTTGGGCCTCATTTTTCTTCTGCCCCAGCTGACTGGTTTTAGCATGTATGCAGCTATATGGGTCCTTTTCATGAGCTGCTCATCAGTGGCTGGTTGTCACCATCCTCACAATCACTTGAGCCCCAATTTGTTTCAGTCTTGCAGAGATCAGCTAGTACTTCCCTCAGTACACAGCCTACCCTGAGGTGGCATATATTCTTAGAAACTGACAAGAAGTTATATTTAAACAACAAAAAAACCCCCAACCCAATCTTGGAAGAGCAGGCAGCTCCCTGTCTGGTGTGTTATGACAATAGCTCCTAAAGATCAGTGTTTCATATAAACATTTTGTTCTGCACACTAAGAGTCTGTGATAAGTTCTGTTACTACTGAACAGGAGAAACACATGTGGTTATCCTGATATGAAAAAGACCCTGTCAATGACAAATAGATATCTTTTAAAAACTAGTCTATTACAAGTTGCTTACCTGCAGGGCAAAATATCTAAGATGTAAACATTTTTCTTGCAAGAAGCCTTCTGACAGAATGATGTGTCAGAAATTTACCTAATTAATTTCAAACACATAAGCATTTAAGGAAATCAGCTATTTTTTTATTTTTGTTGGCACCCTCCTTTTCTGTGAGTGTTAATACTGGGATATATAATTATCTGCATTGGTTGGTGTAGGAGAAAAATAGCTGTCCCTGTCTACTGCTATTTTTCCCCTTTCTTGGAGAATGATCTACCATTTGTAGAACAGACATACCATTTTAGAATCCTTGATGGAAGATGGGCAGGAGAGAAAGAACCTCTAAATGATGTGCATATGACATCACTGGAAAAATACCTTTTTAATAAAGAGACTCTGTATTGTAATTTAAAACTATAACCCTCAACTTGGATTTACATCTTCATGACAGCAAGGGATATATTAAATATGTTACCACTAAAATATAGAGCACTAGTGAGGCTACCAAATATACTGAAACTCAGTTTGGAGTCATGGCATTTTAATACAAGCAAGACATTTTTACCCTTTGTGCGGGATAGAGCTTGGAAAATTTTTTAGATACTTTTAAAAATTAGGTCTACATGAGAAACTCCCCTTAATTTTAGTGGTATGACATAAAATCTAATGGATCTAAATCTCCTCTAGTTTCAAAAATGGAAATGACTTCTTAGGCTCAGTTAACAGGACAAAGCAATTCCTCTCCTCTCAGTCTTCAGCTCAACCTGCTAATAAACTCTCACTGAACTGAATCTTGTGTCAGTTACCACATGATAGTTAACACAAAGAATATTTTTCCCAATACTGCAATACTCATAAACGTTACCTTTTTTTAATATGCTATTCAGAATTCTGAAAACCATCGATGACATTCTGAATGTGACATATAAATGATTGGCTTACTCATCTCACAGGTTTTCACCATGTTTTTGTTACCCCCCCCCCCCTTTTTTTTTTTTTCTTTGTCTGTAGCTGATTTTGGCTTCCTCATTCTCCTCACCTCTCCTCAGACATGCCTGGGCCCTGGTGTGAGGTGTGGGGCTCCCCTTCGTCCTGCCTGCACCTCCCATGGCAAAGCAGCCCGTGGTGCGTAAAGCTCTCTTTTTCAACAGAGATTGAGGGGTTAGGAGTTAAATTTCCTCTATTCTCAGTGTAAAAAAAAGAAAATATAATTTATTTTCCCATCAATCAATCACCTAGCTAATGAATGGCACCTGTCTTCTTCCAAATCTGACTGAAATGTACATTTAGCTGCAATCTGATAGAAAAGCAACACATTTTTTTTTGTGTGGTTTTTTTTTTAATTTTTTAAAACAGCATAATTATTTTAATGTTATTATTTAATATCAACTTCATAATGGAGCAGAAAACTTGCAGAGTTCAAGCTTCAGCTCCATTGCAATTGAAAATGTTGGTATAAACATTAGTATAAAAGCTCCAAACAGGGCCTTTTGTGCTTAACATTTTATATGACTGTATAAAAAGGAGTTTACGCTTAAAATACTATCATGAATCATAGGATTAAACAAAAAGAAGGTAGTCCAGTTTTGCACTGCAAAATAATGTAAAAGCCAACAAAAACATTCAGGATTAACTGTGGACAGTGTTTTTAGTGTATAATAGTGCAAATCATGGAAGTGTGGTGTACTTAGTTATGCACAGAGTCCTATTAGCTTCAGTGAGACTCCTGGGAAGAGTGAATGCTCATTCTATCAATTTGGGCTTTGTAGCATTTCATATAATGAAGCTCTAATAAACACATTTGTACAGCACATCATTGGGATTAAAAAATACTGTATATCATAGTGATCCAAAATCTTTGGCACAGAGAATCTTTAGGAATTTTATGGGCAGAGAAATGCATTTAAATATTATTAATAGCTTGTAAGCTATCATTCATATCTATAAATCTAACTACTCTTAATGGAAGAAAAGGATTTTTATTAGTCTTTTTTATATGAATAGCCCTACTATTTTGACATCCACTTATTCCACTGGTTTCTTCCTTATTCTTTTTCCTCATCCTTTATTCATTATAAAACCTTCTCCTGGACTCCAGATACCCCTTTTTAATTTGGGATTTTTTGTTTGTTTGTTGGTTGGTTTTAGATACAACTGGACATTCTCACTAGTTTGAGTCCTACCCAAAAGTTAATATCGCCTCTCCTGTAAACACTTATGCTCTTTCACTTATCTTCTTACACACCACCACATTAAACCATGCACCATTGGTTCCTGTCATTTATATAGCTACCATCTCCAAGATATCAGCTGTTTCCAGCACTCTAGAATAGTTACAAAATTGAGTCCTTATTGACATATCACTACAGTGTTTATGTTAGTATTTAAATGTTATATAAGTGTCCTGTTTATTGCACATAAGTTATCCCTGAGCAGGTGTACACATCCATTTAAACTCTGCAACAGGCTGTACAAATGTGCTTTTCAGAAGAATGATGCACAGAATGAGAATATTCATGATTCATTGATAAAATACTCATAAGTGTTTCTTGTTCTCATACTGATACCAGAAATAGGAGATGTCCTCATCTCTGAGGACCTAGGGACAGAGGCAGTGAAATGCTTTGGATGAGGCATTTGGCAGCAGGAGGATAAACAGCCCCTGGCAATGCCAACACTGCAAGGAGCTGCAGGGAGAGCTGCCATTTGGCCAAGTCAAAACAGATATAGAGCTAGAGTGTACGCACTGATGATTTGTTGCAATGATGTGCTGGCTGTCTGAAAACAGTCCTTGAGCTAAACAGGAGCTCAAGTCATGCAGAGGTGACCAAAGTCTCGGAAAACTGTATTTTTCCTGTGTGACTCAGGAACACAACGTTGTATCTCTTCTAGTTGACTGACTCTATCACATTGCCATTTTTCCTATTTGGCAACTTCTTAAAAGCAAACGACCAGAATACTGCTTCAGACTTAATGTATTATTTCGCTTGGTTCATAACTAACAAAGGTTTTCACACTTCTGTTGCATTTCACACAGATCACTAGATAAGATGCCTGAAACAACTTTTGATCAAATGATTAGTGAGCTGCCTGTTTGAATCCTTTACAAGCTGTTATCCACAGCATTAGAAACACATATTTCTGTTGGGTTTTTTTTTTTAAGTTCCAGTAGACAAACACAAAAATATTAAATTAGGGTTGGAGAAAAATGAAAATAAGTGTAATATGGGGTCCATTCTACCTCAAACAAACAGGTTTTATGCATGTTTGTGTTATTTAACACTTTCAAATATTGGAATTTTCAAAGCAACAGCAACAGAAGTCCAAACACTTGAATATTTCCATGTTCTCTCTCCCCTCTCTTTGGTATGGAGCTACTCACTAAATTTGAGCAGAACTTGTAAGTCATTTCAGTCCCTTGGGAAAGTTCATTTTTCATGAAAAACGTACTCTTCACTGAAGAACTGCATCCACTCCTACTTGACCTTAGTTTGAGCAAGAGAGGTAGAAAAATCAAAGTTTTCAAGCTGTGTCTTTGTATTGGGTCTGGCTGAAATGGAGTTAATTCTCCCCATAGCAGCCCTTGTAGTGCTGTGCTCTGCATCAGTAGCTAGAAAGGTGCTGATAACACACCAGTGATTTGGCTACTGCTGAGCAGCGCTGGCACAGCATCAAGGTTGTCTCTCCAACATTTTTGCCCCCCCCTCAACAGCAGGCTGGGGCAGGGCAAGATCTTGGGAGGGGACATAACCAGGACAGCTGACCTAAACTAACCAAACAGATATTCCATACCATATGACGTCAGCTCAGATACAAAAGCTAAGTAAAGGGAGATGGAAGGGGAGGCATTTTTGTCTTCCGGAGCAACCACTACACGTACTGAAGCCCTGCTTCCCAGGAAGTGGCTAGACATCGACTGCTGATGGGAAGTAGAGAATAACATCATTTGTTTTTATTTGCTTTCGTGCGCGACCTTTGCTTTCACTTTATTAAACTGTCCTTATCTTGACCCACAAGTCTTTTGTTATATTTTCTCCCCCCTGTCCAGCTGAGGAGGGGGAGTGATAGAGCGGCTTTGGTGGGCACCTGGGAAAGTTCATTTTTCATGAAAAATGTACTCTTCACTGAAGAACTGCATCCACTCCTACTAGACCTTAGTTTGAGCAAGAGAGGTAGAAAAATCAAAGTTTTCAAGCTGTGTCTTCCACCTGTGATTGTGTCCTGCCAGTGCTTTGGAAGAGCAGGACTGTGTGAGCTGCAGAACACTTCTTTGTTCAGGTCGGCAGTGAAGATACTCAGCAGCAGCCCTCAGGATTAGGCTGCATATAAGACTATGACAAATGAGCAACCCTGGTGAACCTGTGTCTGTCTGCAGCGCAGTCTTGAATCGTTTCTGTGAGTAGAATCAATATATTGTGAAAGAAGTGAGATAAGAAAACAGATGAGAAGGAATTTGTGCAAGTTTAAGTTTTTCCTGTCTCTCCCCAGACATCATCAAGTTGAAGAATATGCTCTTTCTCATCTCGATTTGCTGTCATTTTGTTTGATTAAACAAAGGAAATAGCTTATTTCATACTCTGTAAACTTTAGATGATTCTGTTTGCCCTCAGCCTCTACCTACAGGGAAAAAATATTCCTAAAGTATAAATGAAGCTTTTGTATGTGGCTAACAAGACTGATGAACCTGGAAGTGTGAATAACTGGCAGGTAATATAGACCAAGGTGTTTAAGTGAGAAAGGCAAGCCTTCTCAAGAAAGAGTGGAGAGCGATGCAGATAATTCACATCCTCTTTTGCCCTTGTATTCTCTGGACTTTCTTCTCCTGGCCCAAGTGGCAGAACCAGAAGTTTTGATGCTGTCATTACTTGTCTCCGAACACCTGTGAAATCTCTACAGTGTTGCCTCTGTAGTAGGATGCTCTCTGCCTGTTCTCCTGGAGGACCGGCAGCATGAAACCCAGGCTCCAACCACCTCAGTGTTGAACTTCAGTTAAGGTGATTAATTACCTATCTATGAGCAAGCTTAGGCACAGAAAGCCAGCATCACTCTTGCCTGACATACACAAACTGGTGGAGCACCACAAGCTCACAGCAGGATGCCCTGAGCCCATTTTGCCCTTCATTTCCATAAGGGACTTGTCTGTACAGGGCAACACTGGGTTGGCTTTGGAGAATGAGCTTTCCACATTCAAAGAGTGGGCAGGTAGCTTCCAGAGGAACAAACCACAAGAAACACAATCGTTTGCAATACATTCTTCTTACTCCTTAGTTAGCATGCAGGAGAGTTGTTTTCTCCTGCCCAAAACGAAAGTTAAATGCTATATAGACACGTGTCAAGTGGCAAATCTGTCCTAAATAGGTGTACAACAGCTCAGAACAACCTGTATTATGGTGCTGCAGGCTAGTGGGGACAATACCAACCCAGTCTCCTGAGTCCAAGCCGAAGGATGACCCTGTCTGGATGGAAAAGGTTGACATAAGGTCCATGTATCTGCTAGTGTCAGCAGCATTTCTTCCCTTTTTTGAAAGGACAGACTAGAGGTAGCTTCACCCAACAGAAATGACATTTGCGTCTTCCAGTCCCAGTGGCGATTTGTCACCCTTTAATGCCTCCTCTTCAGCATTAGCTGGAACAAGTGATGGTGGGATTGGCCAAGCGTGGGGAAGAGCAGCTGTCTGGGAACTGCAATGCCCTCCCAGGTGCTGCTCTTACATCTCTGAGAGACTGGCATTGCTATGGACATATGTCCCGTTTCTCTGCCCTGCAGCAAGTCAGATTGTTCTTCAGATATTTTCCTGGGACAACATCTCTCTCCTTATGGCTCCAGGATGGAAATAACAGACTAGAGGATTCCTCTAGTGACTCTGCTTGCATTTACAATGTGAAGTGAACAGGTTACCAGGAGAATGCTGTCCAGTGTCTGACGGACACTGCTGATCCACCATATCAAGTAGCAGTGGGTGAAAACACCTATTACCTCGGTGTGAGTTTCCAGCACCTGGGCTGGGGGAAGCACATAGGCTAGCTGCAGGAAAAAATGACTCTGTACTGGTAATAATTCTCTTTCAGTTGTACCTTCAAGTAACAAGCCCCACTGGACAAAATAATGTTATCACCTGATACTGCTATTGTTTGGTACTTTAATATTAATTCACAAGATGATTTCTTTAAAATTTTAATAGGGTGTAATTTCTGTTTGTAACGTACATACAGTGGTTCTGCTCCAAACACTTTGTTCTGAAATACCAGAAAACAGCCTACAGTATCCTCATGAGAAGAGACAATTAACAAATAAGAAAGGAAGTGAACAGCCCACAAGTTTTGAATCTAACAGAATACCAAACTGATTATGTGCAGGAGTGACAAGGCAATGGTGGAGCACAGGAATGAGAACTGAACCATGAGCATATATGAAAACACACTTGTGGGACTGTAGTTGCTCATTCCATAACAAGTGAGTGGATGCACCGAACTTAGGATCCTGAGAAAGATGAGAAATCCTTTTTGACACGTTAGATGGGTGTCTCAAGCTTTAGGGTGAAAAGTTACATTTGTAAGATTAAAAATTACAGCCCTCTTAGGGGCACTGAAGTGAATTATGATGACTATTTTAAAGATCTCTGTCACAACTCCATTGATCTTTGTCACTTTAATCACTAACTCTAATAAACTGGCCTGTAAGGAGAGCTTTCTTTTGTCCTCAAATACACCTTCTCTTCAGCTCTGATTTTTAATTGCAATAAATAGCAATAAATAAAATAAAAATTAATTTAAAATTAAGAGTTAATAGTTTTCTCTGACTTGTGGACTCAAGCTCATGATTGCACAAAAGATGCTTACAGTCTCCAGTTCTTCATAGAAATGTCTGTGAATTCCAAATGTTATTGTAATGACTATTTGCTAGAAAATTTGTACTGTGTATAGTCATCATTAAATTTTTTCTGCTGTTTATCCAGCAAGCAGAAATTAGATTATCTCTGTTGTTTGTGATGTAAAGCAGCATTTAAGAATTTACTCTCACTGAGAGTAAACATGTTTGCAGAAAATTATGCATAAAGATGGCTAACACCACAGAAATGCCCTGCTGCAAATGCAGCCAGACTTAGACTTAATCCTGAAGTCTTCTGCTGCATCTGACTCTGGAGCTTGTACCCACATGAAGGTACAAGGGATGGAGAGTGAGTATGTGAGCAGATCTGGTTGTAAATAAGCCACAGCCTGAGAAGCATTTGTTTGGCTGTCTCTGCCAGTATCAGCAGCTAATAAGAGGAGTAAGGACCTCTGAAGAAGTTGTGAACTGAAAAAGCAGATAATCTCTACTAGGGCTTATTAACTTCCGTGAGTTCTGGATCAGGCACAACAGCAGTATGCAGATACAACACGGTAAGGTCCAGGTTACTGTGAGCATCTCTGCACGCCTGGCTCCTGGGATTTGTTATCTATATGCAGAGTCACTCCTGGACACTGGTATGCGGATTTGGACTGGTATGTCTAATGTTGGTCCAGTTACGGGATCACTTTCAAACTGGGGGCCTACAGCTCTGTGTCTGAAATCAGTCTTGATTAACCCCTGAATTTGCAAGTTAAATTATCCTAACTGCAGCCATTATCAAATCAGTCATCGCAATATATAGGCTGTGTGTGTAAAGGATGTGTTATTGGGAAAGGCTCACACCTGGCAGAGGCTGAGCACTTTCAAGATCCATTTTGAAGGAAGTACGTAGCACCTCATTGGTCTATTGCTAGTTGTTTTGCCTTCTATGATGAAAGTGAACGCTGCTAAGGACTGAGTAATACAATTTCAATGTTTTGACTATATTTAGAGGTATAACAGGTTAATACAGATCATTCTTTTAAGTGCTTTAATTAAACTTTGATTCTTAAAACATGTTTTGCACTGGATTAGCTACAATGGACTGTTTCCATTGCAGAAAAATCTTCAAGGAGGAAAGAAGAATAGTGAAAATGACCTTCCATTTTCTCCCTTTGAGTGCAGTGGCATCTGGCTGCTGTATGGGGCCACCACTGAGTACAGCCCAGAAATTCAACATAATGCAAATCTCCAAGGGAAAATAAGACTCCATTCTGTTAAGCATAGGCATTGCGTGTGCTTTTCTGCAGAATGAACTGCCCCTTTGAGGACTCTGCTAGAGAAATACTTTTTCTTAGAAATAATATCCTTTTTCCTCTCATTTCACTTTTAAAAAACTTATTTTCTGTGAAAACTGGAAACTTTATTGGTTTTCAAAAACACTGAAACTTTTAATCAAAAGAAAGACAAAGAATAAAAAGAAAAATAGCATCAAAGCTGGAATATTTTAATGGATGTTTTATATCTTATGCCTTTTTGGTTTAAAAGGAATGCTCTCTCCCTTGAGATAGTCTTTCAGCAAAAAAATTCTGAATAGAACCATCACTTACCTTAAAAATATAGGATGGCAACAACAATCTTAGGCTTTACTCTATAACAGTAATTTAGCAAAACTGACACTCTCCTGCTGATTCACTGCTGATATGGTCTTGCTACTAGGCAATCTTCTTAAATTCAAAGCAGAGGAAAAGTTTGTGGCTTTGAGGACTGCATCATGGTGTGATGGGTCCTCTGTGTTGATGCTGGTATTCTGCTGAAGCAGTACTGCTACTGAAAGCCTTTAGTCAGCTGGCTAGAGGAATATTTGAGAGTGTAGCCATGCAAGACAACCCTGTGTCACTGGCATAATGAAATCAAGAGAACAAGACTCACCTCTGACTCGAGGAATTAGGTATTTGCCTTGGAATTCCTTCCCACAAAACAACAGGCTAATCTTCATAAAGCATAGGATAAACAAAGAGTTAAATCTAGAAACTGGTATTTCAATAAGTGCCTTGCGCTGACTTGGATACCACCATGTGTGTACAAACACATACAGAATAACAAATAGTTAAGTTTAGTTTGTTTCCAAATTAATTTCCCTTCACTAAACTGGTTTCTTTATTAGTCATGAAAAGCTTTTCTTTTGAACCAGAGTTTCATCCTGGAGAATGTTGTCAGAGTGTGTTGGACTTGAAATGATCTCCATGGAAAAAGTGGGAGAACACTATGAAAGATGTAATTATTTACCATTTATTTATTTTCTTTTGAAGATACCAAACAACTTCTGAAACAATTCCAACACTCCTGAAATGGAAATTTCATAGGTCAATGATTGATAGGGAATTTGCAGCTAATGACTTTGGGGCAAGGAGTGGGGGTGAAAATTTTCTTGTATTTGATTGATCTGTTAAAAAATCAGTTTGTGAAGGAAAAGTTGACTGAAGTAAATTTGATCTCTTGCAGTTTGTAATTTTCTGGCCCATTTTCTGATAGAAAAGCCTTTCTTGCCCATTCAGTCAACTTCTTGGATAACTACAGTTTTGATAATCAGGCCTGGGTATGGAAATGGTTGAAAACTGTTGTTCCAAAATCTATCTCTTTAATGATTCCCCATTCAGCATTTTGTTCTATTGAATTCCTTCCTGTGTTTTCTTTGACTGTGTTACTATGTCTGACTTCAATTTATCTCTGCTTACACAAAAACGTAGGAAATGTTGTTCATGCATCTTGGTAAATGAATAAAAGCTAGTCCATCACAGTACTCACTGAATAAAATACCCATGAAGATGTGTCCAGAGAGTGGCAGCATGAAAGAGCCAGGACCTGAACACTGAAATCTTTGAGAGAAAGCCAAACAAGCTGCTGAAAACTGATTAGAATCAAGGACTGTTGAGGAAACATGCAGTGGAGGAATGAGAGGTATTCAAAGCAGAGATAGGTGGCATGATATCCTCCGTGTTCATTACAGTGGAATCTAGGTGTCAAAAATGACAAAAGAAACTAATGTGGGTTAGCAAAGTTATGAAAAGCACTATCAAATTTTTGCAGTCAAACACAAGATAAAATGAACCTGGAGAAAAAAAAAAGAAGTGCTGGCTCAGCTGCAGTAAATGCCATCCCTAAATGAAACATGAAAGAATGCAGGAAAGGCTAAGAGCCCACCTACTCCCTCCTCTGTGCCTCCCAAGAAGGAAAGAAAATAAAATCTGAAAAACTTAGATAGGACTTTTAAAAGTTTTTGTCATTTTTTAAAAGCTCCACAAATGAGCATTACTGGTTCCTCTATGTAAGAGTAGTGAGAGGAGAGAGAATGGCAGGACAATGGCGATGAGCTTTTAAAATGTGCGTTGTGGAACGGGCTCAGTTGGCTTGGCATGGTCCAATGGACAGGAAATATAAGGCTACAAACCAGAATGACAGGCTCCAGTGCATCTTATGTGTGGTTTCAGAGTCTGTTTCCTGTTTGATAAAATTCATGTACAGGGACTGCTTTCTCCAAAGGAGAAAATTGATACCATTCTGAGAAAGGTACCTAAGTCTCATAACATGACTGTTGTTGGACTCCCTTTGGTGCAGACAGGAATCAAGAGCATTCAGTATCACATACTGAGCATGTGGATTTGAAAAAACCACCACCCCTTTCATCCTTTTTAGAAAGATGTTCTGCCCCTTCTTTAATTCAATAGTCATTTTCTATGAGGAGTCTGTTAGGAGCATGGCTACTTCCCCTACTGGGAGAGACACCAACTCATTAGATACTATATTAGCAATGCACACACAGGCGTACGGCAGGCCTTTAATCACAGCAGTGTTCACTGTCATCTTGTGGGTAGTGTCCAGGAGTTTAATGAAAGAAGAGTTGAGTGGTTTGCAATTTCACATGCATTTCTACTGATGCATATGAACAAAATGTTCTGTTTTCATAAACCAATGCCAAAGCAGCTCTCTCAGTCTTCAGGAAGGCTGACAAAAGCTTTAATGTTCAAACATGATGTGTATTTCTTTCCTTTTAAAATTTATTTCCACAAATAATTTCCAGCCTTCACTCTTCTGAATTTTGTTTTGTTCAGAAGAAAGGAACGATTGAGCTTCTCATTTGCCATAGAGATATGCAACACTGCCTACAGAAAATGTCATTTCTTTATCCAATGGTAACTAATGTAGGGGTTAACAGCACCTCAACCTATTCCTATAGGGGCAACCAAGACATACCCCAACAGCAGTAGTCCTCATACACACTCCTGGCTACTTTATCTCCTATAAGCAGCTATTGTTGATTTTCTTGCTCCATCAGCCAGATGAAGCATTTCATGCAAGTATGTCTTTGTTCTTGGACATGGACCAGTGGGGTCTTTATGGGTCCTATTCTTGTGAGTAGAAGTGAGCATCTCCACTACAGGGACATACAGCCAGTCTTACCACTTAATACGCAATGGAGGTCTAGTTTATATAGTCAGTAATGTCTCTGATGCAATCTATCTTATCCTAAAGTCAATGCCTGTGTTTTCTGGATGAATCATGTTCTGAACAGCATTACTCTAAGGGGATCAGCCTCATTGCAGACACCTACACTGCCAGTAGAAAAGATTAATTCCACAGTAGGATTTCACTGTATCACAAAACTGATCTATATACCTGTTCGTATTACTCTCAAAATCTTGTTATGGGCAGAAAGGGAGCACACCTGACACATAGACAGAAGAATTTATTGTTAGGCTCATTAAAGTCTTGACAGGCTAATCAAATACAACAAACAGTTATTATTAGTCCAGGCACAGTAATAATAACACTCACAGTGCAAACAAACACAGGAAAAAACCCAAACAAACAACTCATTAACAACACAGTTAAAATGTTAATTTAAAAACCAAAACCTGCAAAGGCCAAATTTCCTCTAACCTACCTGCTTGTTTCACTGGTGTTATGGTCAGTCTTGCAGAGGTTCTCTGACTCATCAGGTCACAGCTTCAGTGTCCCTCCAGAAGAAGGGGGTGAGGATATTGAGAGTCACTGGTGCCTTGGGTGCTTTGCCAGAAGGGGGTTGATACTGGTCACAGTGATCCCTTCCCCCTTGATCCTGCAGTCTCCTTGGGGTTATTTTTCTCTTGTTTCCCGACACATTGTGCATGTATGCTCTTTCTTTTCATTGCTTGCCAGTTATCCATTTTTTTTGGTTGTCTTTATTGTCCATGATTTGCAGGGCTGCACTCCTGTAGTGACCACTGTGATTTGTGTTCACTGTAGGGGACCTCTGATGTCTGCCTGTGTTTGTGCTCTTCCACAGCACATTTTATTCTAGAATTTACGCCACAGAACACAGCTACTGGCTATTGCTATTAAAAATAAGTGTTAACCACACCATTGCACAAAATTAAATGAAATCTAAAGCCAGTTTAGGGAACAGTTACCTAGCTGCTAGACAATTGCTATCACAGCTTAAACAAGCTAAACCCAGCTCAAGCCAAGACAACCTCAGTCCTGGGGTCTGTCGTCTCTTACTACTAGTAGCATTTTGCATTTTCTGTGCTACAACAGGGAGCCAAGGGCTGCAGCTGGGGTGGGGATGGAAAGAAGCTGCTGGAGCAAAGTACGGGCTGCAAAGAGAACTGAGATGTGGGAAAATATTTTGGCTGTGCAATGGCTTGGGGGCCTTGTGTAAGGCGCATCCTACAACTGGGGTTGGAGTTATGATGCCATCCACTTTTAGTACATTTGCTTGATTTGGTGATGTCATCGCATGGAGCACATCCACTGCTGAGAGTGTCTTGCATTCGTGCAGGTTCATTTTCTGGTGCAGTGCCTACCACTTAATTTCTTCACAGAGAAATACACCAAAAAATTCAGTGAGGTCAGCCTCTTTTGAAATGTCCTTTGCAAAGATATTGAACGCTGGCCTTAAGCCTTTTCTCTTTAATCAGCAGAAGCTGCTGTTTGAGTTATGATTGTAACCTTTGCTTTACTGTGTTTGACTCCCAATGGAATCCCATAGAAGCTGTGTTACATCCGTAGCAAATTTATATGTTAACTTCTCTTGGTTAAGCTTTGTTTCTTTATGTTCTTGCTCTCTTGCATTGTGTCCTCAAAATCTAAATTTATCATCACAATCCATCTCATTTGTTGAAACAATAATTTCATCAGCACTCTATTCATTTTCCTCAAATAGATATCATTTAGATTTCTTCCTGCTCCAACCAATTGCTTCTGTCAATCTGAAAACCACAGCCTGCATCTTTAATTCTCCTTGCAATAGCTATCATGGCTGGCTTAAGAAATTTTCAGCAGAAATTCTTTTTGCCAAAAAAGAAAAAGCAAGCTTGTTGGGAATTTGCACTTTTTCTTTTTGCCAAACCGTACAGAAAAAATTATCCCTCAAAGAATGCAATTTCCAAATAAGTCAAGACATTTTATTATAGTATTTTTAGGTGAATGTTTCATTCTTATTTTTTTTCTGTTCAGAATAACTCAAAGCTTTGAAGTTTCTTTCAATGTATACATTATTGTCATTGATGTGTAAAAGTAATAATTTAAGACAACAGCTCTCAACCAGCTCTCAGAAGCAGTCTTTATAGTATATTTTTATGGTCCACAACAATCACTGCATGATTCCCTCCTGTTTTATATTTCAAAAAGAAGTGGCACTCTCATCTCGGGGAAGAAAGAAGGAACTGGAGCTCTTCTTAGAGACAAGGGTCATCGGTGGGACTGAGGTTGCATGAGCTATAAGCAACATAGCAGTTAAAAGGAAGATGAGAACAGAATAAAACTGGTATTCTAACTTTTTCATGACTCAGTAGGTTTGGAAAAAAAGAATGCAGATATTTATAGGAGAAAAAAAATGTCACCAAGAATCCTTGTCTCATTAAAGACAATTAAAATACTTTAAAGCCTTTACTTGAGCCACAGATTTGTCTAAGCTATGATAAACAGGGAGGAGGGGGAGGCATATGACATTTCCCCCATAAAAATATGGCTTACGGAAATACTTAACATTTTTGGAATCCCAGTAGAAATAGGTGCACTCACCTGAATATCTTCTAGTGTACTCTGGTGTGTCAAAACCAATTATATTTGCCTTTGAAGTCATGCTTACAGGTGTTTTAAATTTGGGCTTCTCTTAAGTTTCTGTGTGAATTGTTAATCATAATGCCTCCTATTATTTGTGAGGAGATATTTTGCTCTCACACAGCATGAGTGACAGGTTTTTCTCCTACCATTTTATATGAATAATGAATTGTTTCAATGCGCACATAGAAAGGACATCATTTAGACTTGGTTATCATTTCCAGACTGTGCTTTATCTATTTTTTACTGAGTAGAAAATGAACCCATAACTTACTGCAGTCTTTCCTACTTCTAACTTCTTTTCAGTATTATTCAACATATAGTATTTCCTCTGAAAATTATCTTAGACCACCTTGTCAGTGTTTTTCTTTTCTTTGTTTTCAGTCCGATTTAAAAGAATTGCTTCAGAAAAAATGGTCTTTAAATACAGAGATTTGTGCTTTATTTTGAAGAAGAAATATATACTCTTAGCATCTCTGTTAAGCATTATATATCATTCTTGAGTATATTGCCATGTCCAGGAAACGCTTGTGCCTTGAATTCAAGTTGAGAAAAATGCATTAAAACTAAAGTAGAGACCCATTTCGAAGTCCAAGATGTTAAAATACAAGGAAGTCCTGGCTGTTGCAGAAGCTACATACACGGAAATTCTTTCCATTTTTTTCTGTACTCTTACCATTATGAATTACTTTGTGCATTGCTTATGAACTTTTCAGTCATAGGTGTTAGTTAAGGTTACCTTTATTCTATTTAGTTCAGTGAGTAATTAACTTTGTCTCACACTTTGTGGCTACTGCTGCAATTCCAGAAGTGGGGCTGGGGGGAACAACAATGTTCATGGTTGATTTTTTTTTTTTATATTTCTCTACAGACAGATGCATTTTTCACCTGAAGCTGTAACACACTCATTCTCCACTGCTTTATGTCTTACATAGCTACTAATAGTTACACCTGTGCACCATGGGAGCTTGAGCCTTTTGCATCACAGCAAGAGAGTGAGATCCTCATCCCTGCACGTACAAATTATAAAAAAAAGAAACCACAACAAACCCCTAGGAAAATCAGAATTCTGTTTTATTTGTTTTTCACTATTTCTCCATTGTCTTCAGTACCAATTGCCAGAACTACCAGAGTCCCTTACTATTCTGTAATTATGCAACTGATACACAAAAGAGTCTCAGCTCTTCTCCCTCTGAACAAAGATGATGGAGAAAATGCATAAAAATGTGCTCTACCAAGTCACTTCATTGAATCATCTAAAACTGGTACCCTGTTGCTAGGAATTGATTAGGGCTAGCTGCTTCTGAAGAAGATGCAAGAAAAGCTAGATAATGATGAACTAACTTGCCATAATGAGCAATTAGTAGCTGGCTTGTGAACCTCAGCAAGAAGGTTGGTATTCAATCTACTTATTTTTTTCAAACCCCTTTTTTCATATTGCTTTTCCCCCTCCCTTGTTTCTCTACAGGAGCACTGACTGTGCTCATTATCTTCATAAATGCCTATTGTTCTGACCCTCGAGAAGTTCTTGGCCTTACTATGTCAAAGAAATATATTTATAGGCTAGTTATGCAGTATATTAAAGTGGCAGGTCTTTTTCCCAGTTTGTCCCATGCTGGTAAGTAAGTGAAAAGTTAGGTACAAAGTAGAATCACAACAAAACTATACAGTATCAGCAACATCAAGAAATTCAGGAACAGAGAAGCTAGAGGAAATTTTATCATCTTATCCTATGATTTCCACTTCTTAATATTAGAAGTGGTATAATCACTGTCAGCTTTTATGCCTCAATACTCGTACAGGGTAGCTGTTCTCACTTTTCTGCTTGTGACCAGAAACTGTCTCCACATTTCCAATGTACATTTATTTATGGGCAGTTTTTATCCCTTTGACAAGTCTTGTCCTTTTTTATTCTAGTTTGCTCTTTGGATAAGCTTACAGGATGCTCTTGGATCCTCACTCAGCCTTTGGTTTACTTAAACAAGTCCAGCTTTCTTAGCCTTTTCTCAAAAGATCATCCCACCAATTTTGCTTACCTGGCGTGAAACTGGTTTGTGCTAGGAACTGGAGATTTGTGCAAAATTCTGGTTAAGGTTTTAGCAATATCTAGTAAAATATTTTAATCACTTCCACATTTCGACTAGAAACACTTTGTCTAAGTAGAGTCTTCGGGGGACTGCACTTACTTTTTCTTCAGGGGTGCATTACTTTGTTGTTTTAATACCCTTTGATGTGCCTATAACTGACTTGCCCTTCAGGAAATTCTCACTTTATGTCCTTGTTTCCCATTTTCCAATATTTAGCTTTCTTTGCTGATAATTTTTTTTTTTTTTTTTTTTTTTTTTTTAATCCAGGTTTATTCTTTCTGTTCCTATTGACAGCCTTTTGATGCGTTCATGTCCGGAACTGTTCTCTACATTTTTTCTTGTTTGAGATTCAAGTTTTGTATAGCTTTTAAAAAAAAATTTATCCCAATAAAATTCCAGGTGCCCTCTCCATTCAACTCCCAGAGTTTCTCATCCAGTTAATTTATGTTTATCTTATTTTATCAGTTTCCTTTTCTGAGCTAAACAATATAAATTACAGATTTACCTTTATTATTTAATTTTGTTTAGACCAAATTAATTCCAGATCACTCTGCTTGAGTTAATTTTCTATAGCCAGTTTTTCTACAGTGTCCTCATTACTTGCCAAAGCCAACTTTTCATTTTTTTCAGCTAGTAGTTGATAGAAAAATTACCTAATGCTGTTATCTCCAGGCACATTTGCACCCAAATTAGTATAATTTTGGTCTCTATACCTGGAAAGCTATACCCTTCCAGAGAAGAAAAAAACAGTTGATATTTTATTTCTTAAATACTATTGCAGAGGTTTTCATCCACATACCAGTCCAGTCCTGTGAAGTCTGTACTAGACTCCTTAACTTTCCTTTAGCAGATCAGAAATATTCCACTGAAGATTAGTTGTGGCTCCGCATCTTCCTCAGTCTGGCATCGTCATTCTTGTTCTCTTCCAGCTGAAATCTGGCAATAGCTTTTCTCATTGGCAAGGACTGGATTCTTCCCCTCTCCCACTGGGATCCATTTCATCCTTAAGTCCAGATTCAAGTCCTCAAGTTTCAGTCTCAGGGACTCACTGAACGTGATCCCATCTACAGCAATGAGCTTTGAAAGCACAATCAGACCAAATTCAAATATAGAAGCCATGGATGTTGCATTGCCTATAGATCATCAGTTATTCAGCACTTTCTATTTAATGCTAAAGCTTCTTTTTATCACTCCCAAATCGAGACCAATGCCAAATAGGACTGGAATAGAAATACTAAGTGATGTTTTCATTACAGCTGGGATCAATTATTATGGCTCATTATTTTCAGATATTCAAGATTGTGTTATTATAAAATGCTAGCTCATGCGAATGCTCCCACTGCAGTGATTCCTACGGAATATCGACTATCTGATATTCCATTCCATTATTTTTTATCATTATTTTGACTTAGGGTTCTTCAACTAATTTATATGTTCCCTAAACATCAGTCCTTTATGACTGACTTTTACCTTACACTCCTGCAGCTAGCTCTTGCTTGCTGTTCAGGCACATCAAAATCAATAGAAGTTCTGCATGGGTAGTTCATGCCACAGAGACTTTGGAAACCCTCAGTTTTTCCAGTCAAACTTCTCAGAAGGAGGAGTCCATATCAGTGGTAGGGGCTAGGGCTGGCCCCATAGCTGCAGAATAATCTTCTAATTAATTTGTACTACATTTATCACTGTAGTACATAAACACCTTGCATGCTCCCTCTGTAGATTTTTAAAGACCTATTTTACTGTGAATTGAGTCGGAGAAAATACACTTGGCTTAGCTGTTAATTGCTGACAGACAAGACAAAAAAGTAGATGAGGCAGATATAATGGGGGCACAATGTAATGTTATCTGGCTAACGATTTTAGGGACTGTCTCTAATAAATGTGTGCTCTACAAGCCTATCTCATGGAAGTACTCTTGTGAAGAATGTTTCCCTTTTCCTGCCAAAGGAGAGCTAGGGATGTGATAAAAGAGGAGCCGAATCATTTATTAACATGGTGTCACAAGCCAAATGTTTCCATTTTTCCAGCAAAATAAAAAGAGCTGTCATTACAAGGGTGAGAACTGCTGGTTAAAGCAAAAATTACGGGAGAAGAGCTCTAGCTTCTCTTCCTGTTGCCAATACAGCAGGCGGTTATGACTTCAGACTTACCATTTACAGTCTGATTTGCAGAGGTCCCATTAACTTTCGCTGGAGAAGGTGTGCTCAACACCTTTGAAAATAAGCTTCCTAATCATTTTGTGCCTTAGTTTCCCTATTGTAAAATGAGGAAGAAAATAACAAGATCTAACTCACTGCTTGTAAAGTGCATTTAAAAGTCCATTTAAGAACGAAAGGCACAGCAACTACTCTGGCAAAGCTGCCCCTGCTGAGCTGGGCTACGCGTAACAGATGTAATATTTCAGGGAATGATATAATGCCATACCCCTCCCCTCATTGATCTTGCCCTTGAATTTTTCGAGTCTCTAGCTTCTGCAAGCCTCTGAAGTGAAAGGTCCTGGTGTAGTCTGCTGCGAATAGCAGGATCTCATGAAGCAGGCTTTAAAACAACAAATCAGTCTGCAATTGCTGCTCATTTCATAAAGCTGTTAAACATTTCAGGCTGTAAATTTTTTTGATATTTCACAAGCCTGGTGTTTAGAGCTTTCAGGTTCCTGATTTGCAGGGAGCAGCTAGTACTACTATCCCAAAGGACTTGTGTAATATTAAGCTGATAATATTGCTTTAGGTTCAGTCATAAGTAAGGGGATAGATCATTCATGCACATTCATCACTATGTGCTGACTGGAAAAAAAATGGACCCACCATTTCTGAAACAATATTTGTTAGCATATTATTCATTTGCATACAATTAACCTATTTCACTTAGGATCTGGACTCAATTTTACATTGTAAATAAGAGAGAAAAATGTAGCCGTGTATCGGGATTTTCACAGTAACTTTTTGCGGGGATTCTTTGCTGTAAACCACTCTATTTTACAGGGTTGTATTTATGTTGTTGTGTGCTGGTGCTGCACAAAGTGTTTAACTGTTCCAAGCTTTGCAGCAGAAGCATATTTTACATAGCATGGCATGTTCCAACTAGCCGCCTTTCTTTGTGCTTTGCTGATGACATCTTCCCTGACAGGAGAAGAGGAGGGAAAACCATCGTGCCGCCATCAAATCTTAGAGACCTGGTGCAGTCGCACCTGGGTATCCGCTGTCTCTCTGCAGGTTTTTTCCTCTCAGACCAATCAAGCCCCTGCCATTTGGCCACAAGTGGGCAGTAATTAACCGCTAATTCAAATCGCAAGACACTCGGCTCGCTCACTCCTGGCTGAGCTTCATAACCTTCAGCCTGCCCTTTCTTTGGCCCTACCTGATTACCTACTCTAGGAAGGAGCCTGGTAGTAAATGCCAACTTCGGCATTCTTACAGAAAGTGTTTTAAAAGTCTGCAGAGGAGTTCGGGAAGGTGTGTGTTTCTGTTTGAGACAGTGCAGATGGACACCCAAAGCAACACCTCCCTTTCAGAGCCACCGCAATCCCTTCTTCAAGCCTTGAGTTCTCCTGCTCCCAACCATTTAAATAAGAAACTTGAGAAATGATATAACTGAGTCTAAATGACTAATTATATTTAGAAAATTCTGGTATTTGCAATATTGAAATTACTGCCTTTCTTACAAAGGGAAAAAAAATCAACAAAAGCAAGTTAAGCAAACTGGTTTGGTATGATTGGCATGGCTTTCAGGGCCAATGCTGCATGGTATTAGTACATCTTGTTTATCGGTCTTGTTACCTTAAAGAATGGAATATCTGTTTCTGCTTAAGTGGGACAAAATATGAAGATAGTATCTTTTTAAGGCCAGAGTCTTGGCCTTTCCTTTGTGGGAGTATTGTCACCCTGCTCTTTTGGAAAACTGAGAATTATTTTACCTCACTTCAGGCTCTTTTTAGACTAGGAGGTAACTTATGACTATATCACATGAGAGGTAATACTTTATAACAAAAAGCCATACGTAAACATGACACGCTTCCCTTGACACATGCCAGCCAGGTGAATGAAATGTTAAGAGAAGTTTGTCTCATTTTATGTAAGTGAGTCTTGAAATGTGCTGACAGCAGGCATTGAAAGTTGGCTTTAGACAATAGCTTCCAGAATCCAGACAGGAGGCCAGAAGAACCGGAGTACATGAGATCTGAACCTGGAAGATGACTGAGCTATGAGCGGCTGCAGAACTGTTTCTAGGAAGCTGGAATACATATAATCCCGCTATGGGAAAAGTGACAGCTCTTTTGACACTGGGAGACGTCAGTTCAGAGGTGAGATTCATCCAGAAGGAAGGAGTAGACCAGCACCAAGTTCCTCTCTCCTGGGCAAGAAATGTCCACATAGTCTTTATGGGAACAATAGCTTTTTTCCTCATCCTGCTATGGAAAATTCCCTGTTGCTATTTTTCTTATAAAGGTGTCAGTTCTCAAAGCAGCCACCTGAAGCAGCCTGTGGACATCCTGTACACCCAAAGACAGGACACTTGAGTTGGGGCATTTCTTACCTCCTGAGGACACCTGGGTCCCCTCTCTGCCCAGGCAGGGCTGGGCACAGCTGGACCCCATGGTCTACAGGAGGGTGCTCCATCAGCTGGCTGGTTTGCAGAGGTGTCAAAGCCCTGCTCCTTTTGGCAAAGCCCAGTATGAGCAAAAAATTCTCAGTGCATCCAGAAATCAAGACAAAGTTTTTCTGTGGTCCCTTCCTGCTGCAGCCTCACATCTCATTTGCTTTTCTGACCACTGCTGCTCACTGAGCAGCTGTCTTCAGTGATCTGTCTATGATGATGCGGCCAGAGTGCTACTTTAATTTTGCTTGCAAATAGGCAGCAACAGATGGTGCAAAGCAGGTAAGAGAGTTATCTGCCATTAAGGGAAACAGGGCGCAAGACTAGCAAATCTATCTTTTTTTTTTTTTTTAATTTGAAAGAAAGACAGTTCAGGGAATTTTAATACAAAGCAAAACAAGTGGTAAATAAATAGATAACCAGATAACAAAAAGTTAGGATTAAGGAAACACTGGAAGGAAACAAAGAGGTTTAGATGAAAATTATTTTCTTTTAAACAAGAGCAAAGCTTGCATAAAAGGAAAAAAGAAAGGAAAAAAAAAAAGAAAAACAGTTAAATGTATGTGGGCAGTCCATGTGAAATTTCAGGTGGCTACTCAGGAAAATGGACAAGTCAAGTAATTGAAAGGAGAAATGGAATTGCAAAGGATCATAGGATTTCAAATTAAGTGAACAAATTGTATGGGGGAGGTGTGTAGACCATATGATACAATAGCTTGAATTGGCAGACAGCTTATAAGAGTGGCTCTGAGTGAATGGCCCTTCATCTCCTGTGGCAAATTGAAGATAATGCCAGTATTTCATAGTCATTTCACTTTTATTATCACAAAAAGTTTAGGCCAGTATTCTGTTACCTTGAATGTCTTTATGGTGCCAAGTTGAGCTGGCCAAGAAATGGATGTGATGATTAATTTGCTGACTCTGAAGAAGAGGGTAAAAGGAGAAGGCAAGGTTTTTAGGATTATTAGAATTTTAAGAACATGAAAGAACCAGAAACATTCAAGTAATTCATTTTGAACTGGACAGAAAATATTTCATTTTGGTTTGGATCATTTTTGATCTTTCTAAACTTCTTTTCAAAAGCTGTATGTCAATACAGAGAGTAAAAATGCTATTTCAAAAGAGCTCACTATTTTACATTTGAAAATGTCAAAAACTTATGGCAATTTTGAAGCAACATTTCTACCAATGCACAGGTTTTTTTCTTGTTTCAGAAAATCTTGCCTTTTTAAGTTGTCCCAACCAACAGTTTCTCCTGATTTGGATCACAGCCCTGGTTTAAAACATGTTTGGTTATTTCTACATTCACTGAAAAAAGGTCACCCAAATTTGGTGTCAAAAGCCCAAGCTTTAACCAGCCCCTGAAGTCTGAATTTTCATGACAATGACTAGAATGTGACTGAGTCTGTCAATACACAAATCTGTGGCACACCAACAGTGAAAAAAATTAAGATCAAACTGAAGCAGAGAGAATTGAATAAATCAAAAATAAGCTACCCGCTACTATGTTGACTATGTTAGTTTCACATTCAGTTCTCCAAATTCTCCTTACCACCAAGAATCTGCTGCTTAAACTCATGTTTGCCACACTCAGTGCAACATGAAAAAGCATTTTTTGCTTTAGAATTCTGCACGTTGCGAGGTGTGGGGTGTTGTGGGACAATAGCTGTTAGCCACTACTGGGTGTCTTAGGTTTGAAGCAACATCCTCATTCTCTGTCCTGCCCTTCTTCCTCCACTCCCTTATGAAAGTGCTTTCCTTGGAAGTGTTGCTTGCTACTCATTGGCAATGTAAAATTTTTACTCTGCAAATGGACACCAGCTCCTGTGATTTGACGGATGACTGTTGCAGACATTCAGGAACATGAGGAGAAAGTGTTATAGGCTATAATGAGATCATGTAAAATTCTATGCAGCATATCAGAGAGAACAATTTTAAAATTCATCTATTTAACTGGCAGCCAAATGCAGCTTTTTCTAGGGAGGTGAAATGTGCTCCTGGCTTTTTCTTTTCTTCTGAAAACTGTCAGTCACATTCTGCATCAGCCTGGGTCTATGCTTAGCTTTATCAGGCAGACCAGTCAGCACTGAATGGCATTAATGTCATCTTGGGGTAATGAAAGTGTAGATAACCATCCCGGAGACTAGTTGGGAAAAAGCTACTGATGCAAGTAGCTGAAGGCTCTATTGACTGCATAATTCACATTTCTCATAGAGGAGGGTATGATCTATAAATTGTTTTAGGCTTTCTTACTGATGAAGCAGCAAGAATTTTGTTGCTGATGGGCACGGGAAGCAGTGATAAATAGCCATGTATGCATGTACGGGAAAGAAAAATGGTTTGCATTTTATCAGCAAAGCAAAGGATTCAAAATGTAGCCCTGGATGTTTTGCAAGTTATAGCAGTGTGAATGGAAAAAAATGTGTCTTCTGTATAACAATGATAACATGAGTGATAATACAGAAGATCATTCACCTATTCTGTATTAGCTACCTGCTGGATACTGCATCTGTGGAGGCCGTTTCCTGATGGCAGATTGCAACAGCATGAAATAATGTCTGATGAAACAAAACTGATCAACCTGCCTCAATGTTCATGGTGATTGGACACCTTTTGGACCTTGAGTTATTACAGGATTATGTTGCTTCTAGTGGTAGATCTCCTGTTTACTGCTACATGACAACACAGCTAATATGTCACTTAATGAGTGGGACATCTTGGCAGTGTTCTGGTGTGGTAGCAAGATTTCTTGGGCTGGAGGGGTGCCTCACAACAAAATTGTTTCAAGCCTTTAGGTGAAAAGACAATAAGAAAACAGGAAAAAATCCTTTCCTTTTGGACCAGGTTTAAATCAGTGTAAAAACAAAGGTAAACATTTAAGCAACCTTCAGAAGGAAATGTCATTTTGGGAAAAATAGTGTAGAATATTAGTCTTACCCCTCTCTCATCCCATCCCAGTCAAAATGGTGTGACCAGGATGACCAATATACTCCTTGACTGCCAATAGGGGTGACGATGATGAATTGTTACTCTTTGAACCATGTACTTTCATGAAAAGCAATGCAGGAGGAGTTGCTGCTGTGCATTTGAAGGAGGGCAGTATGTGTATAAAGTGTCCATCAAGAAGGGCTTGGTAAGGATTCAGCCTCCATTGTCAGTCTTCCTTAATTTGATCACCGGGATATTTATGTATTTATATACAGTATGCTATATATATTTACAAGTATAGTATATTTATAGTTTCAGAGCTGGGGGTGACCTATGATGCTTTCTCCAGTAAGCTGTGCTCAAGGAATGAGATTGTGCCAGAGAGCTGATGGGCACAGGGAAACAGAGAATTTCTTGGGGGAATTTTTGTGAGAAAGGACTCTACCGTATCTGGGGACAAGACTTGCCACAATAAGCTTGAGGTTGCTAAAAAATGTGCTCACTGACAGAGAGATAATACAAAAGTTGTTGGAAAGGTGGCTTACAAGCCTCAGCCAAAGCCAGATCAATAATTCACAAGTTTGAAACTGTTGGGAAAACTGCCAGGTACATCACCCAGTGTGTGCAAGTGAGCAAGAGGGGAAGGAGATGAGCATATAGAGTGGACGGTGATTGCTGGAGACTGTCTTCACAGGAAAATGAACCTGTCCCAGATTGTCTGGCCAGTCTGGGACCTGAGGTGGAATCAATTTCAGCACACCTCTTCATGAATGAGGGTCAGGCAGTAGGTGAAACCCAGACAAGGAAGCACAGGGCTGGTAAGAGATTGGGTGCCAAACTTTTGGGAATTAACGACCTTGTTGGAAGGTACTCAGGGTAGTTACCTTTGCTGTGGGGACAGCTGGGGGAAGGGCTGTGGTAGCTGGGCTAACGCAGGCTCAGGGTAAGAACCACAGTGGCCATTCAGGAGTCCACACCCAGTTCTCCATCCTTTCTGTGTGCTGTCTGGTCTGTGGGTTAGCACCTGGAAAGTGTGGCGTCAAAGCCCTACTTTGTGCCAGCTCCCTAGGGCATTTCTCTGGTGGGAGAGCGATTGAGCACAGAATTAAGGGTATTTGCATTTTCTCTTTGTTCACTGAGACAGGATGGTTGGTACTGATCTTGGTTGAGCCAGTCAGGAGTGGCCACTATCACCTTCTCTTTACTCTCACTTTCCATGTAGACCCTCAGCAGCATCTCCTCTGCTCCTGTTTCCAGGATGTAAAGATACGATCACTGTACCGGTTTCCCATGACATGGTACGTGTAAGATCTCAGAATATGCCCAGTGAAGACGCCCTGTTTGCCCAAGCACCTGAGCTGGCTGATCCTTCCCCAGAAAGTGAGCTAGGTATTATGGTTGAGAGACTTAGAGCCTAAGCATCACTGGGATAGGTCTTGCATGAAACCCTGAGTGACTTTTTTATCACTGTAATATGACTTTGATTTCCATGAGACTTCCTTTCTGGTCCTGGACAGTACTATATGCCCCATATCACCTAGTTTGCTGTCCCTTGCTTATGGTAATGTGATCACTCAGAATTTGTTGAAGTATGACCAAAAAGAGGTCAGTTCTGCCCACCATATGCAGCATAATGGATACTGTATTTAGCTGCCTGGGTAATTGTCTGTAATTCTGTTTATAGCACGAATTATAACTGCATATATGGGGTGCCCATTTAATAACTTCATATTTCAAGACTCCATCCTTATTTGTGTATTGTACAAGGCAGAGTCATCAAGAGTGGGAAGCCTGGTGCAGCTTTATCCAACTCCCCATTAACAGATGTACTCATATAGCAGCAGACTGGGTGACTGGCTGCTTATCGTCTTAGACCTTGCTGTCCTGCATGACCTAATGGGATGATTGATGATTTTGCTTTATTTACTGAGACAAAAATTATCAGACTCAACTTTGAACAGAGCTGGGTGGAGAACATCTGAAGTTGGCCAAACCAATTTTGACAGGATTCCAAAGAAAAGAAAAGGTCCTTTGAATCTTTCAGAAAAATAGTATTCTTCACAGCTGCTACACTAATTATTTAACATCAGATTCTGGTGCCAAAGGCGAAGTCTGAAGGAACAGGCAGGGGCTACTGTAGGCAGAGTGCGGGAGATGGCACTCCACCACAATCCCTAAGTTGGGAAGTGATTCACTGGTTTTACTACTCTAGATTTACCACCAAACGAGGGCACATTTAAACATATCTTATTCATTCAATTACCTACTCTTTTATTAATTATGTAAAAAACTAGTTTAGAATGCTTGTAAAGTACTGGGTAAGGCAGAGAAGCACAAGAGAGAGAAAAAAATAAAATCCATCTTGCAATTACATGGTTTACCTAGGTTTAGAATACAACTCTGTAATAATTAAACATGATGGTCTGGAGGCAGTTTCCAGCTCAGAGTGGCTCTAAATCTCTGCGAATAAGAAGCTCAGAGGGTATTTCCAGGAAAGAATCTCTGTGTCTTACAACCTTCCCCTAAATATCTACCAATAGACTTGGTGAGAAGCAGGATATCAGCCCAAACTGACCTCGCTGGCCCAGACTGACAGTTCAGATATGTGAACAGCTTAGAGGGCCTCCATAAAGACCTGATTGATTTTACAGTGCTAAATTCAAAATTGCCTTGTCTCCATGCAAACATACACTAAATGACATAACATTAATGTACCATACGAACCAGTATGCCTGCTAGATAATGACACAGGCAGTGCTTCTCATATATTCTTTCAAATAAAATGCAATGCATATCAGGAAGGTATTTGAGAATCTGCTGTGCATATTTACTGGCAAGATAATCTTTCTGTTCCATCCAACTGTTTCATAGCTCTGGAGGATATACTCTTCTTCCCCTGTCCTCCTTCCTTCCCCCAATAAAGCTGACTTTATAAGGGACCATTTTTCAATATTGTAATACTTACTTTCTTAAAGGAGTCTTAAAAAATTGACTGCCTGGCTTCTCATGTTGCATTTCAGCCTGACACATGTACAGTTTTTACTTTATATCCTTTATAGGTTTTTGCATGTATTTTTGAGAAAAAAAGGAGACATTTATAATTCAGAACAAATAAAATTTTAGTGAGGACAAAAAGACAGTTACTACCATCAGAAGCTTGTAACTCTCAGTTATAGCATCAAGAAGAAGCCAACATTTACATCTGCCTCTGCCTAGGATGTATGTTGTGCTGGGTACTAAGCACTGAGTGTGAGGGTGTCCCTGCCTTATGGTAGATAACACTCTGGGTCAGTTCAAGATGGCTGTTGCTGAAAGCACAGGCATTCAAGAAGCCAGGTAGACAGCTAAGTTTGACTTCTAGAATTTTTGTATTTCTAACACAAAAATAGCAGTTTTAAGCCTGCTGTTTAGTGGCTTCAGACTATCACAACTACAGCTATGACAGTCACATCTTGCTCTCTTTCCTCATGAAAGGAGATGACCACACTGCCAATTATGTCATGCTATATTGTCCAATTAACTCTAAGCAAGCTATTATTATCTGACTGCAACAGCATGGACATCCATTCCGGTTAATTTATCCTGCTTCTTAGCAACTTTCTTGGCACAGAAAATTAGCTCACACGGTGCTCTGCTCTTCAGCTGAGCAGGCTGGGTTGACGTTAGTGTGGGTATCTGTCTCCCCGGCATGCTGCAGAAAAGCCTGTGTGCAGAGCCCCCATGGCCTGCCAAAGGAGCACCTCCTGCAGCCACATACTGACATGTATTAGCAGGACGCCCATCAGGGCGAGGGAGATGAGACCACATCTGGGGTGCTGCACCTGGTTATGGGCCCCCCAGTACAAGGGAGATGCGGACAAACTGGAGGGAGCTCAGCAGATGGCCACCAAGATGGTGGGATCTGGAGTGCTTGCTCTGTGAGAAGAGGCTGGGGAATACAGGCTCAATTACCCTGCAGAAGGGAAGGCTTTGGTAGGGGGCTAACAGCAGCCTCCCAGTCTCTACCAGGAGGGGATGAAAGAGGTGGTGCCAAGCTGTTCACAGTGGTGCATGGTGGGAGGAAAAAGGATAATGTGTGTAAGTTGAAACAGGAAAAGTTCAGACAGATGTAAGGAAGAGCTTTTTCATCCTGAGCCAAGAATTGGAACAGGCTGCCAAGGGAGGTTGTGCCATCTCCACCCTTGGAGGGCTTCACGATCTGACTGAGCACCCAGCTCTGACCCCAGAGGTGACCCTGCTTTGAGGAAGGTGCTGGACTAGAGATGTCCTGAGGTCCTTCCCAGCATGCATGGTCCTATGATGCGCTTGCTTTAAGACAGATGATGGACTCATGAATGGAGTCCAGTTCCAGATCACATAACTAGGATTAACTGTGCTGGGCTTGACTAACAGGATGAGAGGTCTACAGATTTGTCAGCACCTCAAGTAAATCTGTGGCTAGTGAATGGTAGGTAGGTCTAATTGGGCCCAACTAACTACAACTTTAGACTTCTCTTTAACTTTATTAAAAATTAAAATTGTTAAAATTAGGTATTTTAAACCATTCTGATCTCCCTTTCCTTATTGCCTTGTCTAAAATTAAAATAATTTAGCTTTCAGATGGGGAGTAGTATCTGCCAGAAGACTGAACGTAATTCAGGACACCCATTTTTTTGCTGGTCTTCTGTGTCCCGTTGATGAAAATGGGTACAAATGAACAGGATTATATAATTATTCAACTGAAGAATGTCCTCTGGTTCTTGCTGTAGTTAAGCCAATGTTGGCCAGTGGAAAGGAGAAAGATACTACCTTACTATTGGGAATTCATATGGAAACCAGTGTAAGAACAGCAATTTAAAACTTTTATTTTAGGAGCTTTATGTGATTTCCACAGTGAAATACATTTCAAGCATCTGATGCCTTTTTTTCTGTCAAGATCAGAATAGAAATAATGTAGACACTTGCAAGCAAAATACAAAATAAAAAAGCCAGAAAACCCGCAAACCCATATCTGCCTTTACACACTATATATATCTTGTATACCTTTATATTTTGTAACTATTTTGTAACTATGACTAACTACAACTACAACTATGGCTATAGCTATGCCTACTTCTATTACTACTGCTATTGCTACTCCTGTTACTGTTACTATCACTATTACTGTTATGATTATGATTACTATTACTTCCTTGACTGTAATGTGTACATTAGGATGATTTTTAAAATGGACATGATTTCTGAGTCAGTAAGTAAAGACTTTAGAAGATCACAACAGCTCCTTCAGATGCTTGGTAAGCTAAATGCTAACTTTATTACAGACTCATTATCTTTTATCTTTGCAAAATCCTGTGCATGCCAATCAGTTGTCTGAAAGTGAGCAACATGCCTTTAACAACGAACCATTTTTTAGCAAAATATGGCAATACAGAGATGCAGCAATTGGTGGCAGTGTTAGAGTAGGCACTCTCTGTGGGCAGATGTTCCCTATGCAAAGTGGGGTGTCTGCTGAAGTTGTTACCTCCTTTTTCCTCCTTCCCCCACTCTCTCTCCGCTTGCTACCTCTGTTCTGTTGAAGGGCACTGCTCTGGGAGCACAGGGTGTGATCACAGCCTGGTCAGCTCCCAGAAAAATCTGCAGCATTAGTTTCAAAAGTCCACGAAGGAGTTAGCACCAGCCCATCTGACTTATCTGTGGGGGATTAAGATGTGCTCAGCTTCCTGCTCACAGAGGTGTGGACTTGGCAATCTCTCACTGACGGGTGGCAATGAGCAATGCAGGAGCAGTGATATTTTCAGATGGAACTGCAAAATGTATGGGAGACATCGGTCCAGGAAGGCAAGTGCCTACTAGCTTCTGAATTCTGCAGCAGGCATATGTTGATATAATGACATGCAAAGCAGAACACAGTGAACATGTTGTTCAGGCTGATCAGTTACTCATTGAATTCTGTTTTACTCTGAGCGATCAGATTGTGGGGGAAATTTGGTTAGTGGACTAGATCGTCTTCTCTCTATAATATTCAACACCATAACTATTTTTTTTTTTTTGTGCTGAATGTTAATGAAACTACAGTACAATGGCTGCTATGTAGATGCTGATGAAGACAATATGTATTTATTATGAGAATACTTGGAGCTGGAACAACTCCATCCTGGCCCACACAATGAATGAAGTCATGGGCTTCTGAGTAATGTATAACATCAATGTTGCCCATTCATCACTTTAAGTATAGACAGTCACACTTAATTGGCTTTGGCACCAAGAGAAAACTCTCCAGTATAAACCAAAATCAGTCTAAATCAACAAGAAGGCTCTGATAATAAAGCCTAGGGTGGGGCCGATCTTTTCACACGATACACTAGATATACTAATGTCCTCATCTTTCCAGAGTGCAAACCATCATCTTCCAGCTGCTTGCCAGTTTATTTTTTACCCCTTTATCACATTTCCCATACACGAGCTTTCTCATTTGGAGATATGTTGAAATTCAATTATTTCATTCTGTTATGACTTATTTGCAGCTTGAGATTTCTTTTTCTGTGACCAGGTTGGATAAGTATTTGAACCTTCTCTGTAACCCTTTGATATCCCTTTGATGATGACTAACAACTAAGCAGACTGTATATCTGACTCCCAAATGCTCTCTAAATGATCTTTAGAGAGAAAATGATGGTGCTTAAACACCAGAAATGAAAGAGATATCAATACTTGCAAATGTAATCCACATAAACTTCTGTAGATTAGACATGTGTATCAAGGTGATTCCTCCTTATTTTCTGTCACAGCATATGGACTCTGCTAAAGCAAGCAAACCCTTCAGCAGTATAACTACAGAGCAGTGCAGGTGCATACCACTACACAGATGAGTGGCAGTGTAAAATCCCCAAATAGGTAGAGACCTAGACTTACTTGACAGAATCACATATTAACTGAGACTAACAAGAGTCCCTTGGCCACTCTAGAGATCCATAGCGTTTCTGTAGTTTTGAAGGTTGCTGGCTTGACATAAATTAGCAACACAGCAGTTTTGCATTAACTGTTATTCCCTCCATACAACTTCTGTCTTGGCCCAAGATCTTAGACACAAAAAGTCTTCAGAGGTGGACAGGGTCCTTTTCATTTAGTGTCAACTGTAGATCTCTTAGGAAATGCTGGAAATGCAGATTCAGCAATTGTGTTCCTTTCTTCTTCACTTGATAGCAAGATACTACCAGAGAAGACCTGACTTGTGTAAGAAGCTTATCTATTTCCAACTTAGCTTTTACAGCTGTATCGTTATCCACCAGATTGAAATAGGAAGTCATAGTGTCAGTGCTAGGGTTGACTATAAGATGTTCTGCCAGTACAGGTCTCTTGGTTACATGGCCTGTGTAGTTCTGAGAATAACCCTTGCATGTGAACCGGGCTTCTTTTTTAAATATTTGACCCACTGTGCCTTTTCTATCCTTAATATATTTATTTTTACTGTTTGATACAGTGACAACCTTTGTGTCCTTGTCTGTATGCAGTCAAGGGGCTTGTAGTCTATTCCTGACTACATTTTGTAACAACACACTTGAGAAAGGACCCTGACCACTGTGAACTGAGTAGTGTTTGAGTATATTTAACACTGGAGATATCAATCTTCAATGATTTAGTATAAAAACTTGGCAGGAATAAAGGTGGTAAGAATGCAGATAATTGGATTTAAAAAAATGGCTTTGACTTTACAGCCGTATAATAGGCTTGCTAAAATCTACTGTTGATAAGCTGATATCCCTTTTGTTGGGAGCTAAAGACATCCTGTTTTCCTGAAACATTAAGGGAATGAAGGGCTAAAATCTTTGAAAGTTCAGTGGCTACATGATTCATGTTTATTATTTTCCCTGGAAGGGACTCTCTGATAGTCACTCAGTGGAGGAAAAAAAAAAAAAAAAAAAAGCAAGGAAAAAAAAGCAGAATACCATTTTCATGTCACAGTAACATAATGAATGAGACAAGCCATTCACTCCACAAGGGATGGGCACTCTTGAAGTAGGCAATCCATAAATCTCTTTCATTGTGTTTGTCAGCAGTCATTTTTAAGGGCTTCTTTCTCAATTCACAGGTTGCGGTTATTAGTAACCTCATAGCTGTGCTGCAGATGTCATTGAGTCTTATTCCTTGGAGCCATGTCATCAATCATGGTTTTCACATGGTTTTCACATACTGGAGCAGAAAAATCCATAGTATTTTTTTTCCCCTAGTAAGCATGACTTCAATAACTTAAATGGAAAATGTAAGATATAATCATGCACATGCACAAACCACATTGACTTGGCTGCTTAAACTGATGCAAGGCAATGACATTTTTAGTAATACTGTACAGTTCTCTGAGACTTACCTTGTATGCATTGAAAAGAAAGGCAACCACAGCTTTGAATTATGTACATGAATTGCTGCTGATGCAGCTGATGTTGGAATTGCTGTAAACTTACTCAAGATACCACTTTTCACATGGCAGGCTGCAGTGTCACTCCTCCAAGAGTAGCCACATAGTTAAAACATGTCACATGATCAGAGTTGTCCAAAAGTATATGAAGAAACCTATGCTGAGGTTTTGTGACCTCAAAGTTTTGTTTCATGGCAAGGATGCTTGCAGGACCTTATGAATGTAGGATGTTTGCTGGAGGATGAAAAAATGTTTTTGAAAAAGTGTATGTTTAATGAGAGCAAAAAAGGTATTTCATATATTTTAGCAAGAAAATGTCTGTAATATCAGTACAGAAAAAGTCTTATCTAGTATGCAGTTCTCAACTGTAAGGTGGAAGGTGAGGAGTCTAAAGTTTTCTCTAAGGTGTGGTGTAAGTATAGTAAAAAGTTATATGCCTTCTTATATAAACAGCTCTAACTATGTGTATGCACATTTTCTAATAATGATATTTCCAACCCAGGAGGCTTTATAAGTATATTGCAAGCTTGGCTAACAATCAGCTTCTTCCTTGGAGTGAGTTGCACCTTAGCAGTGAATCTCATAAATTTAATCAATAGGCATATACATCAGAGTGGTGATTTATATCTTGGTTGTTGATCAATGACACCGTATACTTGATGCCTGTTTAGGGAGTAGATGGAGTGTTTTGGATCTGTGCAATTGCATACTGAGCTCACTGCTTTACACTCCCTGCCAACTATTCTTTTTCAGCCTGAGCATATTTCTTCTGTATTTCAATTATGGATTTAGCATCAAAATACAGCTCCGATGAGCTCTTCCTGAAATTGCTGCTGCAGGTCTTCGCATCCACCTAAACCCTCCCCACAGACTCTGTCAAAAAACAAAAGCAGAATCTACCCTGATGTGTAAGCTTGGGGCATGAGCTTCTGTTTGGACCTTAACTCATTTAGTCCACTTAGCTTAACTTTTGGTTCTCTGTAGCTTAAATCTGGAGTGGGTCAGCTGACATCGCAGGTAGGAAAACAGCCGTGCAGGAGAATGTATTGATATTTGTCTTCTGTTATTCCAAGTGTTGTGGAGGAAATTTGTTCTTAAACCACTTGCCGTGGAGAATGTAAGCCTAAACACAAGCACAAACTCAGATGCAGAAATGGAAGTCCATCTGCTGTTGGTCACCATTTTGGAGGAAGCAGGTGCTGTCGGATCACCTTCTCTCATCTTTGGCTGTTTCTCCAAGTTAGAAAATATCTCCTGCTGCTTATAAGCTATTTGAAAGAACTGACCTAACAATGTGGTGGAAAGCTATTCAAAGTATACTGTAGGAGTACAGTCGGGACTCTCTGCACTGGCTAAGTAACGTGTTGCAGGCAATGACACGCTATGCTCTGTTCGTATCTCACCAGACAATAATGGTGGCAGCTTCCTGCATCTGCTTGTAGGAGAGCATTGGCTTAGAACAAGCTCTGGACATTCAGGCTGGCCTTTGATAATTTTCTGGCTGCTCAAAGTTAGTTATCCTTTCTAATGCAGCCAAAACAGTCAAGATCATTTTCTGCATCTGACCCTTTTCTTTGGCAGGTCTGATTTCCTCCTATTATTGTGTGCACCGGGAAAGCATGCATCACATTCCATCCCTGCCTTCCTGTACAGAGGTGCCATCCATTACTGCATCTGTTCTTTTGTGTCCCTGGTGAAACTCGCCTATTTTCAACATGGCAAATATGTTGAAAACATCAGCTTCCAAATGGGACCATGAACATGGGACAAAAAGTTCAAATTGAAATGTAGGCTGTTGGACAAAAAGTTTGATGCCTGGATCAAAGTGATTGTGTTTTCAGCAGTGTTAAGGACTTAGAGCTCTCACTGAAATCCAAACCAGGAGCTTTTAAGATGACCATATTTTAAAGCTCTTGGAATTTGACAGGTCAAATGTGCTTAAATATGTGACATTGCCTGATGTTTAAGTATAGCAAAATCCCACAAGTTTCTGAACAATATTACCAAATGTGAGAAGCATAAATCTTTCACTTCATTGCCTTGTTCAGCCACTTAAGGCCCATGAAGATACTTACTCTGTCACTACTTTTTTTGCCATAGGGAAATTCTCATTCATCATCTTAGAATCACCCTTTAAAATGCTCACAGATTTTATTCTAATGATGTCTTCCTTTACTTGTGGAAGCATTATAAAGACCCATAAGTGGTGCAGCAACACAATGGGGAATAACATTAGTTTGAAGTTCAATGTGAATTGAATTATGCTAAAACAAACCAGTGTCCCCAGAGGTGGCTGGATTTACTCCTTCTGCTCAGTACCTTAGGCCCATCAGATGATTCACATATACTTTCTACAACGTTACACTGATGGCATTAGAAAAATGTGAAATATCAAATGTTGCATATTAAAGCACCTGTCAAAACACAAGAGCTTGATGAGATAATTTAAAGATTCTTAGATTATTTGCTAAAACTTCACTTTTCAGACTTTTAGTTCTTGAAAAACACAACAATTTTTTTTTTTTTTTTTTTTTTTTTTGCCACTGAGTAAAACTTTCTTATGCATATAATCCCTTTGGTTTCATTGAGAAATGAAACAGCCTGGTGCTCAGTGACAGAAGTAAAGCTGGCAGAACCTGCCCATATGCTTCCCAGCTACTCTGCACTGGAGCAGCTTTGTGGCAGCATGTCACTGCAAGCAGTACTTCCACTTCAAGCTGAAAACTTTACTTGGTATACTCTAGCAAAAGCTGTGCACAGAATCCCTTGAGTAGCTCACTCAAGTTACCAGTGTCTTCTGTGTTTTTCTTAGTCAAATAAACGTAGAATTTTTCCTGCTCCTGCTGATGCTCAAAGGCATCTTCTTCCTTTCTCCAAAATTGTTCTGTGGAACATGACACTGTAGAAGGGAAATCTTTTTAGCTGGCTAAAGAGATAGAAAATTGGCAGAGCAAGTAATCAAGGACCTCTGAAGGTTTAAGGAAAAGAGATTCTTGGTGCAGGGAAAGGCTTTTTTTAGATAGCAATAGAAAGTAGTAGTTCAGATGCGGGAGGTCCTGTGTTTTGGAGAAGGCAGAGCTCAAGTGTTGCAGGGAGGCTGAAGCTGGTGTATCTTTCGTGGTAATTTAGATTAAGAAGATTTAGAGTGCAGTGACGTGCGGAAACAGACTCCACAATCAGTGAGATTGTAAAGTAGGTATGTTTATTCAGCGCCGGGCAGCACGGGGCGTAGTCCCACCAAAGTCGTGCGCGCCCGACTTGGCAGTTTGCTTCAAGTTTATACAGTCAAGTGTTACATATTCACAATATGCCTATACATATGCATGACCTGTCCCTGCTTCATATTAAAATTAGCTCTGAGAGGTCATTTCCATAGTCTCTTCTCAACTGCGCTTGCGCAGTGGCTCTTTATGGTGGTCGTCTGGTGGTTGCAGAGATGAAGATAGATGACTCCTCTTCGTCACCGCTAGTAACCTTTTTTCTTGCGCAGGCTCAGTGATTTCTTGGTATTCACCCAAGCCGCAAGACCAGTCTTAGCTGGCTCTTGGGGCCTGCTCCTGCTTCTTATCAGGAACTGTCTCTACCTTATTGGCTGGTTCTTAGGACCAGCTCTTCTTATCAAGGACTGTCTCTGTGTCAGCTAATTTCAACAATGTAAGCGCTAAACATCATCTTTCATCCCCCTTTGTTATGTCTACTGAGATTCTTTTGACCCCCTTGTCTCAGCAGAGCCCTCAAAAAAACAGGGGAATTCTCCCCTGACAACCTGTAGTGTCTATTTCATTTATCGTAGCACCTTGCCTTGCAACACTTCTGAAAGTGTATTTAGTACAGGCCTATTAATGAAGGCACAAGTTTTAGAGTAGTCACTGACCTTGAGTACCCACTGTTGAATGCGGAGCACAAGTTTGATTTTCACAGATGCTGATGTGAAAGAACTGGCTACAAAGTTTTTAAGATTGGACCTACAGCACTATAAAAACATCGAAAGCAAGTGGTCAAACATTTAGATTTAGGACCTTGTCAGTATTTATATTAACTGAAAAGAAGCAAGTCAACATAGTATATACAAATCTGTAAATCTGGATGCCATATCATAACATGTTGAAGATTATTATCTTCTGTAGGGTACATACTGATGACTTACATAAGAAACATGTTTTTCAAAAGAAAAATTAAGTGCTCAGAGACCTGTAAGAAACTATAACTTCTGATTTGAATGTTTGATTTCTTTTCCCTTTAGTTTAAATATCTTTCTCTCATATAAATTACAAATCAATACTCAAAACACAGGAGATTAATTAGTCTAATCTCCTGCTTGGCATATACTAAAACTACAATGATTATCACTTGTGAAAAAATTCTTGTTAATGAAAGTACCTCTTCAGGTCATTTCTTCACAGCCTATGATCTAAGATTAATAGCTACAGCTCAGCAGACCATTGCTAAGTATTGCTTTGTCCATTCTGAGGAATGATACAGATTTAATTAATTATACCTCAATTAATGAATTGGAGTAGAACATGATGTTGATAAGAGTTTCATATTGTCCTACAGAAAACAAATGTTTTGGGTTTTTTCCTAATAGTATTTGCTAATTAGTATTGAGATATTGGTATTTAAAATACAATATGTGAAATGTTCAGATGAAGCTGATTGGATTTACATTTTATTATGCTCCATTGTACATAATGGCACATTCAGTCTCTAGGAAGGCATGACGTGTGGTTAAAAAGGAAAGAGGACCAAATAAATAACTCATTCTTTGGCACTGACTGACTCGGCCTTTTTCATCTTGTTGCTTCCTCATTCTCTCAGCTACCTTTTTGGATTTGAACTGTTTTACAGAATGGTGTACTGCTTGTGCTGTATTATTTGACAAATATATTGTGTTATAAACACATACCCTTTTTTAAGTCATTTGTATAAAGGCTAAAGCTAATAATTGAGACATCCTGATAAATTTTTCATGTCTATACAGACCACAGTTAATTTTCATTTTTTATGGAATTTTACATGAACTTAAAGTATTGGGAATCCTTGGTGTATCTATGATTACAAAATGCTTATTATTTAGTATTTAAACTGAAATGTCAAAGGTAATCACAGTGATTTGACTAACTGAGTTTTGGCTGACTGAATCAATGTACCTTAACAATGAAAGGTTTTCTGAGAAAAGATACTTAGCATCATTTGGAGATTCAGGAACTTTTAAGATGTCTGAAATTAGATACAAAATGATTAAGATAGCCAGTACCATTAGTCAATTGTCATCCAACTTCTGTTTTAAAAATCCTAGTGATAATAATATTATTGGACTCTGTCCCTTGTAAATGCTGTGTTAAAAAGACTGCCTTACAGTTTTTTGCTGTTTAGCGTTCTGTAGGGCCTCTGTGTAGAGAAATTTCTATTAATTAATCCCACAAGTGAGTAAAACATTCAAGCTACACAGTGAGACAATGGCTTAAGATAGCTTTTCTTTTTTACCTTTTTTCTTTATTTGTCACGGAGGCTCACACAATCAAATTAAACAGGTGTTAAACTCAACAAAATTTATTCTTCAATCAAAATGGTTTAGAACTCCAACAACATTAGTAAACCACAGGTTCAATGATATAAGGGGAAATTAATACTATACAACCAACTTAAGAATTCTTAAGCTTTAGAAATGATAACCCCAAATGTGCAATCACTCACCTGTAAGATGAGGGCTCTCAACCTCTAGGAGTTACATTGGGCAGTGTCACGACCCAAGGGGAGAGTACCCAACTGCAGACCCACTGCTCCGAGGAAGACAGGCTCAATTTGTCCTCTGGCGGGGCTCCGTTTATACCCTAGTCGAATCTGAGCTGTGGTCAAATAAAGTCATGTTAGTCCTCATTGTCCGAGGGCCAATGCTTCCTTATTCCTTGACCGAGGTGTGTACCTGGGGGTCGTAAACCAACCCCACTGTGCAGGTGGGGCAGCTCAATCCCCAAACCGTGGCTTCTAGTTTTTGTCTCTTTTCCACCACCAAGAAGTTTTTCTCTCTCTCAGAGTGGGTGTACCTGCCACACTTTTTAATGCATTGAATAAAGAATTGAAATATTATTGATGACTTGATTAGTTCTCTTTGGTTGGGGGAGAGTTTGCTAGGCCATAAACCATTAAGCCACCATTTAATGGCAATCAGAATTATTAACTGTGAAAAAGGAGTTATGATTGTGCAATTGTAAGGTGATGAATGGGAGCTTTGAGCAAAAAAAAAAAAGTGAGAAACCTATTCCTGTGCGTATTATCGGTGTTGGACGACTATAACACAGTTTTGGTTGTAGGGTGTTTTTTTTACTCTTTAATGTATCATGAACATTTTCATGAATATGCTTCCAACTGATTATCCAATATCAAATATTTTTTTCAAACTAATTATCTAATATCTAATTTCTTTCCTTAAAGAGAAACTTCTCATGATGGCATCACAAAGGACACAATCAGAAAGCACCCAATAGCTTACAAGAGCTGCATGAAGAGCAGATATTTGATATTGTTAGAAGGGAGAAGTGTAAGTCACAGGTCCTTCAATTGAGACAGATATGGTGTGTAGGTATCTTTGTGGATGGGTACCTCTGGGCATCTGAAAGAGAGAGAGATGAACACAGAGAAATACATGGATATATTTGTAGGTATAGAAAATGTTCCCTAACAGTAACACTGTTTTTCATATTACCTCTGCATAAAATGGGGTTGATAAGGCTTATTTTACCACTGATGCACGTGTGTTTAAAAAAATGTCCTCAGATGAAAGGACTACAGCCTGTAGATATAAAGTCTGTCATTGCTAATAACAAGCCTAGAAGATTAATTTTATGTGCCTGGATCTTTGGTTTGCATTGTACACCCAACATTGCAAAAAATTTCTGAAACTATTTTTTACGTTTTACAACGTTGCCAATTAGTTCTCTTTCATAATTTAATTTGCTGTGTTGTAATAGTCACAAGGTCCATCCTTTTCACTTATTTCTTCATCACTTTATTTATATAAAAACATTTCTAGTCATTGAAGAGACTTATGGGGACTGCATTCTGAAAATAAGGAGTATGTATCTTTCTCCATCTTGATGTAATACAGATGATGAATATTAATTTAAGAGGCAACTTTCAAAGTACAAGTTTCCATCTAGATCTTTGTGGTCTCCTTTTCTTTAACTCTGTCACCTCATAAAATAATGAACTACTGATCAGGAAGCACGGAGTGATGCAATAGGCAAAGTAAGTTTGCATTGCTTTGTTGAATGTCCTATCAAGTGCCTTGTGCTAGCTTGTCAGATCTAATCAAAACTCTGATGCTGTGCCTTCTGGATGAGTGATTTGATTTTAGGTAAATTGGGCATTCATATTTACTCTTTAAACTAGATGTGGCATGTAATGTTTGTGTTTTGATCACTGCTCCAGTAAACACAAAGGTTTTTTTTATTATTTTACAAGTAAGACATAGAGTTGCAAGATAGTACTTGACTTGCAAAAAACCAAAATAAATCTTACAAAAAATGTCAGCATTCAATAAATTATGCAGTTCACATCAAGCTGTGTCGACATCTTAAATGAAGTATAGCTTACAGATAAGGTGTTAAAAAAGGAAAATTATAGATGAACAGTGAGTTTCTTTAAAACTATCACTTATACCCATTCCATCACTATAGCTGTCATTTTCCCTTTTGGGTTTTATTTTTTTCTACATTTTTGGGCTAAAGTGTCTGAATTATGACAGAAACTGCCATATTATGAATAATTCTTGATAAATGCAGAAGATGAAATATCTACAAACTCAATGAATATTTAAGGTCACATATATAATATTAGTTCTGACAGATTGTTAAAAACTGAGGGCTTTTCTTGAAGTGAAGGAAGTTTTATTGAAAACCTGGGATTTTGTTTAGTATGTATTGCATGTCACTTGTACATATTACAAAATTCTTTTTTCTGACAAGCACACAGTCCCAGATTGACACTCACTGTTCCTTCCTGTGGCTCTAGTCCAATACGCAGCCTTCTGTTCTTTTTATCTTCTCACACTAGCACGCCAATATCATAAGGTACCAAACATAATACACTTTTGAACTTTGCCACTGGGTTATCACTTCAACAGGTTGTTTTGAGTTTGTAAGAAGAAAGTTCAGAGCTGAAATGTGTGAGAAGAAATTTCAGTAATGAGGGAATCTGAGAAAAATTCAGGGTTTACTTTTGCTTTGGATCAGCATGCAAAACTTCACTTATCCAACTCATCCATACTGTACACAAAGGCGAGCCATTTGCTCCATTAGTAAATGCCACTTCTCTTAACTGTTGGCATTTCCTGATTTCATTCAGGGTGGAATTGGGAAATGTAGATATATGTGAAAATACTTATAATAAGTACAAGAGGCTAATAATTATCTTCAAAGCAATCAAAGTCAGGAAATTCAGACTTAAGCTTCCAAAATCAACCTAAGTTTTGATGCTTATTTCCGCATACTATCAACCCCCTTACAGTACAGGTTCTGAGTCATATATCAAGTGATTGAAAAGGTTTGAGCCATTTCAGCCAATGTCAGGATGAATGTTGGACACAGTTCTTTTTCACTCCAATCTGCATGAAACATTGGCCAGGTTTTTTTCCAAAAGCAGAAAATGGGAAGAGGTATGTAGAGGTAGTTGATACTTGCTGTGTGACTGGGTAGTTTCAGTAGGCTGTGTTCTGCATTTGGGCCTGTAACCCTTACTTTACAGCTCTTGTTGAGAAATAGGTGTATTGTACTACATCAGCAAATAGTGTTTCTAGAGTGAGCCACAGCCAAAAGCATACAATGCTGTAGACTGTGTTAATAGCTCATTTGCTTCTTAACTTTGCTCCCTGGATATTAGAGAAACCTGCAGGATTCTGGACTGTAAGATGGCATCTTACAGTGGTAGCTATGTGGGGAAGCCTGGATTGTACATGGGGGCTGACAACTGATAAAGTGTTTAAGCGCTTGAGAAACTTGGTTGTAACTATCTTGCAATTAAAAAAAATCTTTGCTTTATCAAATATCCTACAAGTCTATGAAGTGCTCTATTTCTTTTGTGAATATATATTTACAACATTATCTGCATATGGATTTTAATTTATTAGTATGCAGAAACTTGTGAATACTGGATTTTTATCCATTAATTATTGTTAAAAGGGTGGAGATGTCATACAATAAAGAACAAGAAATCTTAAACTTAAATCAGATTTTTACCAGCTAAGATTAAATTGTGTGTCACATTTGACAAATTTTGCTTGCTTCACTGACTTTCATTGCATCCTCTATTGTCTTAAGGGCACCTTGAAGTTCTGCAAGCCATGATTCACTGTACCAGGAGGTTCTCAAAAACTTTCTATTGACTTAAATAAAGAGTGTATCAGAGCTAAGAAATCCACCAGATTTTTGATTGAATTTATGAACTTTGCATCGGCTTGATGCAGTTCTCAAAGCTGTAGATATTTTTGGAGAAATGACTCAAAATTAACCACTGAATCTGTGTGAAATTAACTAACATGACAGCAAGGGGAAAGATGCTTAAGAAACATTTTAAATGAGTGATCATCACTTAATAGTTCCCACATATATTTTACAAACTCCAAGCCCTATGCTTAAAAGCTTCCTGAGAGAGAGGTCTCCTTTTTATGTTTCTGACTGATTTAGGTGTAGCTTCAAAATAATCTAGTTATAGGTAAGTTTTAATGGCAATGCTAATTCACTACTTCTTCTGCCCATACAGTATCCTCCTATCTAAGGGCATGAAACTTGCTATTCCATAAGACATATCTTTGTTCTGTGTCTGAGGAGCACCTAAAGAATCGTTACTTCTTAGAAATACAAAACATATCTAACGTTGTATGAAAGACAAGTTTTGCTGCATAACCAGTTGAAGTTAATTTATGGTTAGGATGGGAGTTTTTAAGGAACAATTTCTGAAATACAGAGCGCGAAGGAAGGATGCCCTCAATCTTGCATGTGAGTCTAGTGAATGTATACTGACTATCACAATATATGAAGAAAAAGCATATTTTAGTACTGTGTGAATACATAGGAGAAAGAATTTCTTTTAATTCATCGACATTCTAGAGGTCAAAACATGGTTCTTAAATTCTGTGGAAAACTTTGGCATTTTAGTGAACTATGTTAGTCAAAACCCTGAAATATTTTGGCAAGGAAATATTTCTTAGTGGTTCTAGTTACTGTATTATTCAGGACCTCTTGTTCCCAGTCAGACTACAACTTCCTTCATCCATCTTTATTCCTCAGTGAAACCAAAATATCCAACTTCCTTCTCCTCACATAAAGTTTGTGTTCTTCATTACTCCATTCACAGAACATGATAGCAACTGCCTAAGAGAATATACCTTCTGTTTTATGATTGACAAATAATCACGTGGTTGGGGTGTGTACCTCCTCCTTTTCCATTTTCTGCTACTGGGCTCAAGTGCCTTCTTTGGAAGATAAGCTACTTACCTGTGACCTGACCACTAATTAGTTTTGTCCTTAGGCCCAATTCCATTCCTTATTACTCTGCTTAGCCCAAACTTGCCTTCCCAATACCTAAGATATAGCTCTCATTTATTCCAGTTGTTCCTTTTACGCTTACCCATATTTTTACAGTTCATCAGAGAACAGCCTTTCAATTTATTTATCCAATAAAAATATACAACAACAAGTCTTATCCAAAGGTCTGTGTAACTGCATAAAAATAGAACATATGTATCTGAGAGACAGCTGGTTGACAGGACAAAATTCATTGCCTTGGCATATACAGGAGAAAAGATTACAAGGGATATGATTTTACTAATTTGGACTTTGTTAGTCTAGCCCACCGGGGAATTGTTCTCAGGGTAACTCAAGAAGTGCAATTCAGCTTTTTCTTCTGTTAGAATAATCTTCCTATTAGAACTTAATTCTTGTATTTGAAAGGCTGAACCAGACCTTGAATCAACCAAGTCCTTTTTCCCACTTCTTAAAGACATTCCTTCCTCATATTTCTCCTTTAGTATTGCTTTTTTCTTGCTTGCTTTGCAACTCCATAACCCAAATAAGCACTAAAATTAAAATGAAAGAGGAGGATCTACAACATTTTTTTGTTTTTACCTGTGTAAAATGGTCAACTGCACATACTCTCTGTCTTCCTATTCAGCCCCATATGCTTGGCTTAACCCTTACTAGGCATCCCTTAATCAACTTAATAAATGGAGGGCTTCACTTTAATTATAGCAAAAATTACAGATAATTCTGCACACCTCTTCATGAAAGAAAAAAGGGATCTCATCAAGCATCCCAGTAGTGCTCTAGTGTGAGGAGTAACTTTGGGCAGAACCGTGTCCAAGAAAGATCTTACATGTGACTAGATGGGAGCTACCTGTGTGAAAGCCCAGTTTTTGGCCTAAGCATAAAGAAAAATGATGAGGATTGGCCACACCCCAGCACTTGGCCAAGCACCCCTTTTGAAGACTGTGAACCTGCAGTAGCCTTTAATGTGTGTTACCTTTCACTTGGGAGCTAGCTCATCAGTGTGAAGCAGACTAAGAAATGCTCTGGAGTTTGTGTGGTGAATACTGGTTTACCACCTCTTACCCCAAAATTGAAGTGTTAACTGGGATCCAGTCACATATTGCCACCTCCCACCAGACTCCTGAGTGGTGGAGAGAAAGATGATAACTGTGGCATTTCTTAAGGACTCTTATCTCTTCATTTTGATACCCTTTGTTGGGGAACTTGAGATAGACTTTGCCACATTGCGTGCATTTTAGAGAAGATAAGGAAAATTGTTCAACCTTTTCCCCATTGTCCTATGTCCCCATTTTCCCTGCTGTCAGTGGAAGTGGTGGTGTGGCTTTCTGCTCCCTCCCTTTCCACTGGAGAGACTGCTTTCACCTACAAGCTGAGCAGAGGGCACATTGCACTCTGCCCCCACCCTCCGTCTCCTGTATCTCTGTGGATCGAAAACAAGGTAGATGCTGTAAAAAATCTTATTGCACTTCAGACCTTGCTGTGTCTGACTTTTACCTTACACTGTCAAAATGCTGAATTCTCACATTTATTCTCTTCTAAGCAATTACAGTGTAAATTATCAGTTCACGTGAAGAGTGGCAGACATTGTGTAAGGTAGAACTGCTATGATGATAATGAGCAAGGCTGCAGAGAAGTCAATTATGTAAGACCGGCAGAGCACAGAGACTCAATTCATTAGTGTTCTTCTAACCTCCAAATCACCATTTCAGGTCCATCCCTCGGGGCTGTGATATGTATGAGAGACATTAAAGATAATGCCTCAGGCCCTCTGATATCCTTGACAGCAAGAGGAGGTAGATCTTTTCACTCCTTTCTCTTGGTTCCACTACTTCTCTTTCTGTCACCCTTTCGGTGGCAGTGCTGCGTCCCAGACTGTGAGCTTTGGAATAGCAAATACAATTTCTCCTACATTGCTTAAGAAATGCTGAATAATGAACTGCTCACATACATGACAAAGAAGAGCAAAATAAAAGTGCCCCTAACAAAGACACTGTTCACTCAATGAAGAATTGTAAAAATAATTATATAATTTTATATTCAAATGTTCAATAAGGAGGAATATTGATTGAGGAAACAAGAAATCTCAGGTGAGTAAAAACGAACATCATGGTCCAACCTTCCTCCAGTTATGTTTATACTGAAATTACCTGATTTTACCAGACACAAATTTCATTGTATGGCTCAAAAAGAGAAATGCAAAGCATTTAATAGCACATAATGATCTGACAGCACTTTCTTTGAAGCTAACAAAAATAGTAAATAATTTGCAATAGCAACATTGCATTAGCTCTTTATTTACCTCAGTATTTTGCCAAGAATTTGGCAGGGATGGAGAGTAGAATGAGATGGCAGGGCCCTATGAATGCTAAAGGGAAATTATTGTAGTGTAAGTGAAAAAACTGATTTAAGTTTATGGCAGACTTGAAGGCAGAAGGACTCCCAGGGGTAAGAAGAGGACAGTAATGATGGGGTTCAGGCACAAATGGCAATCGTGGTTGTACTGTTGTGGAAAAGCTATGGAAAGTTCATCCTGAAGGATTAATGCACTTGTCAGCAGTGTGAGAGGCCAGGAGAGGCATGGATGAGTATGGAAGCTTATCCAGATACTTAAAGAGAAGAGGGCCCTGGCTCCTGCCAGCATGCAGACAGTCAGCTTTGCTGTTAGGGGATCACTAGCTGACCTGAACTGAATAGTCCTTGTCTGAGCTTGTGCTTTGGAAGTGTAGATAAGATATTTTAAACAAACTCCACTTCTGTTCTTTTCATTGCATGATCATTCTGGTTTTAGCAAACCCAAGAATTTGTTAAGAGTAGCACTGGCTGAGTAAGCTCCTCTAGTCCAAAGGGGATTTCTGAATTTTCTCTGAGGAAAGTACTGAAATCTGGGCAGTTTCTTGAATCTGCACTCTTCTTGCTCCCCTTCCCCTTTCACTCTCAAAAAGTATAAATTTTTGTAATGGGAACTACTTGCAATACACGTGCAGCTAATTACAGAATCCATGGAAGTACTAATTGCAATAGGTACAGGCATTTAGCATTGTGCATTGTCATGCAGAGATGGCTGAACTAGCTCTTTGCAAACCACTTGTGTAGAAACTGTCTTCTTGGTGCTCCACTTGAGCTAAAAGCACGGGCACTCTAGACCCAGCTGTGTCATTACCACTCCTCAGATGAAATGGAGCACCTGATTGTGGGAGTGCCTCTAGTTCATCTCAGTACAAAGTAAAACAGGGTCACTAATACTTGTCAAAGGTAATGAACAGAGCTCTTACAGAAATGAATGCATGACTGCATACAAGAAGGCCAAGTGCAAGGTCCTGCACCTGGGTCAGGGCATTCCCCAGTATCAGTACAAACCGGGTGATGATTTCTTTGAGAACAGCCCTACAGAGGAGTTGATACTGGTGGTTGTAAAATAGAACATGAGTTGACAATGTGCACTTGCAGCCCAGAAAGCCAAGCATATCCTGAGCTGCATCAAATGAAGCATGGCCAGCAGGTCGAGGGAGGTGATTCTGCCCCTCTACTCTGCTCTGGTGAGTCCCCACCCGCAGTACTGTGTTCAGCTGTGGGGTTCCCCAGTACAGGAAAGATATGGACCTGTTAGAGCATGTCCAGAGGAGGGCCACAAAAATGATGAAAGGGCTGGAACACCTCTCTTATGAAGAAAGGTTGAGAGTTGGGGTTGTTCAGCCTGGAGAAGAGAAGGCTCTGGGGAACCTTATTGCAGCCTTTCAATATATAAAGAGGGCATGGAGAGAGACTTTTTACCAGAGCCTGTAGTGACAGGACAAAGGGCAACAGTTTTAAACTGAAAAAGTGTAGATTTAGATTGGATATACAGAAGAAATTTTTTACGATGAGGGTGGTGGTGAGACACTGGAACAGGTTGCCCAGAGAAGTTATCAACGACGCATCCGTAGAAGTGTTGAAAGTCAGGCTGAGGATTTGAGCAACCTTATCTAGTGCAAGATGTCCCTGCCTATGGCAGGGCGGTTGGACTAGATGATCTCTGAAGGTCCCTTCCAACCCAAACCATTTTACAATTCTATGATTCTATGACTGTGCCCTTACATTTACTGCTTTTTGGCTGAGTTATCTGAACTCAAGAACTGTGCTAATGTACCTACTTTTAGTTGTTGAGCTGGCTTGAAGAAACTTGCCTAGGTATTTCCATATAGTATTCTGCATGGACACATCAAAAGTTTAGCTCATAAGGTCCTGAGCATATGAAAAACCACCTATATAATACTAATATCAATCCTGTTTAGTCAGCTAGTGTACTAATTTTGGTAAGGTCTGAAACGGGTCCTATATGAGTATTTATAATAGGACTATGATTCTGAAATAGCAAAAAATATGCTATTATTGCATGACAAATAAATAGAACCTTTTCTGATAGATATAGTTAAAAAAAAAAGAAAACTAAAGGGTATTTTCTTACATGGAAAATTCCATAATGCATGTACTATAGTGTTACATTATTGATTTATGGTAGAATCAAAGCATCCAGTATCACATAATAGATTAGAAACTCTTTGACAGACAGACAGCAGAGGTTAATGCAGGGAATAATATTATGACCCCTAGTATTTAAGCTCTTGTGATTATTTTGAAAGAGTGGTTACATTTGACATTGATTGAATTTGTCAGTTACATCAAAATAAGAGTATCAGCAAATAGACAGGAGAAAGTTAAACTGCAAGGAGACTTAAAGAGGTCAGAATAGTACAATGCAAGAACATGACATACATTACTGTAAAATACCAAGGAAGAAACAAATACCATCAAAAATTAGAAGATGGATACCCTAAAACCAGCAGGGAACACCTGGAGATGATACCCTCCCCCCCCTCCCAAATACAAGACAGATGTTCTGGATCATATGTAGAACATGGGAGGAAATAGTGTAGCTTTCATAGAACTGTTGAGGCAGTACATGGAATAAATAATGAGTTTTTGGTTTCATTACATAGGAAAGATTGCAGAAACTCAGAAAAGATAAAAATGTCAAGCAAAATGCTTTGAGAGACAGTAAGTCAGACTTCTGATATAACATATTTGAAAAAACTTAAGTGATGTGAGTGCTTACTTCCCAGTGGCTTTAAGACAGAAATATGGGTCAAATGCAGATCTTGATTTGGTAAAACACTATAGCAGAGACTTAATTTTCAACATGTGCTTAAGCAGAGCTCTTTTCTTCAGGCATTGACTTATTCTCCAAAATACTGGGGAAATATGGGATTTAAGCATACAGGACAATTTTCACACTGAAAGACCATGCTAAATTACAATCTATTAAGAGGCAGAAAAAGAGTAATGTGAAGGAAATCATGCAATGGGAGGTATATGGAATAATTGACACATGGGAAATGTTAATTACCCTGTTTGTTTTATTTTGCTTTGCTGTAAATAATGACTTAAAATGAAAGGCCTTTTCAATACACCTTAAAATGTATTCTTGGACTTGCAGGGATCTAAATCCCTAGGTGGAAGCTGAACAAATGGGAAAGCTGTTCTACCACTGATCCTTCCACTTGCATTTGGCTCACTGAAAATTCTTGAGAAATAGAGAATTTTTCTTCTGATTCTTTTAAAAAACTGGCTGCCTTTCACCTTCTTTTTTCATGTTCATTTTCTTTCATCTTCTGATTTTTTTTTAATGCAGTGGATATATCCAGAATGACTGAGGAGTTTGGGAAATTTGGCTTCTGCAGTATAGTTAGGAGGAGTTGCTAACTGTGTATCCTGCTGGTCTCATACTGGGGAGCAAAAATGTTTCAACTTTTGCGACTGTGTTTGCACAGTCCTGAGGGCTATCTAGCAGGAAGGAAAATGCAGCTTGCGGAATCAAAATACTGTAACCTATACACAGAATTAGCATCAATAAAATATAAACAAATCTTTTCTCAGTGTTGGAACTTATGGAAACATTCATTTGTGGATGTGAAATTAAGAACAAATAATTAATGACCTCAGCTAAACACAGAGGCTGAGACTGGCAGGTCTTAAGTACATAGCACAGCTCAGAGGGACCAGCTTTAAATCACCTCCTATACCTTGCTTTTCCTCCTGGCTGTGTGAAATGCTGTTTGATAAGTTTCCGAAGGCTTCTCTAACCTGTGCTGACTGTGAGCTTCCCAAAGGGGTCTTCTAACAGTCCATTATTCCAGACCACATCCCGTATTTGTTGCCTCAGCACTCTTACCCTGCTTGTATTCACCTATACTTCACTGCGATCCTTTTCAAATGATTTCTTTCTACGGCCTTGAATCTGGTGATAGCTACTTTATCATTGAGGAAAATCTGACACTGGCTTTCTGCAAATACTCAATACTATGAGTCAAAGACTTTGGATAGACTGCCTTTGAGTTCAGAGGTCATGGGAGAGGTATCCACAGCTGAGTTACAAACCCAGCTTTTCCAACTTAGAATCACAAAAGTGAGGTGTACTGATTTGATCCTTCAGAAACCTACCATTTACTAAGATCCTGAAAGTCTAATGGGAAAAGCTGCAAAAGTTAGCCTCATGAATAACCTTTTGCCTTTTATAGGTGAAAAGGGGAAATTCACCTCAAACATCAAGTGCAGTTTGAGAGGTGTAAAAGAAATTTGAATTAAATCTTGATTATGTGAAGATTGTTTTGGTGAGCCTGAAACAAGCTGAATTTTACATTATGTTACCTTTCAAAGCAAACTGTTTTGTCCACTTTTTTTCAACAGACTTTTAGTAGTTTCACAGGCCATCACAGCATTCAGAGATCAAGAGTATAAGGACTAAAAGTCTTTAAGTCTAAAATATATGCATTTCATACAAATATATGAAAAGTTTCTTCTTGGGTCACTTAGATACTTAAACACAGATTTGTAGATGCTGCAAGACCTCAGATCCAGCCCCACAAAAAGACTTCTGTGCCTCACTTTTACTGAAATTCACAAGAGTTAGACAGATGCCTGACTAACTTGGGTGATAAACGGTGAGAACATAATTCCTACTGAGCTGCAATGAAGTTCAAGCTCCCAAGTAATTTAATCCAATATTCACACCATCTCCTGCAAGTTTACCTTCAATGGAGCAACTGCTGTATGGAGGCACGGTACTGTATGCAAGAATGATAAAAACCCGAGACTTTCTGCCTCTCAGGGCTGATAATTACTGCCTCTCTCTGAAGTCAACAAGATGCCATAGCAGCTAGGCATGAACAGATAATGTTCTGAATAGACTACTTAATGCTTTGGACATCTTTTACTATATATCAACAGGAAGATCTCAAAAATAAAGACAGTCTTACTGGGAAATGATCAGCTTTAGCAATCTGGTTTGAGTGCATACATTCTGGCAGGCTGGTGAACCTTGTTTGCCTCCTCTATTTTTAAGGACTTCCTACTGCCTATTTCCTTTTTGCCAGGAGTTCAAACATTGAGTAGGAACACTTAGTTCTGGGAGCTGCTTTCCAAAATACTTGTTGGAGAGCACACAACAAAAATATTTTACCACAGGTGAAAACAAATATCCCTGAATGGCAATTACAAACAATTACTTAGTTTTTGGAAACATTCTGGTTGTGTTTTTGTTTGTTTGTTTCCTCTCTCTTTTTAGATACTCAGTAATAATTTGTTAAACTCAATCAAATTATTTTAGAAAACATAATAAACATTATGTATGCATCAAAGCCATCTGGAAGTGCTATGCACTGCACACAGAAACAGTGGGATTCATCTATGCATATTCAGGATTGGAGGTTGTTCACTTTCTAAGTTTTACATTAGCGACCCAAACACACAACCCACATCAAGAATGGGAGTAAACAAAAGAGGCGTATCAGCATGAGACTTTTAGAGCCAGGTCATTTTGGAAATCCCATGAAACATCCCTATCATCTCTGGCATTTAAATCCCAGTGAACACCTAACTCCATTTTCAGATCTATCTATCTCAGCTGTTTTGGGGGATCTGATGGAGGTGCCCAGGTCAGGGCTGATGAGAGAGGAGTCATGAGCTGGTCACACTCCTAGCTCAAGCCAGTGCTGATTACACTGTCAGACAACATAAAGTACAGCCAGAATTTTCTTGGTGTTTTATATATAAAGAACACAGTTGCCACACAGAGTTACTAGGACCAAATAAGCAAGTGATCAGCAGATAAAAAGGAAATTCCTGGGAGGGCAACACGGCTCAGGCTCTTAAAAGATGCAAGTACTGACAGTACTGCTTGGGTCAAGCACTCTTGGTCCTGATTGCTAATTTTTGGTGCTGGAAAAAAACACGCATATTATCCCATTCTGAAAATTATTTTGTTTACATGCACATACCATACATGTGTGGGTAATACCACAAGTTTGCTCAGAAGGGCTTTGGTCCTGACACAGAACAAGAGGAGGAAGAAGGCAGACCAGTTTTGCTGCTTCAGTGAACCTCTCTTTCCTCTTCATTTCCCAGCAGAGTCTTTCCCAGAAAGAAGGATGGAGAGTACTGAAGTACTTCTTTTCAAATGTTACAAGACAGATAGGTTTCTATGCTTGAAAATAGTTATATTGATGACACAATAAGTCTTCCTCAAAACCCTGGGACTCAATGCCTGAGGTCTTTTACCTTCACATGTGAAGAAACAATTCCTGATTCAAAGAACTTGTGGTTGAAGAAAAAATAAATTTAAAAGACTGAATTTGGACAAAAAGTTTGCATAGTTTCACAGTTTCACATAGAGTTTGTTAAAGCAAACCCCATTATTTTTAGGGGAGGCTTCACCTCAAGTAGCTCTAGGTGAGATCTGAGGCATTTCAGAGTTATAGGGAAGGGAGGCAGTCCCATCCAGTACCTAACAGAGGTGCAGTAAGCTGTGTCTGGCAGCGTCTGTCCACCTGTCTGTCTGTCTGCTACGGCAGGAACTTTAGTCTTAGTCTTACGGTGTCACCTCACCTTGGGTTTTCTTTTGTGCTTATTGTGACCTATTACTGCTTGAATAACATAGATTGCAAGACTTCTGTTGACATATCCTGAGGGCTGGAAAGGTCCACACTACTGTAAAAGCATGACTTCACAGCTGTTAAAATGTGTTTCTCACATTTTTTGTTTCATAGTTTCTACAAATTAAAATAACTCCACCAATATTTGCTTGTTATATGACTAATTTCTGTTTTCCTTGGGTTTGCCTGTCTGTTAACCCCCAGGTAATTCAACTGCTGTATCCAAAACACTTCTCTATGATGGTCCAAACACCATGGCATATTTTGTGCTACGGAAACATGCTGCAGCAAGAAAAATCGACTACAGTCAACTACAGTTCAGTCCACAGAACCTCACAGGTACTAATAGTTTGTTGACATGTCGTAATTATTACGTGAGAAAAAAAATCCTTTGACTTCTTAAGTGATAAATATCACAATAGATTGAATATGAAAAGCATCACTTGCAGGACTCTAAAGTATGAGCAGGGTTATTCCATGACAGATCATCTGAGTGTACGTAGCAAAACTTTGCATACCTAACAAGCATTCCTGAGTGTAACCCTTTCATCAGGCTTAACTGTATTTTATGGCCACAGAAAGCCGGGATGCAGGAAGAAAGTATTAGCAGTCAGAGCTTTTTCTGCAATTTGTCATGCATGTCAACACAGTGAAAGACATGCTTGAGCTGGCAGTGACAGCGCAATTGAACAGATAGCACGAGTCATGCCCTTCACTTTGCTGACATGCACTCAGCATACGTCGCAGCGCCACTCAGTAGAAGCAATTTCTGTCCTTGAGCATTCCCAGGGAAGGGACGTACTTCTCATCCTGCACCTGTGCTGCTCTCCAGGCTCCAGCTCCTGATTAACACAACGTGAGCAGCAGTCATAGCTCTGGTCTTTGCCTGTGCTGGAACTATAGTGTGAGATGAAAAACATTTTCAATTCATATGAGTAATGAGCATTACAAATTAGACTCAGATCAATTATTAAATGAAGATGATTATGAAATATTAAAAGGAAGCTATTATACATAATGTATTTGTCACAGTTTAAAAATTGGCATTCATGTAATATCCTTCTCTGCCTGATAATGTATTTGGATATTTAACATATTTAAAAGGAGTGCAAAAAGTAAAGATAAGTGGGAGGGAGGTGCATCTATTAAAACAAGAACTGGACTTGCTAATGACTTCTGTCTTGGATATAGTTTATCTCTGGTCTATGGTGAGGACATGCAGGACACATCATCTCAGGCCCGGGTACTGCTGCCATTGTTACTGTCTTTGAAGACACTATTTTATTGTACCTATTTGGGGAGAAGAAAAATTTTGATTTAACATTTAGCCCTGTCACTTGTGTGGAAGTCCTGGCGACTACAGAGTGTTTTTGTACTGACAAAATGAAGTTGCTGGTCGGCTGGGGGTTTGTCATGACGGAAGGTGCAAGCAGTAGAGTCACTTGTTCCCTAAGCTTCTTCTAAAGCCCTGCTGTGCTGAGATATTTTGCATTGCATCTGATGAGTCAGTGGTGTAGCTTCCTCTCCATGCCTGATGTGCTGAGGATGTGATGCTGCTACAAAACTTCATTAAATTCACCTCAGAGTTAGAGATGGTTGAAAAAAAGTGGAGTCATTGATAGAGCAGTTCTTACATTAGAAAATACTAGTTCCATGGAACTGAGATATTCTGGGGAGATTTGTTGGTCCTTGTGAATTTTACAGTGGGAATCAGGCAGGTAAAGCTGGCCAGAGGGCAGGATGCCTGGTTCTCCTTGGTCCCTCAGTGCCTCCTGAATCCCTAGGTGGTGAGGCAACCTCTGTCTTACCTGATGTTGGCACCCCACCTTCCTCCTGGGCTGGAAGTCTCCTGTCCTAAAGCTTGGGTGCAGTTTTCCCAGTGTGCCAGCACTGAGGAGGACACAGCAGTTTCTGCATCCTGCTGGCTAAGCCCAGCTGGTGTCACCGGGGAGAAGGGGCAGGTGGAGAAGAGGGGATGGAGGATGAGGTCCCAAGGCACTGCAGCCTTTCCAGGAGGAAGGGGTGGGAGGCCAGCAGCTCGCTCATGTGCTGTGACAGGCAAAAAGAAAACAGAAATCTGGGCTGCAGTGAGAGGCTGCTGGCCCTTTGCACCACGCAGTGGGGTGCCTGGGGAGGGCAGGAAGCCAGCTGGATGGATGGAGGGAAAGATTATATTTAGCTTCAAGAAAAACAAAACATTCCAGCAACCTGTCCTCTAAGGTTATTTCCATATTTCCAAACCAAAATCTGTTGGGTAGTCAGTACATTTCAGGATTTTGCCTTTTTGTCCATACTCAGGAGAGAAGCTTAAAAATCACAATTTTTTCTTTTTTTTTTTTTTTACATCAGAATGGACTTTTCCTATTTATCTCTGCTGTAGTGTTAACAGCTCATGTTTGTGTTTTGTTTTTATTTTGGAGACCTCCCATTACAACAACCTCTCTCGGCCAAGAAGCCATCACATCTCTGTATGTTAACACATACAGGTATTTTGACGCTTCAGGAGGTAAGGCTGCATTCTGCAGTTACCGTGTGAGCAAGGACACTTTTGAGGCACTTGTGCTTGTTTTTGTGGTCTATTTTTGTCTGTTCTAGAAGGAATGTCACCCTTAACCTTGCGTTCCAAGATATCTGGTTGAAACCAGATACTTAAGAGACTTGAAGAATACTATTATATAAAATTAAATATTAAATAATATTCAGTTTATATATTTATAAACTGTAAGGTCACAGATTTTTGGGTAATAGCAAATGATTAAACTTGTTTTGAAAAAAAAAAAGTCTTTCCTGGAGGTTGGAAAATCTCCTTTGAAGCCTTTTCTATCTCTTGAGTAAATATGTGCAGTTATAATTAGACAGTTTTGTTAAACATGTATTATGTAACCAAAAACCTGGAACAACTCCAATGCCATTTCTCTCTATTGTGTAAACATGTAATTAGGCAAGATTTTTTCCAGTGCTGCTGATTACATTTTCCTCGGTCATGCAATAATTGGATTTTTCTGCTCTCAGACATATCACACTCCAAGCTCTACAAGCCCTGATGTAGCATATTACCTTTCCATTCCCAATTACTGATTCGTTGCCCCCTATTAATTTCTTTAGGTGTCTACTTCTTTTAAAAGGGGCAAACCCCACGTGAAATCTGACATAAAATATCAATCTAAGAGAAGATTAGGTACTTGAAATGGCACTGAGCATAGGGATGACAGTCAATGTTTTCCCATCATGTGGGGCTATTCGGAGTGGAATAGCTCCGAATGATGCTTCAGTTTCTGAGCATGCCACTGGTACGCAACTATGTGGTGCCACTTTGCATATTCCCTCTGCTGAAAGGTTGCAGGATGCAATATGTGCTGTGGCTGTGCTTCAGGACTGCTTGAGGAAAATATCACAGATGTAGCTCCTGCCTCTTGCAGCCCTCATTTATGGAGTGAAAGTTCGGTCTGAACTCTGATAACTAGCAAGGGGAGCTAGTCATAAATGCTGAGCTGGACAGGCTATAGGAGGAAAACTCACCCTGACTAACTACATCTGGCCCACTTGACTGAAGATTACTTTATACCTTCAGACAGCTTATGCTTCCAAGGGAACTTCTTTTTCTTGAATAAACCAGAAAAATATAGACACTTTTGTGTAAGCTTTGTGACACTGCTGATAGCATGTCCTAGAGTAGGAAAAACTGGCAAAGATGACTGACGGGAGCATGTCAGCACAGGACAGATACCTGTTCGGCTTACCTCCGGCATAAATTTTTTGTGATTTTGCCAAGTGCTTTCTAATAGTGGATTTTCATGTTTAGAAATATTATTGAAGAAGAGTGAGTAATTTTGAGGATTCACAGGGCTTGGGCAGCATTTTTATTATTTCTGGCTTTGATTGTATTTCCACAAGAACATGTGACTGTTAACTATCACTTTGAAAGACCTTTAACATTCAGGAGGCAGCTAGAGCTTTTTTAAAGTAAATTAACATTTTAGTGAACTTCTGAAATAATTCAGGCATATATGAGCCCATTAAGGACTCAGTGGAAGGGAATCTATCACCACTCACCAGTGACTCCTGGTGTATACTCCTACAGTGTATTTCAAATAGTTGTTCTTAGACTGGTTGTCATTTCTATTTCTGTTGCCCCTTAAATAAACTATAACACTACTTTTTATGGTGAATATAATATTAAAATCAGTTCACTTGATGAAGATCAAGAAGTTAGAATGCATTATATAGATGTTTTGAAAAAGTAGAGCTGTTGCTTCAGAGAACTGCAGAAAATTAAGACTTATCTCAGCAATAAAATTGATCCTTAAAAACAAAATTATTAAACTTCCAGAGATTTGTGGTACTTCAGATATAAAGCAGCATTTTTTTTCTTTAAAAGAAAACCATCCACATCTAACCTATTGCAATTTTTTGAGCATATGAAAATAATGGATGTTACTGAGAAAAAGGTTCATGTAAATTGCGAAGACTTAAAAAAGCCAATGATAAAGTTCATTGAAAGACTCTATGAAGCAATCCCATGGTGAGAAATGTACCTTCAACTCCTTTAAAATGGCTCAGCTCTGAAAGGACATTTGCACAGTCCATTTTTTTAAATTGTGGAATGCTAACATCAGGGTGTGACAAGGTATTCTACAGGATTGATTGTTTAATTATTAATGGTATTTATAGGAAAACACTATAAACCTATTACATTAAGTATTACAAGAGTGGGGTAAAGCAGTAGTGAGGCTGAAGAGAAAAATAGTGAAAGTTTCCTAGGACACAAAATTATTTCAACTAGTCAGTGCTGCTGAGGACCAAAATTCATCAGGTCTTAAAAAAGAAAAGAATAGAAGTTTCCGGCTTTGATTCACTGTTGATGTTTGCCTGTTGTCATGTACAATGGCAATCTCATTCCTCTTAGCTATCCCAGAGCAGCTTTTTGTAATCCCCAGTTTTTAGATTTCAAGCACAATCTTTACTTCTTTGTTTGGAGAGATGGATTTTCAGAAAGCCACGATTAGATAAGGTTGGTTTTTTTATTCTCCAACTCCATATTCTGGCTCAGCTCTTTGGGTAAGCCTATAGGTACACATGTACAGCAGGAGGGGGAAGCGAAGCCAGGGCAGAAACATCACGAGCTTTGGGACTTTTGGGAGCTGTGCCAATCTGCACTGTAGTTGCTGGATGTCCAAGCATTTGCAGAGGAATGATGTTAAAAATAATAAAAATCAAACAAGTTAAAAGAGAAGAGGAAAGGCAAAGTAATTCAGTCATCTTTCTGAGGTGCATGTTTTTGGAACCTGGGGAAGCAGCACGTTCACACCCCTGTTCCAGGCCTTTTAGACTGGAACCCCAGGAGAATCCTTGTCCATCTCATCTGCTCTCTTCTGCTTTCTTCATAACCAATATATTCCTATGGTCAGAGAAAGTGCGAAACTGACTAAAAAAGCTGCCCTGCATTAACTGTCTTGAGAGCTTAAGGCAGTTTCGTTACTTGAACTGAGCAATTCACCTTAAAATAACAGTGTGACATTTCCCCGGAGAGATGGAAACCAAAGCCTGATCTGTCATAACTAATAAAAGCAGAACTTTGTCAGTCAAGCAGTCAGCAAAGACCTAAGGGGAAGGGAATTAACAGGATTTATTAACATGTTGCTGTTGCCTGAACATGCGTGCTCTACAGCTGTTGAATTAAAACGTGCTACAGCATTCTTGCAGAGTGATGCTTTTTGTTGTATGTTCTTATCTACTGTTATAATCTTAAAAAGAAAAAATCATTAATTGCACTGAAAATAAGTCTGCTCATTAAGAAAGGCTGAAATGATGCACAGCAAGTGAGCATTCATCTAATCTTTATTCATATTTGGGATAACAACATATGTCTGAGCCAAGAAAGTACAGAAAACTGCAGCTGATTAAACTATCGTGGTTTTTTTTCCCCCATCCTTATTGGTTCATAATACTGACAGGTCACTTCATATCATACTTATTTTTGCTACTACAAAAAATGTGAAAATGCTCTTTTATCTAAAACAATAAATAGAGCTTAGCATAGAAATTGTTTACATACAGGTACTTCTGTGTCTTAATAATTCTGTTTTCAAATGCTTCAAATTGCAGCAAACCCCACCAGAACTGCATGTCTTATATGACTAAAACTAGTGTCAAAAGTTGTCTTCCAATCCTGTGGTGTGACTTTACTCATCTGAATTATTCAGGGCATACCTATGAATAAGAAATACTTTTTTCGTAAGATGAAATGAGTTCATAAATGCATCCAATTATTAGCCATGAAGAAATGTAATGTGCAGTATTCTATGTCATGGATAAATTATCAGGTCCCAGAGAATACATTTTCATGTTTGATGTTGTTCACATTTCCTCTTTTCTTTCAAAGTGTCAGAGGACTTCTGTGACAAAGCTGTAGTTCAGAATTTTTTCCAGGTGTAAGGAAAATAAGACCTGTACACACATGTGAGACTCCAGTCTCATAAGAAGAAATTTTTGCAGGATTTCCTGGACAGGATAAATAACTTCTGGAACTATTCAGTGAGAGTAGTGGAAATCTCATGAGAACAGACTGTCTGGCACTCTCTGTTTTAAATAAACTTTGGATTGAAACTAAAATTTGGGGTGAGTATAACAGGTTTATTATCTGTATACATGCTTCACACTTAATCAGAAAGCTGTATGAATAGCTTCATTAGATACTACAGTATAAAAAATCATGTTCTGATCCTAAGAAATGTGAGTCCTACAGTTGGTCCTTGCTCAGACTAATAGTTCTATTGCATTTAATTTGAAGGACAGCCAGTCAGTCAGTGCTATGAATCAATGAAACACTGAAAATAAGCTCTACCGCTTTTTAGAAAGTCACCTCTATCCATAAGCTCTGGATACCCCTTGCCATTAAAAGGGCTCTGCAAACACCGAGTATGGGGCTGATCCTGTACACAGGTACCTATCCCATCCATATGCCTGCAAACTGCCTGGAGAATTGTAGTGTGACTGCTCATGCAGATAAAGCTGAGTACTTTTGAAATGCCTGTAAATAAAGGGCTACAAATGGTCTTTTACTTACTTGTCTGAGAAGAAAATTAAGATATTCGCAGCTTCTAATCAGCTTACAATTGTAGTAACTTACGGAATAGAAACTAAAATGGTTTCTCACTGTGTTCTCTATTGTAGCACAGGTCAGAGAAGATATGTATCTCCATCAGGAAGAGTGTCAGGCTCCTGTAGGTGTTTACAGGAGGGAGGTGTCGGTGCTTTGCTCTCTGTGCCATGTCTCTGAGAGCCCGCTACAGCTGGTGGAAGCACCTGCTCCTCATTGAGGGACCTGGGGTGGACTCTGCCTCACTGCCAGATGCAACACATCTGGACAGCAGATGCTGTAACTTTTAAAGTGGGTAGCAGATGGTGGTGTGCTCTTCTGCCCAAACAGGAGGCATTATAACATCAAGGGTATCTGAACTGGGCAGGCACTCCACCTCTCCCAGCTCTGAAATAGCCCTGGCTTTATCCACAAAATATAGCTATCTTTTTGCCATTTGTGATTTCCAAAAAGTCACTGGAATAATTTAAGTTGCTGCCATTCACTTTTTAGGATTAAACCTCATATCCAGAGGAGAATTTGCCAGGCAGGGTGACTACCCAGAGTGCCCAACCCCACGGCCAGAGCTGGCTGTCCATATGGATACAGGCTCCAGCCTCAGCCCTGATGTTTCAAGTTGCCCTGCAGGCTGGCACAACCTACTTAGTAGATTGCTTCTGGCACCATTATATTCCACCAGGACACTGAAATCAAGTAACTAGAAGGAAATTCAAGACTAAGGAGGTGGAATTCCCAGAAGCTGGCACACAGCAGTGGAACTCACAGGAAGCAAAAAATAGTCCTGTCTTCTGCCATTACCAGCACTTAGTACAAGCCACATTTTTTTTAAATGGATCTTTCCCTCAATACTAAAATAAATTCTGCACACACCACATCATCCCCCAACATGGTCACTCACCCACACAACCCTTAATAGGGACAAATCTGTCACCCCAAGCAAAAGTCTATAAATTAACTGAAATGCTACTCAAATAAACTGGGAAAGGAGATTAACAGCGGCACTGATCTTGTTGTTTCTGTTGTGAAGTAGTGGGGTGCTGCTCACGTTTGCATGTAAATAGCTCCATTGTATAGATTTTTGGGTTGTATTGACCTCCAAGGAAATGCTGTTGATCAGAGTTGTGGAAAATATGTGAATTATAATCATATAATCACATGAGAATACTCTGGGAAAGGATAAAAACTGGAAAGTTGTTTCCAAAAACCCAAGTTCCAGAATAATGAGGTAAAATCACATCTGTAATTAAGTGTAGACAATGTAGTCTCAGGAGAAAACCCAAAGAGTTTATATTCCTTATAAAGATCATCTGAAAGTTGATGAGAGAACTGCAGTATCAACCCATGGTCTGTAACAAAGGCAATTATAAACAGAGTGTATTTTTAGCTGGAACAGCATATTCAGGGTGGAAGAAGAGTAAATCTTTACTGGTACAGGAAAGAAATGTGCAACTTAAATAAAACAAGGATGTGTTTTTGCCACAGGTGGGAAGATACATATTAAGAGTCTTGTAGTGCATGTCTTACCATGATATCAACTAATCATTAATTAAATTACCTGATTGGTTTAAAGCCATACTTGCATTTATTTCAAATGTATTTAATTATTTCAAAATATATGTACTATTTAATTTATGCAAAACAGGTATTAGGAAATATATGAAAAGAAGAAAAGGCTTCTACGGAGAGATTTTTTAAGACGCTGCAGGCAGTTTGTGACTCCATTTCCCAATACTGTGTGTTTCATATGGGCTTCTCATCTCTTTTTTTAATAGATTTTTGTGCTGAAACCCAGCATAACCTAGATTTGAATAGGAACAGATGTTTGGGCTGTAGCATTCTCCTGCCTGTTTTGCTGTCTTTTTTATCTCACTCCAGGGTGAGATATTGGAAGTTTTATTTCAGAAACTAGTCCTCAGCACAAGACAGCTTGTATTTCTGATCTTCTTTGTCTCTTCCATTTAGGACCACAGTAGTACATTCAGATTGATTTGTAATTTTCAATGGCAGTTTAATGAAAAAATTTATGCAAGTATCAACTGAATATTTGCACAAGATAATAAAATTACTTCTATAAACCTTCAGGACTCCCATTATGTCCCACTTGCCAGTTAGGCTTTTACTGGGGGAAATCCCCCCGATACTCCTACAGAGGATAAGGTGTTAAATTTTCAGGGCTTTCTGTTAAGTCAGAAACCTTGGCATGAGGAAGAATGACATGCAAAACACTTGCTAACTCTACTTTTCACATTGATTTTGATATTAGTTATAAACGCTTTCTCAGAGATTGGCTAAGAATTGATGAAAATTAAGATGGAGACCAAAGTCCAGGCACTACATCACTCACCTGTGGCACCATGGGCCATAGAGCTGAGGAGATGCAGGGAATTGAGAAAGCAAAGAGAGGGCAGCTGGTGAGAGCAGGGGGTCCTATGGACTCAAGGTGTCAGTGAGACTGCTAAGACAAGTGGACATTATTAACTACTAGTAAGAATTAATCAAAACCAAGGGGTTTTTTAGACTAAGTCTGTAAAGGGTGTACGTTTGTGTGTGTATTTTACTAATCTGAGACCTTTTGTACTTCAAAGGGGAATGTGTGGGACAATGGAATAGCCGCATAAGGACTTTATGATCTCCTCCTATTACAATGGCACCGTAAAATTTCTTATATATTTATGGGACTGTCATGGTTTAACCCCAGCCGGCAACTAAGCACCACGCAGCTGCTCACTCCCTCCCCCCATGTCAGGATGTGGGAGAGAATTAGAACAGTAAAAGGTGAGAAAACTTGTGAGTTGAGATAAAGACAGTTTAATAGGTAAAGAAAAAGCTGCGCACACAAACAAAGCAAAACAAGGAATTTATTCACCACTTCCCATGGGCAGGCAGGTGTTCAGCCATCTCCAGGAAAGCAGGGCTCCATCACGTTTAATGGCTACTTGGGAAGACAAAAGCCATCACTCTGAACTTCTCCCCTTCCTTCTTCTTCCCTCAGCTTTACATGTTGAACACGACGTGCTATGGTCTGGGATATCCCTTGGGTCAGTTGGGGTCAGCTGTCCCAGCTGTGTCCCCTCCCAACTTCTTGTGCCCTCCCAGCCAACTCACTGGTGGGGTGGGGTGGGGTGAGAAGCAGAAAAGGCCTTGGCTCTGTGTGAGCACTGCTCAGCAGTAACAAAAACATCTCGGCATTATCAACACTGCTTTCAGCATGAATCTAAAACATAGCCACATACTAGCTACTGTGAAGAAAATTAACTCTATCCCAGCCAAAACCAGCACAAGGACTCATGACATTTATATTGTACTATAATTCTGCACCCACTTTCAGGTATTGCATTCACTTTGGTGAATTTTATTCATGGGACCTAGGAAGAAAAAGCCACGTGCTCTCACCTATTTTAAGTTTAACATGGGTGGACAGATTATAAACCTTTTCCATGCCGTGTTCCTTAGGCCTTGCACGTAAGCTGCATGCAACTTTCTCCCATAATGCATGGTCCTAGGAAACAGTTTGTGCTTTGAGTGGAAAAAAAAAGTCAAGAGAGCTCCCTGAAGTCCTGACAGCCAGGAGATGGGTAGTCCTGTGACCTGCTGCCTCCTGAGCTGCCTTTTGGAGGAGTGCTTGCTGGAGAGCAGTCTTCAGTCCTGCTGAACCTCCAGGCTCTCTCACAGCCAGACAGGCTGAGCTCCTGATGCCATTAGTCCTTCTCTCCCTTTTGATCTTCTGTTCCTTCTTAAACCAAAAGTTTAAACAGTAATAGCCCTTAAAAAGATTCACCCTTACAATGCCTATGCCTTCACATATACTTAAACTTATATGCAATGTAAAGCAAAAATACCAGCAGTTAAAATCTGTTATCTGAAAGGTGAAAAAAAAGGTTTTACAGTGATGTTTGTTCTGTAGAAAGAATTCACGAATTTTTTTTTTTGCTACCACCTCTTAAACAAACTTCTCAGTGCCTCTTAAAACTCTTCAGACTATTGCTACAAGCAGTATTGCTTAATACATCATACATTAAGGAACAAAATCTCATGTGAAAACATAGCTCCATTTAGATTATGCTTTTATGCATCAGAAAAATTATTTTAAATGTTTTTTGAGCCCCTTCTGAGAATTGACTTGATTCCCACATCATTTTGCTCAGAAGTGCAATCAAAATCTCTTAAGAACAAGGCACGGTCTAATTGGCATACTTAAAAATTCTTAATTGTGACTTGGAGACGGCAGCGTATTTTAAGAATATGGTTTCAAAGAAAGAATGGGGTTTTTTTCTCCAAGAACCATTATGGTGGTTAGCTATCTCTTTGAAAACTCCATGAAAACTTTAACAGTTCAACTTCAAGCTTGAGTTTTTGGAGATTAAATTGTTCTGTTGCCCCAGAAGATATAAATTACTAATGTTTAACTCAGCAGATGTAAAAATCTTGCTGCTTTGTGTGTTCTTGAAAGTTTCAGTGAGTCCAGTGCATAGGCAGGTTTCAGGAAAGGATTCAAGTTCTTGTTTTCCATGAATAATAGTCTTGAGAATAGCACTGAAAACCTCAGTCTTCTGAGTGTCCTAATATCTCCATATGCAGTCCGAACCACACACTTATTGCTGTATCGGTAGTGATGCACAGACAGTTTCATGGTACTATTTCAGGCATTTGTTTATCTATAAAGTCAGACTTTCTTATTGCCATGGGAGGCCTCCATCTCAGACAGCTTCAGTTGTATGAAGGTCAGGCATCGTGTTTAGGAGAGCCAAGAAGATCAGCCATCTGTCTCACCCCGGGGTGGGTGTCAGAGCACTTCCTAGCAGTGAGCCATCCTTGCCCTTCTGCCACCACTGTCCCTCCATGACTCAAAGGGAGCTGGGAAAACTTGCTGGGACTGGGTGCCTGGCTATCATCAGTGAAACTTAAATGAAATACACTTAAACCCATAAATCCAACTTTATGGCTTCACATGTATCTGCCGTAAAAATCTACACAAATGCTGCTTTTTTTTTTTTTAAATTTGATTCATGATAAAGATGTTGGGTTTAAGTGCTACATTTGTTTTTTGATTCAGACTGAAAGATAATACCTCAGACCATTGGAAAAAGATTTCTCACTGCTGTCGTCTGATATCATAAACCACAATTTCTTATGTGAAATAAAGCCGCCTTCTGGTCATGATCTGGGTTGCAAGATCCAGATTGGCCTCATCCAGTTCCCTGAACTCATGACTACTCATGACTGTACCCATCCTTCTAAATCATGAAGTGCTGTCAGGGTTAAAGCTCTAATGGAAGTTGCACCAAAGTATTCAAAAAGAAAATTTAAAATTGCAGGTGTATTACTCTAGAGTAAACACTTTCAATTTGCAAGTCCCCTAAAACTTTCCTTGTACATTCCTGTATAGGGAGGTTAAGCATACTGTCAATAGGTAGGTTTGTTTGCTTGTATTGTCTTTCACAGCCCCCTTAGGAGTAGTCTAGAGACTTGCCCAAGGGCCCACAGATGGATGGTTGAAAAAACCTCTCTAGAGTAAAACAGAAAGTCTGTGACCTCAGTTTCACAGTTATGCTGGGTTTTATTTTTGATGCAAGTAATTTTCAGCAGGATGAGTGAAGGGAAGACTGACTTATGTGGAATACAGGCATAACCAAGACAAACATATGTTGCAGGTCCTAAAAGATAATGGGCTTGGTTAACACATAAATGAATCTTTTAAATATGTTATCACAGATGAACAAGGAAAGGAGGAAATTTTGTGAATTATAAACCTCTAAACAGGTAGCAGCTTACTGGAATAGCTGAGAAGTTTCAGTTGTTTGTTGGAAGAAGACAAAAAGTGACAAATACCATAGGCAGAATGAAAAAGACATAATAAAGCTTGTAAGATAAATGAAATTTATTATGTGGAATAAACATTATAAATCAAAACCGTTAGAAGGGACATTAAGGGTTTCCAACCCAGGCAGATTCATTTGTCCTTTTGCATGTTTTTCTAACTTTCCTAAAGACCTTGAATAGTCATTTCAGTGCTCTGCACTTATTAGAAAGTTTTTCCACCTATCTAGTTTAATTCTTCTGTATACTATGTATCTTTTTAAATACTTTTTTCTTTTCTTTTTCTTCCCTTACTTAAAACTTATCACACCCCTTTTCTAACCACAGCTCACTTTTGTCCCTTCTATGCCCCTCCAGTAGTGAAAAAAGTCCAAGATCATTCTCTGCCTTTTATAAAAATGGCACTTCACAAATTCACAGAAGTGTTCTAACTCTAAGCAGAATTCTGCTTTCATCAGTTCTCTTTCAGTGAAAGCAAGATTTTGCTCAAAGACCAGTAGCCCCAAAGAAGGGGGAGGAGGAATTTACAAGCTTTCAATTTATGAAGAAAAATTTGAAAGATGAAATGGATTTAAGCACCTTTTCACAATTCTAATAGGAAGAGTCATGAAGCTTATGAAACTTTGGAGGTCATATAATAAAAAATAATCCCTTAGGGGTATGACCTCCTTTCGCAGTTTGCATGTAACTGTAATAGGAGTCAAGCACAAACTGGGATAAGGAAATAGATGTATCAGATTAAAAGCTTTTAAAAGTCCTTTTCCTGGATCATAAACGTCTTCCTAGCATTTTCAATTATTGCAGTGTGTTAAATATAGTAGTTCTTACTTGAGGACTACATGAGATTTTTGCAGGCAATTATTTCTCTTCCTTGTCATTAACACAGAACATATGTGATGTACTAAACAAGAATTGTATGCTGTACCATAGGTGTCCTGTAGAGTTACAGCAAGAAAGCTTTACTTATTGAGTTGCTCGGGTAAACAGGTCCAGTGTTATCAGTAGTAACTGAGAAAATAAGCAGGAGAAAAAAGAGAGGTGTATCACAAAGAATTGCAAAAAGGTACCTTCAGTCTGTATAGAATGAAACTCAACATACACATACATACATAGCACTCCAAGGATTTCAAGTTTGTTCCCTATGAATTTTTCCTACCTTTCTAGAAGAAAGAAAGAAAGAAAGAAAGAAAGAAAGAAGGAAAGAAAGAAAGAAAGAAAGAAAGAAAGAAAGAAAGAAAAGAATGGAAGACCACCAGCAACAGAGTAAGATATGTCAGGCCTAAAGAACATATCCTGGTGTGACTTACTGGGGAGAAGTGAGGGAGAAACTTTCAGGAAGTGCTGGCAAATTGTTCTTCCATAGCATGGAAAAGGAGGCTGAAAAGTATTGCCTTTAGTGAGTTTTCTGTCTTAAATCTACATTAATTCCTTCCGCTTTATCTTTATAGGCTAGCAATGATGCATTCAGTAATTGTTCCTTAAGGTGGTAAACGACGAGGCACAGTGACAGGGAGAGCAGGATCCCAGGGACAGGCAGCTGCGTTTTGGATTCTAACTTGTAAAAGATGCCAGATAAATGTTTTTCACCCCTGAAAGACCCCAAGACAGTAGGAATCTTTTCAGACTCCAGTGATTTAAAGTATTAGGGATCTAGTGGCTGGTATCCCTTGGATTCTGGCAATAGGACGTCAGAATATTTTGAGGTGATTGTTCTGTTTTGACTTTTTTTGTTGTTGTTTTTCCTTCTAAATATGTCCAGAATAAACTGCAAATTGCCTTTCCACAAAACCCCAGGTTTTTTTTCCCCTTACTGCCTGATTGTGCAAAAATAAAACATTTCTGCAAAGCACCTACCTAGTAGGAATCTCTGAAGAAGAAAGGACGTTCCAGTATTTGCTTTAACCATTCAGTGTGATCTGGAAATGCTTGTATGTCATTCTGGAAACACAGCAAATCAAAGAATATAAAAAAACAGGTGTATGAAAAATGTTTGGAAACTTGCACAACTTGTCTTGAAGAACCAGCCTTATTTTGCCTCACATTTTTGGAACTGCCAGTACTTCCTGTTGCTCTGAGAAATGAGAAGATCCTCAGTGGTCAGGCCTCTGGGACCAAGATAAACACTGGATATGACATGGGAGGGCACAGATGTACTTCTCATTGCAGGTGATTACCTCATCTATCTGGACCCCACTTGCTGTCCACTTCCCCATCTGTTGTTTCAGATTGTGACACATAGACCTCTGGGAGGAGTTTAATAGAAAGCTGGACAGTAAATAAATAAACTTTGTTTCCATGAAAGACTAAGAAAAAATTTGTTAGCTTTGGAAGTATCTTTCCATTGAAAAATGTAATTTTTTTCAGCAGCAAAATATAGATATTTTGTTTTTTGTTTTTCAATTTTTAAAGGAAATATAAAAAATTAGTTGAATCCTTCATTTTCTTAACAAAGGCAATATTGATGGAAAACTGTTATCCAGCTGAGTGGAGTGACCAAATCCCAGTTGAGGGCATTGGAGTGCTGCTGTGTGGAATGGCAGTGTTCCACTTTCCACTGTATTTGGAAAACATGGTTTTGTCTTCTTTTTAGACAAGAGTAAAACTTCTGAGCATTTGCATGAACTTTGAAATAGCAAGAGGATTTTTGCTTTGAAAGTTGCATAAACAAGAACATTAAAACTCAGGTATGACTGCAAAAAAAGAATTTGCATGTGGGAGAGTCCTCAGGAGCTGACTGATTCAGATGCTCTATTGCTCTGGGTAGTATGTGACAGAAATCATGCCTAGTGGTGGTAGCATTTCATCAGATTTAAGAGACTGAAGCATGTTTTCAAGCCTGTGAATGTCATGGTAGTCAATGGTTTATGTGGAAAATAAATCCAATAAGGTCCCGAGATGCAGCAACTTGAAAATGTATTCAAATAAATTATGAATTTAAATGTATTTAAATAAGCCATTGTGCTGATTATGCAGCAGAAGTGCTGGTTTTCATGGTGAAGTATAAGTACCAATGTCATAAACATTGATTATTAGAAGGGAAAATTGTGAAACAATTTCTAAAGCACTCAGCATTGACCCAGGTCTGCAGGCTTTGAAGTTATTGGAAGGTTCTTCCACTGTATTCACTAGTTAGGCCAATACTGAATGCTTTTAAATATCTCCTGTGGTTTGATCTGTTAGAGGCAACATTTATGCATCATCAGTACAAACACACAGCACACTTTCAGTAAAAACCTTAATCTGAAGAAAGAGCACTTCTGATTTTCCCATTTTACTCTGTTGGTAAAGGCTGGAAAATTACAATAATTTAAACAATTAGCAAGTTGAGCCTATTCAAAATTAAATAAAAACAGACCCCTTTTTGGATATGAAAATGTTCTATTAAGCTTTTTCTGCTTATTTCTTCATTTTTTCATATAATCCTATCAAGATATTGGTCAGAGTGCTTAACAGAAATACAAAAATATGTTGATTAATATAGTATTATAGTACCCCATAGCTTTTATATGTCAAAATTTCTAGTATTTCATATGGAAAAGATAGTCCCTGACTAAAGCATTTTTAGGAAGGACATTTTAATTTAGAGTAGGGCTCAGAGTGGTACCAAAAAAAAATCTTGAATTGGCCTCAGTGTCCTTGATTAAAAAAAAACCCCAAAGTAATATTTATAGTTAATTAGAGCCAAGAGTTGTGAAAAATACCTACAAGTTTTAGGTTGTTCTTTTTCAGTTTTTTCTTTACATACATATTAGTACAGATTGTTAAAGTTTTGTAAGTGAATGGGATAAGCCATCTAGACTGAGCTGATGTATGTAATATAAGTTAAAAAGGGAAAAAAGATGTGATTAGAAATGTGTGTCTATTCCTTGGATGCTTCTTGGAACCAGAACTGGACATTAGGAACTGGACATTTAGACTGGACATTAGGAAGCATTTCTTTACCGAGAGGGTGGTGGTCGAGCACTGGAACAGACTTCCTAGAGAGGTGGTTGATGCCCCAAGCCTGTCAGTGTTTAAGAGGCAGTTGGACAATACCCTTAATAACATGCTTTAACTTGGTCAATCCTGAATTGCTCAGGCAGTTGGACTAGATGATTGTTGTAGGTCCCTTCCAACTGAAAAACTCGATTCTATTCTATTCTACCACAAGATGCATGTCAATTTTTCTGATGCAATAATCAAACTTCTCAACTGGTCTATTTGGGTGTTGCTATATTGAAGATATTATATCTAACATATAGGAAATTGTATTTTAATGTTAAAAATTGTTCAACAGAGCTTATCTAAGGGCTTTGCCTCTTCAGCTTTGCTAATAAGTTAATGGTACCTGAGATTTCTAAATGTTAACTATGACAATTCCAGCTGAGCCCTGAAAATAACACTTAAACTTTACAAAGTAAACCACAAAATATACACAGAAAGTTAGCCAGGAGACCAAACAGGAAAAGAAAATTTCTAAAGTTTTGTGGGATGGTCAATTCATGTACAATGTTCATACTAATGGGCTGTTGTACTTACTCAGCTAGACAGCTCCCTGTATTTTATTTTTAAGGACAAATAAATAGGTTGCAAGGAAATTTCAAAGGAAAAAAGGATCCACAAAACAAACAAAAAGAAACTGGAAACAAAGCCTGAGGACACAGTAGTGGTCAGTAATAGCATTTCAGTTTTTCACAACACGGCTTGCAAAAAAAAAAAAGGTATCACAGGGCCAGCAAGTTTCATCCAAACCATTGTTTGTGGTGTGGATGGGATGACTTTTTCATGTTCTTCCTCCTGTTGCCAAGATTATCTGACCTCATTTGGCCTCAAGACCTGGTCTTTTGGGAGGCTGCCCCCAGCATGGTGCTAGGATCCCACAGGTCCCTGGGAGGGAGGAGCCCCTGCCGTAGGAAAAGGCTGTTCCCGCTCCAGAGAGGTGGTGGAGGTCCCCTGGTCCCCGTGTCCCTGATCTCAGCAGGGGAAGGGGGAAATAAGTGAAGTGACGCTGACCCACTGTGGGAAGGGTACAGAGGTTAGTGCTGCCAACTGAGCTAGCACATGGCTGCTTGAAGCTTAGATGCTGTCAGTGCATTTTCTCTTTTCTGGGATGCAGACTCCGCTGCACCTGATCATCAGTAATGAGGTCTAGGAATGAAATTGCTCCTGATCTCTGGTGAAGTGAATGCTACTAACACAGCATTTAAAGATACTACTCATAAGGCAAGGTAATTTTAGAGATGTCTCCTGTAGATACCCAGAACTGCAATAAAGCATTAATCTTTCCTTGCTTCCCAGTGCTTCCTACAGGGCCTCCCAACCTTCTCATAAAGTGATCAAAAAAATCCCCAGGAAGAGCTAAGTCTGAAGCATCAACTTCTTCTGGGGGCACTTCTAGCCCAAAGGGAAAGGCTCTGGCATGGGGAACAGGATCCCAGGAAGATGCATCATCTCAAGTCACTATGTGAGTCCTGCCTGTGTGTCTTAGTGCAGGCACAGCTCTGCCTCTTTTATGCCTGAGCAAGTGCATCTGTAGGTATCCCAAAGTCTTCTGTACCTCAGGTGTTTCTGTACACATGGTGGAAATACATCCTCTTTCACATGTGTCACTTTGAGTGCCTTTGTAATTCAGTTCCCCTCCAGCAGTTTCCCACCTCTCCCACGTAAATTCATTTCATTCCATCCATCACTCCCACTTGCAGATAAAAAAAAGCAAATACTATCTCAGTCAGTCCTTCATTAACTTTTTACGGCAAAAAGTGCAAAATAAAAAAATGTGGGGTTTTGTGTTTTTACAGTTTTAGAGTGGAGAAAAAATCTTTTCAATCACTCAAAAGCAGGGCATGACCTCCCTGATGACAATTAAAAGCAAATGCTTATTTTCATTTCCTAGACAGAATGACTTTGCTAGATTGCTGCTTCTTTTTTTTGCCATGCCAGGCCAAACCCACATTTCTTTGACTACCATACCCAGGCAACGTGTCACTCAGGCCATTCCTTCAATAGCTTTTCTAAAAATCAGCAGTGTCAAAGGATATCAATGGTGGCAACCCTGGGTTGACACAAAGAGGAAGTCGCATGGGGAGGTCCATATCACACCATGGAGCCCTGTGCAAAAGTAACCGAGGTAATCATCAAGGAAAATTGCAGTGTCCTTATGTGCAGTTCAAAACACAACTCTTGTGGTCAGAATAAATAGACATATAAAAAAATTTCACCAATCTCTTCCTTGCCTCACTCCTTTATGAAATCAGTATTCTTTTACATAATGCCTAGAAATTTTATAATATGTTAATGGATAGGAAGTTTAAATAAATTACAGATTAAATAGCCTAAAATTGTAACTGTAAACATGGCATAAAATATCTTTAATTTAAGGTATGTCTTTATTAATCTCCTCTGTGAATTTCTGCCAGTGAAATACTGTCTAAACAAAAAAGCTCAGTTCTGTTGCTGCCTATTTGTTATGTCTCTCTCTTTAGACTCATAGAAAAATCTTGAAATGCAACTGGATTTGGTTCAACCAGTGTTACTTGTTACTTGTGCTTGTTTGCTGGTTCTCATCTGGCTCCGGGCTAGGTCCATGAGGCCTGGTGTCTCAAGGGGACCAGGGAAATGGCTGTGGCCAGCCAGGCTGAGGAGAGAATAAGGTGGGATGGGAGGAAGAGAAGGCCAGATGGGAAAATGGGAAATGTCCAGCTCTGCCTTTGCTTTTACAAGGATGGGTCAGTAGCCAGGCTCCAAGAGGGATGACTCAGAAATCAGGAGCTCTCTCAGGAGCTTCTGAGGTAGAAACAGCAGCTTCAGTTCTACTTCTCAAACAAGCTGTAACTAGCTGTTTTGGACCTGGTCCTATTTTTTTTTATTTTAGTTTTTGTTCCCTCCCCATCTCTGCCCCATCCCTGAAAACTGCGACTGTGGAAAACTGTGTTGGTTTTTGATCACTTCTAGTTGCACAACTCACATCTTGGTAAAATAACCAGTTACTTCTCTTCTTGAACAGGTTTTTGTACCTACCCTAAGCCCCTTCCCTTACCATCCACATTAGCTGTTGAAAAGTTTCCTCTTATTATGTGGTGCTTAGCATAATAACAGTAGATTTTCCTGCTGTGTATTACAGTACTGGAAAACATTTAAATATTATCCACAAAGCTGAACCTTTTTATAGTCACCTCTTCTGTTCTCCTTAGTGCCTCAAAATAATTCCTGACTTGAGCCAGCTAATATCCTCTTGCTTAAGTGTTTCTGAAACCACTTACAGAAGTTGTGTACACAGTAAGGGAAGGTTTCCTCCACACTTTCCTCTTCCATCCCTGTCATTCAATGTTCCAGTCCAATGGTTTTTCCATTTCTGTTTCCACTGAGCTCATTTTAAAGTTCCAAATGGCTCCTTACACTTATATCCTCTATTCATTTCCTTCATTGCCATTTCTTTGCTTCCTTTTCTCATGCCATTATTCATATTAAGCTGTGCCACTATCTTTCAGCTCGCAAGTTACATCCCATTTTTTTTCCTTTATGGATCTGAAAGGTGTAAGAGGTGCATTTTGATTTCTGTAACCAATTTGCTATATATTTTTTTTCAAAACAGAAACTTTTTTCTTCTTTTTCTGATTAAAAAATCAAGAATTCCCAAACAAAATTGCTCAGAAGACCAACAGTTTGTTGACTTAGTCTTCTACAGTAAAGTTTCAAACAAAACATATTCCATGGATGAAAAATGAGGTATGCACAGCCCATCTTTTCTTAAATGTCAGCTTCCTAACCGAGCTTGAAATCAAAATTCATTTTTGAATGAATTCTTTTGTTGTTTATGCTGTATCTTGAATGAATATGGATCAGTACCTCTAATAAATTAGAATTCAGGTTTCATTTCCAGACCGATTGGAAAGGACAGTTACAGCTTTCCTAGGAGAACAGGGGAAAATGGTTACTATATTACAGTGGATTTACAAAGTCTGCTTTTCAGTGAGATATTCTGAAGGCACAACAAATATTTCAAACTCTAAGGAGCCATGGCATTAACTGCTCTAAGAGTTGATTTTAACAATTAAGATCTTAGCTCAGAAAAAAATGTTAAGCAAATGCAGAAGACTGAGCCAAGCACAGAACAGGGAGTGCTGGGACAACAATTCAAAATGAGAGGACCTCAAGGGAGGAGGACAGATAGGAGCATGATGGATCGCCCACCAGCGATAATAAATCATATGTACATTTTGCACCTGTGACAAAAGCCTAATGATTATACTTGTTTCAAAACCCAACAGCCAAAGGAAATCTTGCCTCAGATTCTACTTTATTGTTTATTTATTTCTATGCCTAAGTTTAGAAATTATGTTGTATTTCTTTTCTTCAAGGTCCAGAAACTAGCCATATGCTGAAAGCAATGACATAACTTGTTGCCTCCAGAAATGCTTCAGTTCAGAAGACTGAGCCTGGGTTGTTCTCTTCTGGGAGAACTGAAGTGCTGCAAACTGGAAAAAAATGCTGGATACTGCTGTTAATGCAAGATCACAGCTCTTGAAGCCTTACCTGTTTATGTACAAGGATTTCCCTTCTATGAAACAGTAAGATGATCAGATTTAAAAACAGGTAATGTAGGAGTTGCAGGAGTTACCTGTTATGAATATATTATCTACTGTATTTAACTTGTTTGTTTGTGAACAGACCATGAAGCATACAAAGATAGTTGCTATTCATAACTATTCACTAAAAAGTGACTAAATTACTGAATAAAAAATCTTCTATCTGTGAACATTTCACTGCAGCTTGTCTGTTTGTAATAGGTGGTTTGTCACTTGAAACACAAGTCGTTGTTCAGCTTCTCCAACTGACAGAAATATTTCTGTAGTAGTCCAAGCAATAAAGAGCCCAAGTTCTGCCTCAGAGGGTACTCAGCACTTCTAAAATTAGTGGTAATTCAGTATTCATAGCATTAAGGCCATTAATTCTACATCCTTCAAAAGATAATAATAATAATAATGATAATAATAATATTAATAATAATGAGATGCTTCTTGGGTTTTCCAAAAAGAGATATCGTCTCGGCACAACGTGATGGTAAAAGTTAATTCTGGTCTTCAGGCCTCTGCTGCTGAGGGGCAGTATTATTCCCAAGCTAAGGTCCTAAAGAAAGGTAGTGGGGAATAATTTCTTCACAAGAACAATACTTTGGGCCCATTTTGTCCTTCTTCCGGCAGGCTTCTCATTAGCAATCTTATGGGCTCACCACTCCACATGGCAAACAGAGAGAAGAAACAATGCCACTGCAATGCTTTCACGCTTACTGCATGTTTCTGCTTATCCCGGTTGCCCAATGGGTGGCAACTGGGGGAGACCCAAAGTCTACACAACATTACTCCTGAAACCGGGAGTGGCACTGGGAAGGGATGCTCTTTCTGTTTGCAAGCGTTGAGGACCGTTAGTCGGTGAAAGAGCTCTGTAGAGTTATATACATCACTGAAGGTGAGCAGCAGACTATGCATAACACATGGAAAATATATTTTTTTAGTCATAAAATCAGTCCTCAAAAATATGCAGTTCTACAGCAAATATTTATGTAACGTGTTAATTTTGTGTACAGCGTATGTTTCTCTTTTTCTTTACGTCACTCACTGAAGTTTCCTGAGATAGAAATGCAATTTCTGGCCAGATTGACTTTATACAAATATATCTGAATACAGAATGAAGGTTTGTGTTTGTGGGTTTTTTTTCGGGGAGTGGTGGTGGTGAAACTGATCTAAAGTAGTGTTTTTTGCTTTATAGTTGAGTATCACCTCATATTCACAGTCCTGGGAGATGAAGGCTGCTGTCTCACACAAGGGCAGCAGCTGCTGGCCTACCAGGCAGTGGTCCACTGAGGTGCAGGAGTGGACAACTGAGGTCCACTGTGGCAGGAGCGCTGCAGGAACTGAGACCTTTGCTGTCCCTGGGTAGGGGATGCAGAAGCAATACCACTGTGGTGTGTGTTTGTACGCATGGGGCAAATGGCTGGGGATACTCAGGACACCTGGGAAGGAAGGGTCATCTTTTGGGTAAGGGCAGTCCCTTCTCCCTCGTGCCCTGAAATATCAGACAAAAAGTGTGGAAGTGTGTTCTGTGCATGTCAAATTCTCTTTGATTAAATTGCTGTATTTCTTTAAATTATCTGCCATGTCATATTGATAACAACTAAATAAAGCCATATACATTATCTTAGGGAAATGCATGGCCTCAACCACTCTCAAGGAGGGAAGAGGGTCAGCAGTCCCCTGAACTCTTTTTGAGTGGCTGGTCCATGAGGTCACATTACCCTGCTGCATGCTACATTGCCTATTAGATCATCAGGCAGATTGCGGTTTATATCTATTTAGGAAGGAATGGCCCACAATATCTTGGTACAGTTTTCTCAAGTTTTTATGTACATACATACATTGTAGGTTCAAAGTGCAGCTGAGTTGGAGAAGTGGTCCCACAGATCATTCTGCTACACAGGCAGAAGCCCTGCCTAAACAGATGATTTAGTAAGTAAAGTGTTTTTCTGCCATCAATAACTATCCAGGTGTTAGTGAAGAAGTTTGAGTAACTCCTCAATATTTTCTATTGGCTGAGCCATCAGGCTGACACAGCCTATGTACTTTAGGATGCAATTTTATGCCAGAATATCTATATTAAAATATGATTTTAGAACTAAAGTGGATATACAGATGAGCGAGCCAGCACAGATTTCTCATCTCCATTTTTTCCTTCTTTTTTGTTGTTTTTTTTTTTTTTTTCCACATAGGAAGTCATCAGAGTTATATTTTTCCTGATTAACACATTCCTTCATCAACTATAATTGCAACCATTAAATTAGATTGCCTCCTGTTAATCTTCCACTGCTTCAATCCTATTATGCAGAGAAATAATGTAAACTGTCAGAATTAGAGGATGCAAGTGCCAATCTAGAGAAAAATATTGTTTTAATAAAAAGCCTTTCCATCATAGTGAACCTTAAAGCAATACATAGATGGCATTTTCTTAAACCGCCAGAAATATGCATAAAAAATGGGAAATCTTTTCATTAACAGGAAGAAATAAACATCATATCAGAGCTGATGGCATTCTCGCATGCATCATTTGTATAGCTCAACAGACATCTTAGAATTAAAGGGAGCCTCAGGCAAGGAGTCAGAGAAGCAAATAGGAGCACTTGAGGTCTTAATTTATATCTCAATATAAAGTTTATAAGGCTAGATAAAAAAGTAGATAGTGGAAACATTAAGTCCCAGCAGTCTAGCTAGTCTGATTAATATCTCTTTGAACAGAACTTATACTAAGACAGTTCAGGGAAGACACAGCTGGGTTTAAAAGGCAAAGCCTGGCACAGCTGCCAGGTTTGGCACATAATGGAGGTGGAATACTTCCTCTAGAGCTACCTTATGTTAAAATATGATATTAATTTTACAGTGAGTTTTAAAGATCTCATGATCTGAGTGAATGTATTAGCTTTTGCAGCACTGAAACTTTCTACACATCCTCCTGTGATTTTTTGAAGACTTTATCAAAGATTAATTAGAGCTGCAACACGTTCAGGAAAACACTGCATTTTTAAATTTTAAATTAAATTATAAACTGGCCCTAGTTTTCTAGTGTATAGATAAAACCAGCGACCGCTGGACTGAATAACTGATCTTCAGTACCACTATAGTCCATGGTCAATCAATTATTTTTTGATATTTGAGATAGTAAGAGAAAAAATGCATATTACCAGAATGAGCAGAATTATGTTAGCTTTGCTGTGAAGAGTAAACCAGGCATATTTATAGAAATCTACTGTTGGTTTATCATCTAATTTTTAAGATGGCTTGGGAAAATTGTCATTGGTGGATCTTAAGAGTTGGTTGTTCATTCAGAAACAAATGACTGGAATGCCACCCCCCCCCCCCAAAAAAAAAAAACCCAAACCACCACCCCAGAGTATTTTGATAAAGCTCCAGCTCATACATTTTCATTCCAAGGTTTCTCCACCAGTTTTTCACAGGATGATTTTTTTTCTCCTGTAGGTTATCATAAGGGTATTCTCAGAATTCATTCAGGGTCCCATTTGTAACTATTATTATTATTACAATAAGTACCTTTCCTGCTACAGCAAAGGTTCTCTTGAATTTTATTCAGGCTTATTCAGGCTATTTCAACCTCCGCAGTCCTCCTTTCCTTGGTGCAGCAACCTGGCAGTCCTCCAGCTGTGGCCTGCAGGGATTACTTGAAGTCCTCTACCAGGACAATTCTTTCCATTGCCAAAGGGGTTGAAAGATGCTTAAATGTACGCTTTATGTTTTTATGACCTTACTTTTCTGCATATTTAATTGCAGTAGTTGCCCTCAGCACATTGTGCTGCTAAGAGCAGGAGTTGAAATGAACTCAGTGCTCCTGAATTTAGGAGAGGTATACAACGTCTTCTGCTCAGATGTGGCCATGTTTCGAAGGAGGACACCCCTGAGTCTTGGGTAGGGGCAGCTGGGAGACCAGGTCTCCAGCTCAGGTGTTGGCAGTGAACCTTGGCCGGATGAGGGTGCAGCTCCCACCCTGCCCCTTTACGGGTGACCTGGCTGGGGGCTGCTGTAGGTAGAGATTGGGAGGGAGGCTCAGACACATGCCTCTGGTCTGCAGTGTGATGTTTTGACCGTAGACAACTCTGACCAGTTGCGTACAAAACTTAGATGATGTAGAATATGACTGACAGTATTTGGAAGTGGTAGTCACTGTGTTGCCAGTGGGGGGCAGGAATGACTTTAGCAGGTAAGGATGAAAAGCAGCTTCTCCATGGAATGCTCTCCATTGCAGAATGTATTATATCCAGAACAGTGACATGTCTTCAAAGGTAAGGGAAGAGAAAACAGGAAAATGGGAAGAACAACAAGAAGAAATTGGTAAGTGATGAGAAAAAGAGGCAAGAAAACAGACACAGAAAAGCAAGGCAGATATGGAAGTGCATGTGGGGAAGAAAGGATAGAAAGAAATGGGAGAAGAAAGCTTCACAAAGATGCTGAAGGAAACTAAAGTGAGAATAAGCACAGTGATTCAGAGAATGAGAAAGTGGGAAAAAGTCAGAGCGAGTTGGAGCAGTCACTGAAAAGAGACATAAGGGAACAGGGAACCGCCTGCGGTTCCCAGGAGTGGGTGATGAGGGGAGCCGACCCATTTGCCACCATCATCCAGCAACCCCATAGATCAGACATGACAGCAGCATCCTTATCTTCTTCCAGGCACATCCCTGGCCCTCAGTCCTTCCACCCTAACCTGACATCATAAAACACCAAAGGTGCTCCCTGAAGTACATGAACAAGTCATTCCCTGCTGAGTTCCTTCTCTGTTTGTAAATGCGATCCATCACAGATGGAAGGGCCTGCTGGCAATGGGGGAGTGAGACACCACTAAGGTCTGAGGAGACCACCACCCCCCACAGTGCTGCCCTCAGATGGTTTGTCTTTCTTACTCATTTTTCAATTATGTTGTCACTCTGGTAGTGGCAATATCCATACAGCACATAGGTTTTTGACGGAGGGCAAAGGCTTGTCAGAGGTGGATAAGGCATTTTTGTTGAAGAAATTCTCATTCTGTGCCCTTGTCTCTCAGTCTGTCATATCTATTTCTAAACTACCTAATTTGGGATTTGAGCAAAAATTGTATTATTACTTTATTCTATGAAATATTTTCTAAAGCAGTTTAGGTATGTGTCGGAATGTGAAGTGTGGAGCCTAATTAAATTATAATTAATTCATAATTTTCATGGTAAAAGTTATTATATATTTGCAATCTAATTACAGAGTAGTTTCATGATAATTGAAAAGTTATTAGTGGAACATAGAGTGAAACATTATAGGAAATCACCATTTTGTCCAATTTGCACATCATTATTTGTTTAAAAAAATATAAGGATGGAATTGTTTGCACTATACTCTCAAAAGTATTTTGCCAAAAGGAGTTCATTGTTCAGATTTGAATGAGTGTTTAAGTGCTTGCTTTCTCTCATCCCCTAAATTTTACATTCAGTCATCCCTGTACAAACCATGGAAATATTTCTGGTGGACAGATAGTTCTTCAGCATGTCCTCAGGTGCTTTTTGAGATAAGATGGAGATGGAAAGTAGAAGAGCATCTGTATACTGGGTGATAAGGGTGAAAACACAGCATCACAGTGATTTATAGTATATCTGAGGTATACATGGAGTATTTTTTTATTTTTCCCTTTAAAAGAAACAGAGCTTTGCACTTGAGGCTAAGCTTGGGACTGTTAATTGGGAATTGTCAGAATGAGTTGCAAGTGCAGTGAGACCTCCGTAAGATTACACAGCTGAAGCAGGACAAAACTTTGCCAATACATGGATAATTGCATGCAATTTACCTACAGGGCTTTGCATTATGTTTCAAAATGTTATGAATAGCAGTGATCTTCATGGTCACAGTATTCATTAGAGAACTTATCCACTGAAGAAACATTTCAGGTAAACTTTAGATGGCAGGTCTGTTATTTCTGCACTTGCTGCATCTTTAGGAACTACAGTGCACTGTTTAAGCTCAGCCTGTTTTAGAGGGAGGGCTGAGGCCTGGCTCCCAATGGACTTACTTCATGTTGAGAAAGAGAGAGCTGGTCCCGAAGTTATTCAGGTCTACATGGTAAACCGTAAAATGGGGAGATCTCTTTAAGCCATTGTTTTGCAGTGGTAAATCAAGGTGAAGATATGGCAGAGCCCTGTTTTGTGAATAAAAGGGGAAAGGTCCTGTCTGGGGCCAGGATTGTGCCCATTTGCTACTGATGGATGTTGGAAAGCAGACTGCAAAGCATCACCAATGCCTATCAGCGGACTGAGACAAACCTCTGCTAGGAATGAGTGCTGCACTTCTGAACACAGCACTTCCTGCTCCCTACTTGCTAAAGAGGTGCCAACATGTTTCAAAAAAATTACGCTGGTGGTGAATGGACTGCATCATGTTTTTCTCTCCCAAACCCTGTTGACAAAACCGAGCCCAGCACCTATACCATGCTTTGCACAGCCTTCCGTCACAAACATCATTGCCCACAAGAGGAGGACTAATGATGCCGTTGCTTCTGTTGGCACCACTAGACTTTGCACTAATCTTGGGAAACATGCAGAAAGGGCTTCCATGGCCCTTCACCCCTCCCTCTGATCCCGAAGAAAAACTGCAAGGCGCTTCTTGAACTGCAGCAGCTGCTACGTTACTGTTAGGCATGAAAAGAGAGGCATCTAAACCGCACACTACAAAATATTTCTTAGGGTGTAAATACATGTGCTTAAAAAAAAAAAAACTAAAATGCTGAATGCTTTCTATTCTTCTTGTTGAAGTTTTAGCCATGGAAAGGGAAAGACTGAAAAGAAGCACTGACAAATCACTTATTGCAAAACTGGAAAGAAAATTTTGCAGTGCTTAGAAAATTTGTACACGGAGCTATTTTAAAACTAACAACAGAGTGATGACATCTTGGAATGAATGCCTACAGAGTTAGAAAGCATAGGGTAAATTAGTTTCAAATGAATGACAGACATATTTAAAAAAAAAGCTTAAGTGAGTTAGAAATCTAAATCTTCCTTTCAGACATGACTAAAGGTACTTAGAGAGACAGCCTTTTTCAAAATGTGGCTTGAGCTCCTGAGGTACAGACACTCTTTGAAAACTGTTTAAATGTAAGACAGTTTTCTTTGTGAAGTAGAAAATGCTAGAAATTTTAGATAGCCTTAGTTGGGGAGGTTTGTAAGGAGCCTCAAGTCTTTGCTAAAGGATCTTGGACTACTACTTCTGTTGCTCATTTCCCCAAATGAGCAGCAGTAGAGGTAACAGAAGATGAAAATATAAGGGTTATTAACATAAGAAAATTATGTTTAATTTTGCCAGTAAGCAATAAGGAAAGAAATAAATTTGCCCAGAAATTCAAGCAAAATTTGCATGTGTATAGCAGCTTATCCTACAATGTTCTCAAAGAAAAGGATATTAATAGAAGGGATGTGTATCACTGTTGCCAAAACCTGTGTGGGCATCTTGCAACAGTCAGGAACATTACCAGGGAGACTGGAAGTGCTGTGTGCCCTCTGCTTTCTCATCTGTCCTTGCGCATTGTGTGCTCTGGTCTCTACCATGGAGAAAGAGCTGGTTTTAGTTTTAGTTTATTTAGTTACTAAAGAATGAGTTATTCTCCAGCCTCAAGACATAGCGATGTATCTTCACATGGTACAGTCTAAGAACATTTGATTACAAATTGCAAACTCTTACCACTCAGTTTGCCAATACTTTATGTCCCAAATCTATAGACTTTATGGCAACCTTGTGATGCAAATTTGCGATAATGATTGCTCTGATCCCAACATTGCAGGCACACAGTCTGAACAATGTTAGAATTATTTATCAGAGGTGTACAAATCTTGATGTCCTTCACAAAGGCCAAATAAAATGAATCTTTCTTTATGAACCTATATTCTCTATATACAGCAGTACTTTTGTGTTGCACGTAGTTATAGTTAACACACTATGGTAGCATCTTTGTTGAAACATGAATCTTTGGCATTAATTTGAGATTTTTTTTTTTTTTGTAAGGAGTAGAACAACACAGCACAAGAAGCAATCACATTTCCAATGTTATGACATTGGTAATTCCAGTACAATTTTTTTCTCAGTATTTTGATAAGACTTCAGTGAACAGGTTATTTTCAGGAAGCCATGTTATGGTGTCATGGATGAGTGATTTAGGATCCTTAAAGAATCTGTAAAAGTGGGACTTAACAGAGTTCGATGGCAAGGTTCACTCTATTACTACATGGGAGAGGCATACAAAGGAAAATCAAATTATAATCGATTTAGGATGATTTGCACAGAGATTGGAGATACAAAAAGGTAAGGGAGACCCTCCTGTTGAGTCATGAGGTTCAGAATGGACCCCCTTACTTTCTAAACTCCTCATGGAGCTTAGGTGCAGCTAGATCCAAAGTTAGTCTCAGACCTGGTCAACGGTTTATGGCTAAGAGATTCAAAGTAAGGAAAACCTCCTGCTGAGTCATGAGGTTCAGAATCGACCCCTTGCTTTCTAAACTCCTTCTCAGAGAGGTGTCTAGGTGCAGCTGGATCCAATCTTAGTCCCAGACTTCGTCAATGTTTTATGGCTAAGGGAATATGTGCACAATCAATCCTTTATATCACTTAGGATTTCAAAGTTTAGCATGCTATTAATCACTTACTGATCTGTCCAGGTGTCTGGTGCTAGTTCACTCCAAAGTTTGAGCACTTGGTTTCCCGAAACAGACTGTCAGGCATTGAGTCTTATAAAAATAATTTAATAGAGTGGTACAGCAGCAGGGTCAGCTCCTGTGGGGTGCCTCCGGGGAGGGACTGACAGAAGGAAGTGGGGAAGGAGAAGGAGAGGAAGGAAGGAAGGAAAGAAGGAAGGAAGGAAGGGAGGGAGGGAGGGAGGGAGGGAGGGAGGAAGGAAGGAAAGAAGGGCCTGAACAAAGAAATTCCTGGGCAATTATACCCTTTCAGACTATTCGCCCGTCCCTCACACACTCTTCACACTCTCTTTGTGTGTCTCCCACACACCCTTTGGTTCAATAGTGATTCTGGTCTGACACCTTCTGACTCCTTATTGGATTCCTTCACTCTCTCCATACAGGCTGTTATCTTGTCCAGTTGCAGGTGCTGTTGACAGTTGTAACCTTGAAACCTCCTTATCTCCTGATTTACGCTGGCTCTGGAGGCCTCTGTTTTGATTAAGTAAGTACACGTTTAGCAAATCTCAGTAAAAAGTTTACAGCTTACGGCCTAAGACTTCAGCAAACCTAGCTACTCATGCTAAGCAAGTAGAGTTAAACAAACAACATACTAAATCACACAACACTATAAGTTTAAGTGATTCATTCTATTTAAAACTTACTTATTTAAGCTAAAAGACTAATATCTCTTAATACTGAGACATGTCCCTGCTCAAGGGGAAAGTTGCCTGGCATGCAGTGTAGCTGCTGTCCAGGGAGAACTCAAATTGGGCTCATCCAACAGTCTGTCATTGGTAAAAGACCTCGTTGCTGGAGATCACCGCCATGCAACCACACGGTCTGGTAGGGAGAGCTCAAAGAAGCCTCACTTAGGCTGTCATATTTATGGGATAAAGTGGTTGGCTCAGACTTAAATTGCATACAATGGGAGAGGTATGCACAAGAGGTATGCCCACAACCTTCACTGTGTCGCTCTGCTCCTTTGTGAATTTCCTAGAGGAGTTCTTGGCCCGGCTACAGCTCGGGCCTTTACCTCCTTTGGAGCCTGTATGAAACTGCTGCTGGTTTGGTTACGGGGGGGAGGCAGGGGTGGTGGTGGTGGTGGTGAAGAGCATCCCTCACATATGGCCAGGAAAACTGCAAGATCATTTTAGGTAAACAAAAGTAAATAATCTGGTTACATCAAATACAGAATGTAGCAAAAAGCTTCATTGATTCTAAGGCAGACATTTTCAATAAAACCAGCCACCCACAGACATATTTAATCACCTTAGTAAAGAGGATTTGATTTTCTATGGCAACTGAACATCTGTCACATCCAGTAACTTCCCAGATACTTTGAATTTTTTGTTCCAAAACGGATGTCCGCAGCACCCTTTGAGTGAATATTTGATGTTCCATCTAGCCCAGGCATGTGCTCCTGCTACTGCCTTTGTACCACTCAGATTTTTTAGAGAAAAATTTGTAAGCAACGTTGTTTACTTTTGAGTACTTAAGCCCCATTAACCTCACTGGACTTAAGATACATTTAGGCTGAAGCACACATATTGTCCTGGATATGACTGCTTTCTCAGTCAAAATTTATGCTAATAATAATAACATTTTGCATCTTTTTTAGAAAGATCCATCTGATTTTTTTCTCCTCTGAGCGTGTGAATTGCAGAATACCCTGGCTTTCTGTGCTATTTTGCATAATGACAGGAACTGAGTAACCTCAGTGGACTACGTGGTTGGAATTAGATGATCCTCTCATTCAGACATAGCCTGGCTGCTACTACCTGCTCCAGAAGTGGGTTTCCATAAGGCAGAGTAGCTCCAAATTAATGTGACCTGCAGGTCTCTTCCCTGCCATGAGCCGCCAGGGACTCTTCCATAGATGACTGTTCCTGGGACTGGGAGCAGTGGTGTCTGAGAGCCCCGGGGAGGCTGCTGGGGCTATGTCTGCACCTGTGGGCAAAGCTGGGTTAGAACTAATCCCTGCCTCCTTACCACATCTAAAATGGACATGGACTCTCTTTGTTTAGATGCATGCATAATTGTCTTTCTCAGATAATGCTAAAGAGGGTTGAGCAGTCCTGGTGATTTTAGATTAATAAATCAACTTTGATTTGATGAGCTAATTTGAGTTTTGGTGATGAATTCTTCAATAACATGAAATGACAATGGAATAAGAGCAGAGAGAGCTTCTGAACAGTAAAACCTTAGAATGTTAAGATGTAATATAGAAATGAAAGTTGTTGCATGGCTTTCCTAACTGGCAGTGCTTATTACAGGCTTTAATAAGTTTTTTCCCTAAAAAATCTATTTTCATGTGCAGTTGATTAGATGAGGGGAAAAACTACATTTACCTAATTTTCAAGTCAGACAATTAATTTTAGAAAGCCAGAGGGTGCAAAAAGTTAGAAATTATGTTGTCTGACTTTGGTGTTACAGGGTGATGACCAACATTTTCATTTGTTGGCCCTAGACACCAAAATCTTTTTGAGCTGTTAGAAGAATTCAGGTGCAGAAGAGAGTGAATTACTCTTGACACTTGAAGAAAATGAGCATGTTTCAAAGTCACTATTTTATTTATTTATGAATTTTATGAGGCTTTTATATTATTGTTTGTATTAAAAATTTCTTTATAGGAAGCACAAATTCTAAATAAAACTTTGCTATTTATTAACACTGAATGCTTGGTCTATTTACAGACACGTTGCTTCTATGTAGCATGAATTGTATAAGAAGAGACATATAATTATTCTTACATTGTATCAAGAACTCATACTGAATCTAAATCCAGAATGACTGATGTAAAATAAACATTTTGTTTAAAAGTCAGTGTTCTTCTGAAATTGTATTCTTATTGAATTCAGTGCTCAAGTCTCATTTGTACAAAATGGAGAAGAGCCAATTTTGCTTCTTTTAAATGTTGCTGCAAATTGTTAATGCATCTTTCCATGTCAGAATCTAAAAAAGTGCTCTACCAGAAGTGTACATTAATTTGATATTCCATGGACAAATTCTGTCTTTGGATATGCGTTTCCATATTTGTATGCAAGATAAGAATTTGATCCACAATTTACAATTAAGCAAAGCAAAGACAAAAAGTAAAACTCCTAGCTTGATATAAAAAGACATTAAGCAATTTTATTTTGGGCCCAATCAAGCATGCTTAATCCAAAATGTAATGCCGCCTTTTCAAGACCAGAAAGTGAAAGTCTAGATTTCAGAGATATTTATGTTCTGCTTTTATGACTGTCCTGGTTTCAGCTGGGATAGAGTTAATTGTATTCCTAGTAGCTGGTACGGTGCTATGTTTTGAGTTCAGTATGAGAAGAATGTTGATAACACTGAAGTTTTCAGTTGTTGCTAAGTAGTGTTTAGACTAAACTCAAGGATTTTTCAGCTTCTCATGTCCAGCCTGCAAGAAAGCTGGAGGGGCACAAGAAGTTGGCACAGGACACAGCCAGGGCACCTGACCCAAACTGGCCAACGGGGTATTCCATACCATGGGACGTCACATCTAGTATAGGAACTGGGGGGAGTGGGGGCGGCGGATCACTGCTCGGGGACTAGCTGGGTGTCGATCGGCGGGTGGTGAGCAATTACACTGTGCATCATTTGTACATTCCAATCCTTTTGTTATTGCTGTTGTCATTTTATTAGTGTTATCATTATCATTATTAGTTTCTTCCTTTCTGTTCTACTAAACTGTTCTTATCTCAACCCGTGGATTTGCTTCTTTTCCCGATTTTCTCCCCCATCCCACTGGGTGTGGGGGGAGTGAGTGAGCGGCTGCGTGGTGCTTAGTTGCTGGCTGGGGTTAAACTGCGATAATGACATATCTTAGTACTTCAGTCTGCTGGAAACCCAGGTGTAACTCTCTTCTCTGTCTGGACAGTTTAAATCTACTTCCATGGATATGAAGTATTTATGGCTAGATTCGAAGATACCCTATGGTGGGTTGTTCACAGTTTCCCTTGGTGACGGTTTTTCACATATACAGTCATACTATCTGTGAATTAATAGCTCATGCATGACTATGTTAAGTGCCAGCCTGCAAAACTGCTGGGTCAACGATCTCTTTCTACATGCTTTTACATTTTTTACACTTCACATTCTGTACTATCTACATTCATTTTACAGTATTTCATAAAAGGCAGAAAGCATTTCCCAGGAGAGGGTTGCATCCAGTGCATTGAATGAGGCAGGATTCCTCAGAAAATAGTATATTGCCATGAGTTCAAAGACAGACATGTAAATATTCAGTAGAGGCTGAATTAAGATTCCAGCCTTACTGATGAACAACAGGGCAAGGTAATAGAAGCTGAAGGGAATGCATGTGCAAACACACCCCCACCCCCCTGCCCTGACACACATCCACACATGGACATGTCCACAACCCAAATCAATGAAAATCATATTATGATCACCGCAAACACTCAAATGTATAGAAGTGCCAAAACCAGGAAATGAACCTTCAGGTGCATACATCACACTTATTTTATATTTTTTATATCTTGTAATATTTATATTTTATATTTTTTGACCCATTTATTCAACATATGGAACGTATTTGCTCTGCGGAAAAAATAAGACTTACTTGATGAAAGAAGCTTTTGCTGCAGAAATTGAAAGATATATAATGAATGTGGCAGGGCATTACAGGATAGATCTAGGATGATCTTAAGGTTAGTATTTCTGCTATGGACTTTTTTGGGTGACTCACAAAGTCAGCAGGTGAATGGCTCTGACAAATTTAATGAGAGAAATTCAAATATGTTATCCTGTTTCCTCAGAATTAAAGGAATTTCTCTGATTATTAATAAATGTGCCCTTACATTAGGTATTAAAAGTGACTCTGTCAATGATTCTGCAAAGTCTAAAAGTGATATATCACCTCACTACTTTCACAATTATTGTCAAAACCAGTATGAGGTGTCCTCCCTGTTGGAGACCAATATTCCAAATCGGCAAAATGCAACTATAAAGTCAGTGACAAATTTTTCACAGTATGTTCTAGTTTTTTAAGTAAGGTATGATTTTTTCTTGGTCATGAGCTCCAACAGTTTCAAATTGCTGGACCAGTTGATCTTCTAATGTTCTGTACTTATAAAGCTATAAAATTCCTTGTGTCTGTAGCTTTAAGCAAGTTTATACTTTAGGATTCCATAGTGCCTTGTACGACTGTCCCATCAGCTGTTTCTACTGAACGGTAGATTCTTTCACACAGTCTTTTGCTTCATTTCCCTGCTAATTGCAATTTTGTAAAGAAATCTCTGATTCCTTTACAATTCCTTTATTAATGCTTGCTTTAATTTCAGTGTTATGTTCCAGATTAATTACAGCTTCTGGTCTATCCAGTTAGCTAGAAGGCTTTCCTGGATGTTGGGCTGATCACTTATTTCTGTTCTCCTGCTAATGCTTCTGTGTTTAAACTCAGTTGCCCTTGTGAAAATCAGGCTCGAGATCTCTATCAGCTTTGTATCATATGCTGAAAATGAACAAGCAAACAAACAAATATATATAACGTTCAGTGTTCTAGGCCAGTTCTCTGTTTTTTGAAGGGTCCTAGATGCCTTCAAAATGGAATGGTCTCTGTTTTTCTGTGTTTTTTCCCTCCTCATTCAAGAGAAAGTTTCTATGATAAGGAAGCAGAGGGACAGTACTTTGTTTAGGAAAAGGACGGATGTTTCTCAGTCACAGCCGGTCTCAGAGGTGGTGTTCTTCCTTGGTATGCCATTTAATGGAGAAAGCACAGTTTAATCCTGACCTGGGACAGTGCTCACTGATGAAGTTAGCTTTGCCCAAGTGTATCTTAACAGACTGGAGGATGAGAGGGCAGAGGGAATTTGCTTTTGTACAAATTGTTCCTTCCAGTTCTTACAATAGTGTAGAACTGTTCTCAGAATCACACTCATAGAATAGCTTGGGTTGGTAGGGACCTCAGGTGGTCATTTCATCCCACCTTGGGCTCACAGCAGAGCTGTCTTCAGCCTCAGGTTGGGTTGATCAGGGCTTAATTCATTTGAGTTTTGAATATCTCTAAGGATGGAAATCCCACAGCTTCTCTGTTTTTTTCAGCAATCAGTTCATCTAAGAGTTAGACTAGGCTGTTTTTCTGCAGTATGAATACAGATGCTGTTATGTGCCCCTGAAGTCCCAGCTCACATCTTTTATGGGACCCTCTAGATAATTCTCATTGGCTACACTATTGACTGGACTGATTTTTGCCTATTTTCTTTTTCAAAGGACTCTGTGATTGTCTTCAGTTTTGTCTGCAAAGAAAGGGCATAGTGAGTTCATGCCACCTAGTATGAGCCACCTGAGGGAGCCATCTAAACAGAGAGCTTCAGTGAGCCCTTCTCACATAGTTAGTGGAGCAGAATAGCATCTCTAGCAAGTACCTTTGCCTGTCCAGGCTCTGCCAGGTTTGAAACAAAAGGTTGTCTCAAAGTAAAAAAGATGAAATGTGTTATTTAAATAAGTCAAACCAAAGTGTTCCAACTTAAGGAACAACTGCTTTTTTTACCGGCAAAAGCATTTGTTACATTTGCCTGAATTCACAAATTCCATGAACTGTATTTTTCAACAAATGAGAGGTTTAAGGTTTCTGCCCTGCCTGCATTAATTTTATATAATTAGAGATGAGCTTTACAGTTCTGAGGAAGTGAATTACCTGTCTGGGTTTTACATTGTGAAGAAGTTTAAAATAGATTTTTAGCTCAATTTTAAGAAAAACAGGTTATTATTTAAGCAGATTTTTAAAGACTTGGTTGAATGAAAAAAGGGGTTTACATATCTGCCAAAAATGCCTTGCTGAGCCAGGGCTTTAATGAAAAAAATAGTTTAGAATGGCTTTATGCTGCAATACAAAATTAACCATGTACTTCTGATAACTGGATTTGCTCAACAATTTTAACAAACCTTTTCTTTTAATTCAACAGAAAGGAACTCAGCCTTTTTGAGTGAAGATGGAAAAATCTTTTCAGATTGAGAAGTAATAGAAAAGAATCAGAAAGAATAAACATTTATAGATACAAAAATTTACCAAAAACAGATTAGCATAAATCTGTTACATTGTCATAACACTACCCTCTGAATCTGTTTTATTCCCTTGCTTTGATATTATTACTGATTCTATCTCTGCATTCTCTGTCAGCTGAATCCCTGATATTTCCTTTTGAAAACAATCAAGAAGGCAAATGTTAGTGAGGTGCTGTGATTGACTGTGATGATACTTTATTGCAGGATCTTTGTGGCTAGTCCTATAGGACAAAATGATTTGCTGAGGACAGGCAAACAGCTGGCATGCTAAACAGAGGACAGTTTGCCATGTAGGGTCAGGGTACAGGGCTTCAGGGTCTGCGTGCTCCGTTCCCACTTGCTGTGCTAGAGCCTGCCATGAGAAACCACCCCTCAGGCAAAGGGGCACTTTGGCCTTCAAGATGCTGGTGTGAGTGAAGCAGGGGAGGAGGTGATAGGGGTCACCCCAAAGTCTCCAAAAGATTAAAATATTTTCCTTTCTTCTCAGTGACCCATCCTACTCCATCTCAGCTGCACGGGAAGCATCAAACATTTTTCTACAATAGGAATTTATATGCAAATGAGTTTCACATTGCATTGAGAAGCAGATTCAAATCCCTGAAGTGCCTGGGAGCCAGACCTCTGGATCAGGTCCTCAATGGCTTTTGGTAAGTGAAATTCCTTAGCACTGGGCTGATGTTGCTAATGCTCTGATTCTCCACACCCAAGCAGAAACGGGTTAGTTTTTGCTATAGTTCTCTAGCTTCCACATCAGAAATGGCAGCCCAAGAAGAATCAGCACTGTTCAGATGTGATGAACAGACCACGTTTATTCACTTCATATACAAATAGCGGCATTGTCCCAGTACCTCTGTTTAGTTCTGCAGTGATCCAAAAAAAAGCTTCAATACTGAATATTCATTTGAAAATGTTTTTCATGATTGACTCTAAGTCAATTGCACATAAGGTTGGTAGCTTGCAACATGACAACAGCACTTCTAGGTATTTCTGAAGAGAAGCCTATGATTTAGCAGCTTTATTGAAAGTTAAAGAAGAGTGTTAGGAATTCTAAAACCTGTCAAGTCGTCTCCCCAAACAGGGCAAATGACTACAAAATTGTTGGTATATCTCTCAACCCATGTAATGTAACCTGGTTTTAAATTATTTGGATGAACATTCTTCAACCTGACTTTTTGCATGTCTGCATACATATAGATTTTTGACCTTCAGAGTGCCTATGTTCATGTTATGATCCAGCTTCAGTTGGCATAATTTAGGTAGAAAACCTTCAAAACATAAAGATTCATAGTGTATCACAACTATTGGGCTGATTCCGCTGCCTGTGAACAAGATTCAGGGGTTATAAAGATGAAAAGGTCACTGCATTACTCCTTTGCAGTGAAAAAACCAAATACAATGTTCTGAGTTATTTAGGAGAGGAAAACATCACCAGGCCACTCTATAATACTTTCATGCACCATGCCTTGAAAATTGCGTATAATTTTAGTGCAACTCTCTCAAAAGATTGTAGTAGAATTGAAAATAGCATGAGAAGGATGACGAGGGTGATCACAGATACCGGACAGACTCTGCATGAAGAATGACTAACTAGACTTCCCTGACTGAAGAGAGATGAAGAGGGGTGGTACAGCAAACGTCTGTGAAATCACATGTGGGGTGAAGAAGGTAAACAGAAAATGAAGCTGCATGGTGCCTGAGGTGCTTCAGGATCTGTAATGCTACAGGTCTGCTATTTGCAGCTCTGTCACCTTTCACCAGAGCTGCCCGGAGACTCCCTGGCAGTTTTCCCTTGCATTCTCATGCTTTTGTTCTGGTGCCGTTGGTCTCATGTCCCTGCACCTGCAGACCCTGATGCTGTTGTTATGCAGATTCTCATGGGAAGTGACTGCCACTGGCGTGAGAAACATCTCTGCTTACCCGCCTTCACTCTGGTTTTGCTGATTTTAGTTTATGTTAGGCAAAACCAAGTACAGTGCACAACAAAGCAGGTTACAGTCATTTAAATACTTGATAAACACTGCACAGAAGTACATGTGCATGGAGACTTAAAAGCTGATCAATAGGTACTTCTGATGCCTTGGTAGTGTGCTCCAACTAGTGCTAATAGAATGACAAACAGGAACACCAATAGGGAGTTTAAGCCAATCCCCATGGAAAGTACATAGTATTGGGGAAAAGCATGGTGAGACTAGGGGAAAAGCAATCAGGGGCACTAGGGGAAAAGCAATGGGAGGCTCAGGAATGTGAAACTCAGACAAAGTTATAAGGTGAGGAAGCAGATGTAACTGGAGCTGGGTGCTTTCCATCATGTCCATAGAGTTAGGGGAGCAAGGAAAGACTTCAAAGATAGCAGGATGGAAAGGAGTGGATACAGATGTGTACTATCCAAATAACTGGGAGCGCACACATTGTGTTTTGTGGTAACACATAGCAGAAAGGTGAGTTACAGTCCTCTTAGTGTCTTGGTAAATCCAGGTCTGAAAGGGGAGATGCTGCAGCCGTGTGGCTGTGAGATGTCACCATGTCTCCTGTATCTAATATGTCTGGCCACAGTTAAAGAGGTGTCCTAGTTTCAGCTGGAATAGAGTTAACTGTCTTCCTAGTAGCTGGTACGGTGCTATGTTTTGAGTTCAGTATGTGAAGAATGTTGATAACACCGATGTTTTCAGTTGCTGCTAGTAGTGTTTAGACTAATGTCAAGGATTTTTCAGCTTCTCATGCCCAGCCAGCGAGAAAGCTGGAGGGGCACAAGAAGTTGGCACAGGACACAGCCAGGGCACCTGACCCAAACTGGCCAACGGGGTATTCCATACCATGGGACGTCCCATCCAGTATAGGAACTGGGAAGTGGGGGCGGGGAATCGCCGCTCGGGGACTAGCTGGGTGCCGGTCGGCGGGTGGTGAGCAATTACACTGTGTATCATTTGTACATTCCAATCCTTTCATTATTGCTGTTGTCATTTTATTAGTGTTATCGTTATCATTATTCGTTTCTTCTTTTCTGTTCTATTAAACTGTTCTTATCTCAACCCGTGGATTTGCTTCTTTTCCCGATTTTCTCCCCCATCCCACTGGGTGTGGGGGGAGTGAGTGAGCGGCTGCGTGGTGCTTAGTTGCTGGGTGGGGTTAAACCACGACAAGAGGTGACATCCTTCATTTGCATCCTTAGTGAAAAGTGCATGTTAAAAGCACCATGGCCAATATTTTAATTCAAGATTCTTGAGTATCTTCAGGTTGAATTGTGAATTTTCTGACAGTTTAACATAATGACACAGGAACAGAGACACATATCCTTATGGGTTTTTTTGCAGGAGAGAACCAGACTGCACTTGTGACAAGTCTCCAGTCTGTCAAAACCAGCCAGATCAACAACATAAGCTATACTGGGACAGACCCACCAGGGAATGTTCCCTCAATGTATTTTCCTTTTCAAATCACACAGAAGCTTAGCATGCAGCTAACGCTTTCTTGTGTAGGGAAGCAGAAATAAGTTTCCAACCTGTTCTCCTGATAAACTCACAAATTTGCAAAGGAGTTTGAAGGCTAACAATTTCATTTAAAAATTAAAGCAGCTGTTACTATTAAAATGAGTTGGACATCTATAATGAGAAGCTGCATTGCCTCCCTGGTTGCTTAGCATAAACCTTCAGTGTTTAAGTAATAAAGAGCCGGTACAACTCAGACACCCTGAGTACTACAAGGCATGTCAGTAATATGCACATATTAACACACCATTAGCAGGCTTTTTGTGTTCAGCACCTTCTCTGGAAAGATAGAGGGTAGGATTTTTAGATGGATGTGAGACACTTAAAAGCAAAAACTCAAATTACTTTTGCTGAGTTTCTTGCATTTCCTCTGTGCTTGACTGGGTGATTAGTGTGCAGAATGATTTGCAATTGTATAAATCAGATTTTATTAATATAGCAGGAGCCATACATCCCAATAAGGCTGGAGCACACAATGCATGCCACTCTGGTGGGTGCCTTCCTTAAAATTGGCCAGTCCCTGGCAGTGCTCGGCAGCAATAGCATCTGCTGTGCCGGCAGGTTGGCAGAATAAAGCCAGTGTGAGAGGCAGGCAAGGGAAAATGCTGGAGATTTCACCCTCGCTGTCACTGTACTTGAAATTATGGATTAAACTGTGAGGTGCCCAGGACAGCTGCAATGAAACAGTGTCTCCCAAGAATCCTGAGCTCTAACTCTTATGAGGAAACATTGGAAAGTGAGATGGGAAACTGTGAAAGTGAATGGGCTGCCTAGAATCATTCAGATAGCATGACGGTGGAGCATGGATAGTGAGATGTCCCCTCTGAAACTCAGATGGCCTCTCACATTGTCTGCTTCATTGTGTATTACTGTTTCCAGACTAGACTGTGGCAGTCTGGGCAGTCTGTCTCTGTACAGTGTATGGGTTTTGTTAGATACTGGTGGCTTTGCATTTCTTAAAGCTATTCCATTATAAAGGATTCTCCTTTGTTTTTGTTAAGACATATACAAACGTTTATACATATCCATTAAGTTAAGGATATACTTTAAAGCTTTTTTTTCCCCAGAAGTTGTGAAATGCAGATGCAAGAGCAGGTTTAGTGGTGGGGAGAGCAGGACTATGAATGTATAGAGACCAAAAGCAGAGAAAATGGAATGAAAGTGCATGCTTCATGCCTTGGACACAACAGGAAAAAGGCTTATATGGTACTAATGGAAAAGGCTTTCTTTTATGTTCAGGATACAAGCACTGTTGAAAGGCAAAATGGAATATGAGCCAAGGAACAAAATGTAAAAAGGAACTTTCCTGACACCTCTTACAGCAATGCTAAAGGGGAATATGTTAGAATTACATTGTTTAGTAGAAACAATAAACTGCAGCAGAAGGATGTGACATGAAATTAATGGAAACAAAAGTAATTTCAAAGTCTGCAGAGAACATGCATAAATGGTCACCAAGCAGGTGATCTGGAAAATATTGAGTCTGGGGATTCTGGAATAACTAACTCAAACAAATGAATCTTATAAAAACCTAAAAAGTAGATGACATGGAAAGTGCACCAGACAGAATGATGCATTTTAAGGGATTCTCAGAAAGTTCAAGAGAGGCACAGAGTTACATTTGTGCTGTTGCTGTAGGATGTAGCTAGCTCAGAGGTCAGTCTCCAAGGTCCATTATTGTTTTATTTTCCTTCATTCCAAGGCAAAGTACCCAATACTTATAAAAGTGGCCAATATGAAGACAAATATGAGAAACCAAAGGCTGTTTTACCTGGGTAAAGCTGAGGTTCATTGAAAGCATGGTGTCATTTTGATAAAGTGAGGGAACATCTCAGGGATAAAAGGCTTGATTTGTATTATTTTGTGCTCCTAGCCTGAAATTCAAGTGAAATGAAGCACAGCACAAGCTTATCCACAAAGGCAACACTTAAAGCTCAGTCAGAACAAAAAGCTAGCAGGATCCCACAGCACAGCTGCTCAGAGAGCATCTAAGGAAATGCATCTTCATTCCCCTCATTTCAGTACCCTTTTTTTTTTTTAACCAATCTTCATTTTTACATGCTGGGTACTTCCTAACTTTCCCTACTTCAGGCAACAAAAGGGACAAGATGCTTCAAGTAAAAGCAGTTTTCATGTTTTGTGGTTTCTTTGACTCACCTGCAAGAATACGATCATTTTGTCCAGAAATAGAGTTCTCATAAGATTTGCTGTAGGTGTCAGGAATTTATACCATAAACAGTGACAGTCATTCTCAGAGAACTGGAGACAAAATATCCCCCCCCCCCCCCCCCCCGCCCCCAAAACAAAAACTATTGTCACTTCAGCTGAAGAAGTTGTCCTGTAACAGCTACCAATGTTAAATACAGCATTCTCTGCTCTTGGGAGCATGGCAGAATTAAAGAAGGCCATGTCTATTTGTCACTTAGGAAGACTGAAGTAATTGTATACTGTAAAACAGCTTGCATTCTCCACCCCCCTCAGACCCTTCAGCAGCTCCTGCTATCTCTTTTGGCCCACCCATCCATAAACCAGACCCACCTGAACTCTAACCTTGTCTCCCTGACCTGATGTTCCATGCATTATTTCAGAATACTTAATGTCCCCTATGATGAGTTCCTTTGGCAATGATTGCTGCCTTGTGGCATTGTTGTATCAGGGACAAATCCCCCAGAAGAAATCAGATGGAGAAAGCAACAAGCTGGGTGTGGAGGTCTAATTTTGTTAGTAGTGATTACTTCTATTCCTTCTATTTCTGACCAAAGGGATATTCCAGACCATATGATGTCATGCTTAGCATATAAAGCTGGGGGAAGAAGAAGGAAGGGGGGAAGTTTGGAGTGATGGTATTTGTCTTCCCAAGTAATGGTTAGGCATGATGAAGCCCTGCTTTCCTGGAGATGGCTGAACACCTGCCTGCCCATGGGAAGTCATGAATGAATTCCTTGTTTTATTTGCTTGCATGTGTGGCTTTTGCTCTACTTATGCAGCCTCCAAGGAGGCCCTCAAAAATTGCTGATGCAATTGCCAACCTATTAAACTGTCTTTATCTCAACCCACGAGTTTTCTCATTTTTACTTTTCTGATTCTCTCCCCCATCCCACTGGAGGGGAGTGAGCAAGTGGCTTTGTGGTGCTTAGTTGCCGGCTGGGTTAAACCACGACACCTTGCCAGACACAAAATCTTAAAAGACCTGGGATTCTCTGGGTGTTTGCATTGCAGGAGGCATCTGTGCATGGAGGGAACATGGAATGACCCTCAGATGCTTTCATTTCACATTTTAGCTGGATGACAAAAGCTTATTCAAATTTTGAATAAGAATGGGAGATGGCAGAGAACCTGTTGGGACTTTGCACTAAATATCAAGCAGTAACTGTCTAAGGTTCAGTGTACAGACCTATTCCTTGCCTTGCTGAGGATTGATGGCTTGATCCTGTCACTGTTGGAGGTTCTTTCTGCATTACCAGTTATAGTGCTTTTTGGACTCCTAAGCTTCTCATATATCAGATCTTCCTGTCCTAAATAAGAAAAAAAATTAGTCTGTATATTGGAAGGTATTTAGGTACTTTGTGGTTCATTCACCAAAGCAGATCAAAAATCAGACTTGATGTAGGGGACCTCACTTCACTGAAGTTGATGCAGGTGAATACTCCTTCAGGAAGGCTCCATTTATCCTTCAGTTTTATTACATTAATTTTTTCTTCATTGTTCCCCAAAACTACTATATGAGACTTCTTCCAAGTACTTGAGAGGGGATATTCAGTGCTCTGTTAAATTCCCACAGCCAGAGACAGATGAACAGGCAGGCAGGTGGAAAGGGATTAAAAACTTAAAGAAAGGGTTTTATAAGTACATAAACATATTGTTTGCACTCTGAAGTTGCTTGTTTCTATTTTTCCTGGTGTTTTAAAGCTGCTTCAGAAATACTGGTATAAGATTTCTAGATAGTTAGGTAAGTATTGTTAGCTTTTATCAGTAACGTTGTTACCTTTTTATTTACATTAAAGATCACCGAAGTAAGGTTTTAAGACTTGCCTTAAATGAGTTTATGGTTTTAACTTTTGCATATGGTTATAACTCTCTGACAACCAATTCATGGTAAACCTAAAGAAAATCACTTTCTGCCATGGAGATTTTACTTCCTTGAGGTTACTGTGCCAAGATACACTTGAGCAAAACTTTTTGGATAATGTAGCGAATAAATGAAAACACTGTAATTACTGGATATTATGGTTCACCAACTACCCAAATTAAATACGAATACTTTGCTACATCCTGCTAGAGAGAGAATTGATTTGACAAAGGTATATTAAACCAATGTATCTCCGAATATGACAGAGTTGCAAAAAGGTGTTCAATATTTTATGACAGCTAAACAATTTTAAAAGCTCCTGAAACAGCGATACTTTTACTTCTAAGCTTCACTAAAAAGACTTCCAACTACCTTGTAATTTTGATTTTGCATCAGCTTTTGGCAGTATAATGGCAATTGAGACATTATCAGTGGCTCAACTTATGTGCTTGGATCAGAAAATGATGTAGTTTCCTGTGGTCTTCTATTGTTCTTCAGCTAACACAAAAGCAATGTTAATGCACCCTTGACCAGGAAACTAGAAACTTACACTGATGATAGGTGACAATACATGAGATGATAGGTTTATAACCCTATGCGAAGCTAAAGCTTGACTAGCTTGTGGGGTTAGAATTATACAACAACTTTTTGACTGTTGTCTTAGACTATCAGGTAAATGGCTGAGTTTGCCCAGGTAGGTGATTTAAAGAGCATTTTCCTTGCAGTTTGAGGACAGAAGAAAACGTCAACTAACCTAGAGGACTAGAAGGAGAATTCACTTATCAACCTGTCAAAATCATTTGCAGAGATCCTTTCTTTTACTGAACGCATTGGTTTGGAAGTTGAAGAAGAGTCCACAGTGTGTGCATGAAGACAGTTTGGATATATTGCTGTAAATTATGGAGTCAGTGAATTTATTCACATGATGAAAGACTATTCGAATTAGAATGGATAAAAGAACTGGGCCTGGATTTCTTGATAATTTTAAACAGATTTTTTTTTTTTTTAATTGTACTTATCTCACTTTTAATTCTGGCCACAGAATATTGGATTTTATTATATAATCGTAACTTTGAAATAACATGAAGTAAAGCACAGTTTTGAGCCTGAAATACCAGAGAACCAGGGTTGGAATAACTATGAAACAGGTTTGATGAGTGACTGAATCTGACTGTTCCTCTTCATTCTTTTATGTAGAATACATCTTATATGCACTTTTACCATTTAAAATCTTCAGGTTTCTAATGTGATCTAGGCTCACTTGATAGTCAATGGAGAGTAAAGACATTTCCAGATGACAAGTGATTGCAGCTGCCTCCAGGATCCTACTTGATCTCTCCTACTGGTGTGAAAACTTCATCAGAGAGAGCACACAGTCAACTGACTTAGGCTAGACCTCTAGATTTTAAACAGCTCAGGCTAAGTTATATGAACCCGATCATGACCTACCAGCTCGTGCCGTTCTTCCTCCCCACATACCAGGTGAAATGCACTACACAATTCACATAATTAAGTTTGATAAACTGTTTCTTAGAGAGGATCAGAAGGAATAGATTTCTATATGAGTACTAAAATGAGAAATGTAAATGTTAAGTTGGAGCCACATGTTTAAACACATTGAATGAGAGGATAGCATGGAGAGCCTTATGAGGAACGTGATTTACTAACTGTTTTTGCTTAAAAGTAATTACATTATTGCAGATACCACATCTACAATTTTCTCCTTGTGTCAGATGTATTCTATGAATTTGGTAGGTGCTCTACTTTTAGAGCTGATGTAGAACTTCTAAAATCTATTTTTTCCCATTTTACAAAAAGGTTAGGGTCAGATATCTTCTTAACAGTACCCAAAATCTGTGCTTTGGCTGAAATGTTAAGCTGGGTTGTGGAAAGAAATACAGGATGGTGGCTGGAGCCCATTACATGCAACAAAGTGTTAAGCAATAGAATATTGTTAATGACATGTTCAAGAACCATTTAAGAAAAATTAGCAATCAGGTTGTAGAAATGCAACATTTTTAATTAATCCAAAAAGCGAAAGAAAATTTTTGTTGGTTTTGCTTCATTTAGAGAGCATTATTAACATTTACATTTCAACAGGCTACTATATCCTCTCCCTTCCCCATCCCCTTGTCAGACTTTGAGATTAGAGACATTAGCATACTCTATCTCTGGAAAGCAAAGGCAGCAGCTCTATTTTGCAATAATTTCTTACTCTTGTTGAATTGCTTATTCAAAATACTGCAACTGCTCCCTAAATTTCATCTGTTAGCTGAGCCCTTAGTGAGAGATATGGGCATATTCAATCAGAATTACAATTGTATAGCAGGCTTCCTTCATAGATTAAAACAAGGTCCCAGGTTTAAATCCTTCTGGGTGCAAGGGTCCATCCTATTCCTGCAATAAGCATGTCAAGGCACTGACCTGGCATAATGATCTCTTTCGGAAACACTGTTTCTTAGATACCTAAGCTCTGGTGATTTTCCAGCAGTAGAGGCACTTTAGTGACAAGGGCACTTCAGAAAATCATACCTGTTGCCCTACATCAGGCACAATAGGTTGTTTCTGTGTTGCAGCAGTATCCGCTATGAGTTAGGGTTGTATATGACCTGTGTGATCCTCACCTATGCTGGAGAGTGGGCAGGCTGTGCTGCATGACAGGGTGCTAATGAGTCTGAATGAGATGCTGCTGAGATTGGTTAGGAAGGCTGAATGCTACTTAAGGTCCATGAGTGGGACCATGAGACTGATCATGAGTCATATGGAAAACTCCAGGGAAGTAGTTCACACTCCCACAGAAGTGTTGAAGGAAGAGCTGAGGTTGTCAAGGACAGTAACACAGGAGCATTTCTCCACATTGCTTAGGCCTAACTCTACTGAAATGGAGGGAGGTGAGACAATTTCTGCCAGCTGAGACCACAGCAGGTTATACTGTTACTGCAATGCTTGCTTTGAGGGAGAGAACCTATGTTTCCCATGGGTGTTAGGGCAATCTGGCAAATGCAAAAACCATTTCATGTTCTGAAGATGGACATTTCTAGCCCTGGAGTTAGACAATATCTCCTTACAGCACTGCACTATGAGAAGTGCAGCCTTGGTTTTCGTTATTTTGATGACATACATCAAAAACATTCTCCACATTCTCTCTGCTGATAGTGCTAGGGATGAAGAACCATAGGAAACTATTCTTCAAAGTGATGCTTTACGTGGAAACATTTAAGGTCATCAAAAACTAGGCATGGGGATTTCCTTGCCTCTTAGCTAGCTTTATTACATTATTAATGTGATCAGAGGCAATGCCTTTATTTGTAAATGGTGATGACCAGTAGAAGATTCATAGCATGAAACAGCTTGTGATGAAAACACATCCACATTACACAGATTTGGGGAGTTTTATATTGTGGTAACCGTAGTCTGAACTCCTGGACTGAAGCCTGTTCATGGTTGGGGCTGCTGAGGTGCACTCCCAGAATACATTTTCCAGTTTAGCTCATCCAAATGGACTCCAGGTCTGCTCTCTGAAATTACTCCACAACGCCAATGAAAATGTGGTAAACGGGAGATGTTTGGGAGATGCGCATCTGTTCTGAACTAAAACACTAACAGAGCTGCACTAATAAGAAACCTACTGGTTTGCTACTCAGTGGAAGTCCTGGGCTTATTTTGGAACCAACTAAATTAGAAGAAAGCAATATGCTTTAACTTGTATCACCATTTTCTTGGACTATTACTTCTACAAATAAACTTCCAAGTCAAAATCACCTTGGGATGTAACTTTCTAACCAGTCATGTTATAGTTCAGTAACTTAAGCAATAAGCAGAATTTGGTTCAATTGGTCAAGAAAAAAGTCCAAGTTTATGACACAGAAGGACCCACTTCTGAAATGGCAAAGGTGTTTGTCAAGTAGGATTGAAACACATTTGAAAAACTGCAGTTTTATGCTGTACCACATACAACTTGAACTAAATATTACCCTGACCTCAATTCCATTAAGCCAAGTTCATTCTGCTACAATGCTGCTGACTTCAGCTGACTTATTCTAAGGGTGAATTTAGGCTGATAACTTTGACAAAATACAATGGTATCTAGAGGACTGCCAAAGACATTTGTCTTTATTTCCAGAACTCAGGCTTAAAAATCCACTTGCATTTGGTTTGTCAATTTCTGGTAGAACAACATGTAACTATTCAGTATTATACTATGAAATAGCAACATACCCTGTGACTTACAGGGCTACAACTTAGTATAGGATCTTTATGATATCCAAACTCACAGCAGAACTAAGGTGATTTACACATGCCCCAGAAATTTGAAGGTAAAAATATAAATAATTTTTCAAAGTGATTTTTTTATATGTATACTTTCTTTTGCTCCTACTTTCATTTCTGTGGGCAGTTGTTGTTGTAGCTCCTTGAGCTTCTGCTTCCAAACTACAAAACCACAGTTTGCTTCAGATAGCTTACAATGTAACTCCTATTCAAACACCCCAAACTACAGTCATTCCCCAAATAAACTTCTCCTAACACCTGTGGATATATACAATGTCCACAGAGTTCAGCACACCTCCCTCTAATGTCTTTGGAAAAATTTTCCACCATTAAATGTTGGGAGAAAAAAGGGATAAGAAAATAATAACAAAAACTGTTGGGCTTTGATATCTGTGAATATTACAAAAGCCTTTTGACAGCTGATAGGCCAAGATGTCTCCCATAAATGGTCATTTTCTTTGTACACGGGAATGCATCTTCTATAATAATAATCTATATTATTAAAGGTAGATTCTGTTGACAGTAGGTTATATGCATTTATAAATGACAATAAGCCCTGCTTAAGGTCAACGGAGTCAAATTTCCTATGGGAGGATTTGACTCATTCCTGGATAGGAGAAGAATGGAGTGAAAAATAGTGCTAATGGTAAGTCAGTCTTTCTTCCCACTAGCCAAACTGTGAGTGAATCTCTTTATTTTGCACTGTGTTTTTCTACTATTTCCAGCAAATCTGCACAGTCGATATTTGGATCCCTTCAGAAATGCACTCCTGACAGCTGTGAGCAGATAGCAATAGAACTTATGTTACTGTCATTTGTTCTGGCAGCACATGTAGGTATCACCATAAAACAGGATGACAGTTTGTTTACAGAAAAGCAAACTTGTGTTTGCATTTGATAGGCTGTATTAAGAAGGCTAGAAGCTGTTTTAATCCATCTAACTTTCTTGGAGATAATGTCCACTTAATACAAGACCAACCAATGTTTTGTTTCTGGAGACAAATAAACATTAGAAAGTGTTTCCATGGATGTTTTTGATATATATTGTCATTAACATTGTTACTGTGCAGATTGAATTGAATCAGTCTATTAATGTTAGGTGCACTGATCTGTCACACACAAGAAGCAGTAGTGTGCAGAGAAAGAGTTATCATGCTCATCCTCAAGGGGACATTATAGATTTATGCCAATTATACTAGGTAAGAATCTATCCCATGATGTATGGGTGTTACAGAGATATGAAAATGTTGCCCCTAGGCACAAAACGCAGCATAGCTGTAGAAGTAATTTCCCTTTACCTCCAGCAGCAAGATGACATCTGCTTTTGAAAGACTTCAAATAAAGGAGAAAACCCAAGAATGCATCTTCTGTACTAATTTCAGATCAGACCAGATCAGTGCTTTTTCCTTTAAAAACCAAGCTGCTACCATCGTTCTTCTCCTTTCCACACCACTTCTTACGCTCTCCAGAATAAAAATAGACCCACATGTAGTCCCAAACAAGTGGTCCAGGTTTGATTTACCCATTGTTATCAGTTGTATTGCATCTTTAGTGCGTAGCTATCAGCCCTTACGGAATGGCTCTTGACTGATACAGTTGACAGAGAATCAGGTGTGTTGTCCAGCTGAGGAAGGTTTTAAAATGGATGAGCCTGATGCTTATTTACACTGAAAATCTCTTGACCCTGCCCTGGGAACAGAAACTGGCCTTTCACGCTCACCCTATACCACCAGGGTGACCAGTGTGACTCTAAATAGTATATATGTGGTGTTTATGTTTTCTCTAGGGCGAGCTTTGAGACAGCCGTCAGCCTAAATTCACCTCTATGGCTTTTCCCGGCTCTGAATTCTACAGGAGATCTTTTTAAGTTACAGCAAATATGTGCTGCAGGTATACTGTTGCATTTCTATTGAGCAGAAAATGGAACATAACTCACAGAAAATGCTGAAGATATTTGTGTCACAAAACATAAGATTCATCCCTTTTATGACTTTTTATAAGTTGCAAAGTCCTTACATGCTAATTCAAGCATCATTTTTCCCCCCACCTGAAAACTATAGGAAGTGTCAGAGAAGTGAATCAGTTCACCAAAGAGGAGGCATCCATGATCTTGACAACACCATTCTCAAAATGATAAAGTTGCTTAATACAATTGCATTCACTGCTTTTACTTTTTATTGTCAAGGTTAATTTTCTCAGTTGAAGACCTATACATTTTCAAATGCCTGATAAGAAATATTTCTTCAAATTAAAAAGATACCCTCCCAGGTTCAATCTAATATTTTCTTCTTTTTAAATGAGGTCTCTTTGCCAATAATGTTAAAGTAATATCAAAACAGAAAAATGAAAAGATATAAACTATATCTAATATTTATGATGGGAACTCTCAAAACCAGAAACCTGCATTAGTCTGCATTTTGCTGCACATTCCAGCTAAATCAATAGAAAACATCATCTTCACTCAATTAATTTTTTTTTTTTTCCAGTGGGCAAAGCTCTGCATTTATTTTATGTGGAAGTGTGATAAACAAAACATTTCATATTTTGATCTGTGTTCAGATAACTTTCAGCCCACATGCTGTAAGAAAAGGGTAGCTTTCCATTTGTTTCAGTGGGTTGTGCATGTGGCTCAGATACTCCTGGGTAAACTAGTGTAATGTCATGGAGTTATTGTGGGAGACATGAGAAGGGAGGTCACAATGAAATCACACTGCTATGAGATTTGAATCAAGCCCAGAAGGGAAAGGTTCTCCATTATCTAGCATATTTTGCAGTTAATGATCTTGTGCGATGTAAGCATAAAATGGTTGCCCTTTCCATGTTCCGGTCCTGTTATAAGGATGTAAAAAGCTGCTCTCTTCTAAGGCTCAGAAGGCTCACAGTCCAAGCATTTAAATAAAATACTCAGGAAGAAAATACTTGTTCGCCTGGTTATGAATATCCACTCTGGAAAAAAGTGACCTGAAATGAAATAGGAAAATACAGTGGATGGGTGTTATTTAAGCATATAGTTTTAGTGCATCTCATGCATAGTTAACTTCCATTCCTCTTTAATGTTTCATCCAAAGGACAGAAGGGGTAGTTCTGGGATAATTCTGCAACCACACATCACCTGCTGACAAGTTTATAACACTAATTTCTGGAGTCTGTATGTCTCCAAAAGTCACACTGATAAAATATAGCTTCCCCTTTCTCTGCAGGCTCTGTTGCACTGTGTTGCACTATGTATATGTAGGCTTAACCGTTAAAGGCTGAAGTCCATACAGACCTATGCTTATATAGGCTAACTATTTAAAAGCTTTGGGAGGGAGCTATAAGCCCTTTAAGATCTCAGGGAGGAAGCTGAGTGCCTGGTAGAGGGATCTGAAGGACTTTTAAACCAGAACAAAGTGGGGTTATCTGGGATTTGGGGTAGGGAGAGGGGGTGATCTAGGGAAGAGCTGCCTGTGCAGCTTTTCAGGCTGCTCAGGTGGCTCAAAATGTCATATTAAACAAAGCTGAGCAAGTCCCTGCTCTGCAGCCCGGCTGGGGAACTGGGCACTCCATCCCCTGGTAGAGAGGCTC